>NC_138745.1:13632404-14162404 GCF_965113295.1 Leuciscus leuciscus
GCCTTAGAGTCTGAACTTTACAGTGAATGTAGCCAATTCGAAAAACTCCTAAGTATTGCTGAGTTATTTGGTGATAAATAGAATATTTTTTTTCATAATCTATAAAATAGTTTTTTGTACTATGTACTGCAATGTGATCTTGCACATCATACATCTCATGAAACATTCAAAAATCGTTGAAAATTGCACTTCATTTTTTACAGCATATTAATACAATTAAAATGAGCCCAAAATGAACTTAATCTATTGCTTTTATGACAAGATATTCTTCATGGTGAAACAATTTAAAAAATGCCCATGAGGGGGCGTCAAGGTCTCAACAAAAAGGCTATCTTGGTTCCAAATGCTATAACTTTTGATTGCTTTATCCAATCACCACAAAATGTTATCCAGATGCAGCTCATATGTAGGGGGACTTCCCCAAAAAAGAATTTTCCTTCTACCATATTTCCTTCCTGAGTTAGTCCATGTCAAATAAGAAAGATATGCATTATCATTATAAAAATTATATATATTTTTTGTCTTTTATCAGCAGTTTCTCGGCAGGAGAATGTCCAAATGTAATGTAATGTATATTTTTAAAAAAATTGAAAAGTGTTCTTTCAAACGATACCTACCTTTAGAATCTCCTTGCTATAGTTTTGAAGTTATGAGTCTTTAGTTTTGTGTGTGTCACTCAGACAAAACAACTCCAAAAATGGCCTCAGGAGTAGTATTAACATATACTTTGTGTCACTTTTGTTTGATTTATGACCCCTTTGATTGATTTATGACCCTAGTGTCACTAGTGATTGACAGGGGAATCCATGTGTCAAGAAAACAGGGACTCTGATTTACAGTGTCAAGCTAGCTGAGATTTGCGTCCTGATTGACATGTGAATACTCGCACCTCACCATATGCCAATGAAGTTTTTATGATATGGTCCTCCCTGGTCTGACACCTACGTCACTACCTACACCATGGATTAAATAAGGTTAGGGGTTGCGCTGTTAGACACAGAAGACTTTCTGCAACTTTTCCTGTTACAATGGCTGCTCCGGGAAGTCCTAAAACCCCTAGAAAGGTCATGTGTATTTCGCCGACAAGAGGACCTGTTGAAATGAGAGAGGAACTAACTTTTGCACCAAGGAAAAAGCTAAATGTTAGCTTGACAAAGTTTCTACATGAAGACCTAGCTAATGTGAAATGGGATTTCTCAATGTCTGGTAAACGTGTACTGAGATATGCGTTTGACAAGGTGCTGCGTATTGTGAAACTCTACACGGCTGATGTTGGAGACGAATTTACATGGGCTACTCCATGTCTGATTTTTCAAGACAAAGACTGGTTTCTGTTTTTCAACTACGTTTGGAGAGATTTGAACGACTGTGGTGATGATCCATTATATGTCGCCGAGTGGGATGGCTTAACTCCTAACACAAGATTTCGTGTGGTCGGGGACCATAGTAAAAAGCTAGCAGATGACTGCGTTTATATTTTTTGCTGCAACGACAAGACAAAGCTCGACGTGTGTGCGATGCCTATTCGAGAATCTGAGCATCACACGTGCTACGACATGAAATTTCTGTTTCAGTGGAAGGATGTTCGTATGCTTGACCATATATTTACAAGCATAGACAAGATGTTTAGATGGTGTGACATGTATGATCGTTACAGTTCTGTAAAGATGCAATTGTTTCACCCTGAGAAGGGCGTTACCAACCCCGAAGACCACCTCTTAACCCCACCCACATATTACAGTCATTAAAAACACGTTCGGATCGGTACAATCGTAACATTCATTCACCATGTCTCAAGGATCTACACCTGTCTACTGCTACAGCAACACCCCCGAGACTATCCCAGCGATGCCTGATGACAATGCCACACCGCTGGAGCCCCACCCACAAACCTATGACAACAGTTGGTTGGATAAGTTTTGCATGGATCTAGGATATCACAACCTGACCTTCCTTACAACTCCATACGGGAACACCGGTGCAATAGCTGGAGCTGCGGCCTTAGCAGGAATTGACGACACAGACAGTTGTATCCGTTCTGATGGGTTCAAAATCATAAAAGCAACTGTTGTGGTCCTTCTGGAACACATCATCAACAAAAAAACTGAAAGAAATCTGTTTGGGGTGTGAAGTGGATCATCCCAGTCAGATTAGACATTCCTGCTTGTTTGAACCGGACCCCTATTTCTTTGACACCTACTTTGAGGAACTGACACGTAATCTGGTGAGACCAGACCTTAAGCACATCGTTGCTCAAGCATTGAGCCGTTGTGGTTTAAGGGTTCACCCCCAGAGGATTCAGGGGTCGGTGGATGCTATTTTACACGAACTGCGTGACGAGGTTTTCATTGTGGAGAAGCTTCGCGAAGTCAGAGAGAAAGTTGTGGACGGCAGCAGTGAACAAATTGTCTATGACGCTGTGGACAGCTGGAAAGGTATTGTCCAAGTTGACTGTTTGTGATAACAGCATGGGGAACACTTGTTTTGCAACTGGACTGGCCAAGTGTCTACTTAAACAACGTATTAGATGTGAGATGACCACCTTGTTGTACAACTACATTAATGAATGTACCAATGTATCGGTTACTGTAAACAGATGTGGTGTTGATGCCAAACGTTTTACAAACTTTAAGAAACAAATGTCTGTTGTAAGAAATGTGTCAAATGAATGGTCAGATATGATGCGATTATGCGTTAATACTGGTGATCCAGTTTGTGTAACCATCAGAAAAGTTTTAGACCTGATGACTGAATGTGGTAGCTTTATTAGAATAGCTGATATGTTGTGTTTGTGTACATATGTATCGGATGTATGTGTAGACATTTTGACAAGAAACAATCAGACTGATGTATGTGAAATTGTTGAAACATTGGTTGATTACATTCTTGAGAAAAACATTGTGATGTGTATAAAATTTCTACACTACATTGATGCTGTATGATACCTTTTGTATCCTTTTAATGTTTAAGAAATAAAACCTGAAACACTTAAACCACCTGTGTTATTCTTTTGTGGAGTGTGAAGTGTCAATATGTCAGAAGAAATGAAAAAGATTTACTACACACCTTCTAACCCAGGTTCTTTAGGGGGTAAAAAACGTTTAAAAGAAGCTGTTTTAAAAAAGACGGGTGTTCGTTTAACCGATAAAGAAGTTTCAGACTGGCTCGCTGGCGAGGATGCATATACACTACACAGAAGTGCACCACTAAAATATAAAAGGAATCGGGTTTTTGTCTATGGTATTGATATGCAGTTCCAAGCCGATCTAGTAGATATGTCAGCATATGCCAAGGTTAATGACAACAGCCACTTTCTGTTGACATGTATCGATTTGTTTAGTAAGTACGCATGGACCCGTGCATTAAAAAACAAGAGTGGCGTAGACCGTAGAGGTCTCTAAAGCTTTTGAATCCATACTGAAAGAAGGTCGTGTACCACAGAAATTACAGACAGATAAAGGAAAGGAGTTTTTTAACAAACACTTTCAAAAAGTGACAAAAAAGTACAATATTAACCATTTTGCAACAGACACCGAATTAAAGGCGTGTGTTATCGAGCGGTTTAATAGAACCTTAAAAGGAAGAATGTGGAGATATTTAACAGCTATCAACTCCAAACGTTACATCGACATACTTCAAGACATTACACAAGGATACAATGTGAGCTATCACAGAAGCATCAAGATGAGACCGATTGATGTGGGAAAAGAAAACGAATCTGTGGTGCTACATAACCTATATGGAGATACCAAACCTCGCAATGTTAACCCCTTGTTTAAATACAAGATTGGTGACGTGGTTAGAATTTCTAAAGTCAGAGGCCCGTTTGCAAAAGGGTATGAGGAAAACTACACACAAGAGTATTTTACTGTATCAGCGTGTATTCCACGAGACCCTCCTGTTTACAGATTGAGTGATTATGATGGGGATGTTATCAACGGTGTTTTTTATGCTGAAGAATTGCAAAAAATATTTGTCAGTAAAAACAAAACATTTAAAGTTGAAAAGATTTTGGATAAGAAGACGAAGGGTCGCAAAACATTAGTACTGGTACAGTGGCTCGGATGGCCTGCAAAATTTGCATCATGGATCGATCAGAAAGAATTAGTCGACGTACAGATGCCATAAAAACAAAGGACAAGCACAGACTGTCTGCAGTTGTATAAAAAACAGACATGGCAGAGGGTGGTTTTTATGTCACACTACCATGCAATGCTTCACTGTCTGTATACCCTGATAATACAATCTCTAATTATAGAACAAGGTTGGCTACCCCTATAAATATAAAAGGAGAATGGGAGGTGGGCCTTGTTCAAATTGAATATCCTAGAAGTTGGTACACCTTTAACACCAAAGATGCCATTTTTGAGATAAACATCGAACCCACCACTGTCGACGACGGAAAAAACACTAACAGCATACGTCGTGATGTAGATGTGAAGAAGACTGACTTATCGAAACTACGCATACCGATAAAAACAGGTTATTACGACAAGGTCCCATCCCTAGTTAGTGTGATAAATGATTTACTAGCCCCTCATGGGTCATTCGGTTACGATGTTGTAAAAAACAAAGTATTTCTGAAAGCAAAACCTAACATTTCAATAACCTTCCATGGAAAACTAGCCATTATTTTAGGGATGAAACCAGGCATCCCGATAGGAGATTCTATGCGACAAAAAACAAACCCTGGAAAAACTAATTTTGAAAAGGATGTTGTAACATATGCGTTGCATCAGGCAGACATACACGGTGGTTTCTGTACTCTTTATATATACATAGATATCATCCGATACCAGTCAGTAGGTGATGCCTTCGTACCACTCCTGGAGTGTGTACAAATAACAGGTGATAACA
This sequence comes from Leuciscus leuciscus, assembly GCF_965113295.1. Lineage (NCBI taxonomy): Eukaryota > Metazoa > Chordata > Actinopteri > Cypriniformes > Leuciscidae > Leuciscus > Leuciscus leuciscus. The sequence goes on from NC_138745.1 coordinate 13,637,262, forward strand.
ATAACACAGTCAGTGTCCGATACGACAAACCGCACTACGCGTCTATCAACAAATCGGTCATCGCAGATATTGCTATAGAAGTGAAGGACGATCAAAATCAGCACGTCCAATTTTCTTACGGGAAAGTGTGCATTAAACTACACTTTAGGCCAGTAAAAAAATTTCATTAAAATGGTATATTTCAACAATCACAATGTTGATCCCATGCGTTATGTGGCCTATTACCAGAATCAGGCAGGCAATGGACTTCCGGGGTATGCAGGAGGCGGAGTTATGTATGGCGCTGGTTTGGGCGGACTTTTTAGGGGTCTCTTTAGAATGGCTATACCATTACTAAGACGTGGATTTAGCATAGCCAAGCCACATCTTAAATCAGCAGCGAAAAACATACTAAGTGACGTTGTTAGTAATACGTTATCGCGATCATTTAATAACAATTACGATACTCAAGACGGATCCGGGTTAATGGTGATGGCACGCAAGAGTGTACCTAGACCACCGGGGGTGCGGAGGAGTGGCCAGAAGCAGAAGAAAACAAAACAACCCCCCAAGAAAACATCAGTTGTAAAACGCAAGCGCAAGGAGACAGCTAAGCGTACTGCTTCAAAAAGATCAAGGAGTTCTGTTAAAACAATATTTTAGATCATGGCGTTACTACACAACATGTCAGAAGAGTGTTTAAAAACCGAACTGGATCTGTTTACTGTACCACTGACACAAACCGCTATTGAAAAAAACACTTATATAGAAATACCACCATTATCAGCGATATCTGACACATCCCCTCTGGAATTTTTTATTGCGGGGAATGGCGAGGATTACGTGGATCTAAACAACACTTTGTTGTTTATGCGTCTCAAAATCACTTATGCAGATGGAACGGAAATTAGAGACGGCGATCCCGTAGGGCTTATTAACTATCCGGGAGCCTCTATTTTTTCACAAGTGGACGTATCGCTTGGAGATCGACTCATTTCACAGAGTTCTAGCACATATCCATACCGCTGTATGATAGAGTGTCTTACTAATTATGGTAAAGACACCCTTGAAACACTTTTCTCAGCGGGGCTCTTTTACAAAGACAAGGCGGGGCATATGGATGTGACGGACCCTGCCGGGGAAAATAGCGGTCTGACAAAGAGAGCTGCCTTCACCAATGCTAGTAACGTGGTCGAACTACTCGCACCAGTTCACAGTGACATCTTCTTTCAAGATAAACTTTTACTCAATGGATTGGACCTTAAAATTAGAATGACTAGAGGTAAAGATGAGTTCTGTCTGATGAGGAACAATGACATAGCCTACAAACTGAACATCCAGACAGCATCGCTATTTGTGAAAAAAGTGACAGTGTCACCAGCTGTGAGACTGGGTCATGCGCAAGCCCTGCTCTCAACCACAGCCAAGTACCCCATCGATAGGGTGTGTTTGAAAAACTTCTCAATACCAGCCGGATCACGGGTCTGTAATCAAGAAAACTTATTCTTAGGGCCTTTACCAAAATCTCTGGTTCTAGCGATGGTTGATAATGATGCATTTGTCGGGGCCTATAATAAAAACCCTTTTGCATTTAAAAACTACGATTTAGAATTTTTAGCCATTTATCTGGATGGTCAACAGTATCCCTCGAAGCCTCTGCAGCCTGAATATGAAAATGGTTCTGCAGTGCGGGAGTTTTACCAGTTAGCGCTGGCCTCTGGAAAGCATCTTAAAAACCAGGCTCTGAGTATCGATAGGGAGGATTTTCTGCATGGCTATACACTCTACGCGTTCAATTTTACACCAGACGAGGAGTGTGGCCAGCTTATCAAAAGCGGCAATATCAGACTAGAAGCCCGTTTTAGACAGCCACTACCACAGACTGTTAACTTAATTGTTTATGCTTTATTTGACAGCATAATTGAAGTGTCAAATCGTCGACAGGTCCTTGTTGATTACTATTAACGTGTTAAAATGAACACCGTACAGCTTACGAGTGTCATGGATAAGATTTCGTGCAATACTTATTTTCTTGGAGTACTACCATGTGACTATCTACCGAAAACCCCTTTAAGAAGATTACCATCAATGGTTTTAATCAATACAGATCCATCAGGACTCCCAGGTCAACACTGGTTGGCCATCTACATAAACGATGACAGCGTAGGTTGTTTTTTCGATAGTTTTGGTAATAAACCTGATTACCAAGGCTTTCACCCCGTTATCAAAGACTTTTTAAATCTCAATTCTAGTGAAGTACAACATTCCACTGTGCAAGTCCAAGATTTTTCATCAGACACATGTGGTCAACACTGCGTGTTCTTTCTCTACCACATGTCAAAGGGGTTTGATTATGATTATGTGTTGAAATTGTATACCAATGATTTAATAAAAAATGATAAAATGGTGTCAACATTTGTGAAAAAACTCAAACATGTTCCATGTAATGAAAATGTTTTTAAATGTATTCAGTGTGTGCAATTGGGTGAAATGTACATGTATCATGCTTAATATTTTTAAATAAAACAACTTAAGAACAAATATTTCTTTCTTTAAACTCTTTTTATTAAACACACACATCATATTCAACAATACATGTCATAAGTTCTCAAAAACAACAACAACAATAACAACAACAGGCTACACACAAACTGGGGGATTAAAAACTTAACCATTGACTCTGGTCTAGACTGGGTGATATGAGGTCTTCTGGATGTCTTGAATGTATCGGTGTGCTCGCATGCAATTTGCGTTTTTTACTCTTCCTAGGTAAATCGGTTACAGTTGGGGTCGATTTGGTTTTGAAAGAGTTAATTGCATGTCTGACATAGTGGTTTGGTACCACAGAGTGTGGCAAATTTAAACTAGCAAAAGCCTCCAGAAACTCGTCCCACCCACCAGGTCTCCTCTCTTCAGCAATCTTCTGTGGAGCCGTTACGCTTTTAATTAAGTCAAGCATGTGTGAACCAGGTATTGTTCTGCCTTTAAACACAAACTCTCCCGACTCAGTCCACGATGTAATATCTTTTGTTTTAGACATTTTATCTAAATTGTAACGGACATTTTTCACACTCCTCTGTGGAATATTCTTTAAAATCTCTTCTGCAAAATCATCTAAACCATTGCGGCCAGTAACACGATCTGTTGGGGGTGGGTCTTCTTTTACAATGCTGTCAGGCTGTGGTAGACTTAATGTTAATTTGGCGGATTCCCTATCCCCCTGTCTAGTGAGTGTTAAAAACCTCTGTAAAACACCGGTGTACATCTTAGCTTTTTCGTGGTGATCTATGTCAGACCTTTGCAATATATTTCTTATAGTCGCATCCAAATTGTTCTCCACAACATGTTGTATAGACTCACGCGTGTTAGAGGATTTCAGCTTATCCAGCTGGTGTTGCGGGATTAAAAACATCTTCTCAGCGTACTCCATCACCAGCTTATTTAGATGTAATTAAACTGGTTATAAAGGGAATTGCGACGCTTAACAACGGTAATAGAAATCCTCCTTGTTGATTGATTAACCGTCTTTTACGTCTAACGCCAACCTTTTTATCTGCAACAATCTTGATCTCTTTTCTTTTTCTCTTTAGTTTCTGATATTGTTGTGGTGATAGTGGAACATTACCATGGACTACGTTGAGAGCTACTTCACACAACGACACAATGAGTTCGTCTGTAGCGGCCTCTAAAATAACGCGTCTTTGTTTAGGTGTGGCTTTTAATAACAATTTTAAAAGATGCAGGTTTCTTAAAAGTCTTGCAGACATTTTCAAATTCCTGTCTAACAAAGTCAAAGTTTTCTTTTCTGAACGTACACAACTGGATATTGTGACAGAATGTCAGTTCTGAGACGGTACTGCTCTGGTGTTTTTGCTTTAAAGTCAATCAAAAGGTACCCGAAAGGCATGCTGGTCGCATTTTCATAACACTCCATAAAAATGTTTGTGTTTCTGGGATACATCTGGCGTGCTAATACATTGATTTGTGTATTGTCTCGGTTCGTATTCACCGTCTTTAGATATGTACACAACGCTATCGGTATCGCAATAAATCAGTCTGTCCCCCAACCTGTCCATAAGATCATAAAGTTCCAACCGTGCGTGCGCTGTCGTAAAAGCCCCGAGAAACACATTAATGTCACGAGTCTGAGCTCCTTTCCCATCTGCGTAAGACCACTGAACGACCGCAACGGTGTCTGACACAAATGAGAAATGCTTGACGTCATACTCAACGCCAAAAATGTGTCGGGCAAACTGTTCAGGGTCTGTAAGTATTTCAGTTGTCGGTAGCTGTTCGCGCATAGAGAACCGGCCCCACAATGAATTAAGAACGAGTTTCATAATGGATCTGCGTGCGGCATTAAACTCAATCTTGTCCAGATTCAGCTTAATCCCTTCTTTCTCAAAGTAATCTCTAACATAAGATTCTTTGTCGTCGTCTGTCACAACATCTTTTGGAAAACCTGAACTCTCCTGTTTGAACTGTAAAAATGTTTTAACATAATCACAAAACAATGTTTCAGATCGTTGGGGGAAATGCCAGACCTCATCGATTTTTGTCACTTCATAACCCTTCTCAATTGCTTTTAACAGCTCGATGCTAACCCAACAACCGTGAATAGCCCTTTCCTCATCTGTGTGTACACACGGATGTGTCTGGTTTTGTTGTTCAGCACAGGACCTACAAAGTGGAAACATTAACTTGCGCCCAGTCCTATAAGGCAATACAGGATGAAGCAGCTTCCGCGGCGGAAGGACCGTAGCCTTGACGAGGCCATAATAATCTTCAAGGTTTTGAAAATCCTTGTATATTATTTCAGGGTGACCAATTGGGTAGCATTTTCGCGCCTGGCAGTAGGGATAGAGAGAAGTAAAATCTACATACTTAATACGCTCGCCCTCCGCGACTTTGTGGTACAGTTTTAACGCATTAGTTCGACCCCCGAATAAAGCTTCACGTGGTTTCAATCTTTCAGGGTGATTGTAAGTAGCCATGAAGTCCATCACTGCTACGTCGGTCTGTTTAGCACGGACCCAATCACACTCCCAAACCACCTCAACCTGAAGACCGTACGCACGCTCCAAAATTTCAAGCTTGTCATCACATTGTCTTTTCAGAATACCATAAGGTACTTTTGATAACGGATTGAGATCATTAGGGTTATGACAACGTTCGCAACCATGAAAAAAACACCCAAGAAATTCGAATGCTTTTTTCACGGTACCCTCGCCATAAAAACCATCCACATAGTATTTTCCAAATGACACCTCACCACGGTTTAGAGCATGTTGAACATCTATGGACTGTGTTGTTCGGATATATTCAAGCCATTCAATTGAAATGTTTGAATACGTCTTGTTCTGGTTGATGTACGCACAGTTGCGTGTTAGCGCTATTGTGTCTTTAGGGATGAAGTGTGTTTTATACGTAGCCATACATGTGGCTGCCAATGTAGTGTAATTAAACGGATCAAGGCCTGTACACAGAATGAATTCATTGCGATACTTCATACATACGTCCCTCAGCAGAACAACGTCGTTTTTACCATAAATCGCCAGTTCTTTTTTAAAATCGAACATTTTGTCTGAAATGGTACTGTACCAGTTATCAAATGCCTCTCTGTCTTGGCTCGACATTGTCGCGTACCCGTAAAATTCCTTGTCAGGGTACGGACCTATGTAGTTGTCATTTTCAACACGGTTAAAGTGATGCGGGAAATACCCCTTCTCAGTGTTAGTCAGATTAAATGCAGCAGGTGTCTTGGCCAGCCGCATGGGTATGAAGGAGTATGAATCAATAAACCGCTGTTTGAATGCAGCGTCATACATTAAGATTAGACGACAGCCTTGCATCGTAATTTTAGGGGCAAACCCCTTCTTAGTAAAGTATTCCAAAAGGATGAAATTATCAAACCCTGCCGCGTTATGTGCAATCCATGTGTAATTACTGTAACGAGGCTGTCTGAATTTTTTAACGAGGCGATCCACACAATCTGGTCCTTCGGCCACGAATTCTTCTCCAGCAAACGTAATAGCGCATACGAAATTGGCGATGTGCCTTCCGTTTTCATAACGGGTCTCAAAATCGTAGAAAATGTAACGATCGTTTGGCATCTCTGCCTTAACCGGCTGGATAAAACATTGATGCACACCATCGGTAACCAAACTCTCACCACAGTGCACACAACGATCTGCAGGGCATTTATGAGGTCTGGGTTTAGTGCCGCTGACATGGTAACGTCTATTACATTTTCCGCAATATTTGGTGACATCACACTGCGCGTATTGCATACCTTGAGGTGGTTTTTTATGCATCTCAAAACAGTAGTCAGACTTACAGTAGCGCAGACAGTCGTTGCAATGTTTTGGCTTTTTGGGTTGTTTATGACATTCTGGGTCATTACAGACATCACAGACGTACCGACATCTGTGATCTCTCCTACATGTGAATCCTTGGTAGCAAAACTCACACACATATGGTGTCCCAATAAATGCGCGTAGGTTTTTAATCATAAAATAATGATTGTCATGCAGGTACAAAAACACTGTTTTAGCATGCGGATCGTCCGTGTTTGTATACTTCTCCAAAACACCCGTATCAGACCGATAGAAGACAACTATTTTAACATTGAGAATGCGTTCAAACTGTCTGATGTCATTAAATGCTATCTTGTGTTGATCAGTATATCCAGCTGACTTCTGCATTGAAGTTGCTACAGACTCTAGCTCTGCGTGCGGTTTCTGAGGGTTTAGGAAATGTGCCAGGCAGATTGCAAAACAAAGATTGTTTGAGACGTTCGTGGGGCAGAACAGATTAAGTCTGTTTTTGCCAATCACTTCGTTGTGCGCATGGTCACGTAACTTTCGATAAGCACCGCCATGTTTACCTCTTGCTATCGACACTCTTAAATTCAATCTCTCATCAAACTGTACATCAGAGTTGCTCTGCATTATTTTTTCAAGCTCGTTTATAAATAGATCTACACTGTAACCATTGCCACCTGACAAAAGTGTACTAACATCTGATGTCAAACTCGGACCCCTCAAGGTGATGCTGATTAAACTACCATCTCCACCTAACAGTCTGGAAAACGCCACTATTTCAGAAAGTGTGTCATGTAAAAACATGGTGTAGGCTGCTAAATCTGTAGAAGATATCTCCCGCAGATTTATAAGCCTGTGGATTTCCAGACCATTGAACCTAGTTCGTGGCAGTACAGTGTACCCACTCACATCACCGCCCTCTCTTACAAGTGATTCTATATCGCCACGTGTGAGACCCATGTTGGGTGCATCGGGGTTGAGTGTGGGTTGTGACTGTGTACACATCCCTCCTCCTGACTGCTGGGGAGTTACAAAATGTTCAAAATCAGAATTTGGTTCTGGAGTAGGTTCAGATACCACTCCTGACTGCTGGGGGGTTACAAAATGTTCAAAATCAGAATTTGGTTCTGGAGTAGGTTCAGATACCTCTCCTGACTGCTGGGGTGTTACAAAATGTTCAAAATCAGAATTTGGTTCTGGAGTAGGTTCAGACACCTCTCCTGACTGCAGTGTATTCACTAAATGTTCAAAATCAGAATTTAGTTCTGGATCTTCATCTGACATCGAGCTCATAATGGTTAATAATTCTACCAAAGTGTCTTTTGTAGACTTAGGCCTATTAATTTCCTCCATTGTCTGTATTAAATAACGCAATGTTTCTGTGTTATTGCACTGATCAAGGGGTACCACACTACCATCATCTCGTCTAAACCTCGCTACCCGATCCTGATCAAAATCATCTGACTCCCGACAACGTTTGGCCATTTTAAAACAATTTTGTTTTGTTTTTTATTTAAACAATAGGTAGGTTGTACACTTGAAACTACAGAAAATAAAACCAGTGAAAAAAGAAAGAAAGAAAAACTACCTAATCAACAGCTACACAACCAGTCTGAAATTACACACGGTAAAACAAAAAACACATTGTGTAAAAGAAAAAAAGTAAAACACACAAAAATAAAATTAAAATAATACGCAACTAATCACAACTCATCGGTGATTCTTTTTAAGCATGAACACAACCTGTTTTAACAGATCCACCATCAGACTTTGACCTTGGGCTTCTTTTTGGTTATCACCCCTATGCAATCGTTGCACTGCTAAGACTTGTTTAATCCAAATACCCTGCTGTTGTAGCACTGCTTTCGTAGAACATTCACAAACATCATGCTTTTTCTCATAAGCATCTAAGCGTCTCTCAAAACCATTAAGGCGTTCGTTAAGGGTTTTGTTTAAACGTACCTCGATGTTGTTCAATGTGGTGTTGACAGCCTCCTGTATCAGTCCGAATATGTGTTGAATGTCTATTTTGGGTTGTGATTCCCGTCTGAAAGCCTCCTGATTTGAAGGCAGCTGTTCATGGTCGGATTCTTCCACAGCCACTACGCTCTCGCTGGATGGAACACGTCGCTGTGTTTCGGGTTCGGGTGTAAATACACAGTCGTCCCACGATTCTATCAGACCATCACTCCAGCTCTGAACGTCATTTATATCGGGGACTGCATTGTCATCCACGACCACATCTGTTGAGAAAAAAGATGGGATAAAATAAAAATAGTATATTTCATGCATTAAAAGATGATATATATATATATATTTTTTTTTTTTTCAACATGCCTATTTATAAAGGTGTTTGAGAAGAGATGTCTACACTTTTAGACATTGTTCTCCACCACAGTAAGTTAAAAAGATAGGCTAAAAGCATACTCTAAGAGATATGCAAGTTCACGTTTTTTTTTTTTTTTTTTTTTTTTAAACAACATGCATGTCAACAACAGTTTTAAAGTAGCGCAATGTTAGCGCGCACATCCACACACACACACACATACACGGGACTCTCTCTCTATTACATCCAAATAAAAACATTATCATACTCTGCTACATTATCTGCATCTGATTTAGTATAATTAGAAATCAATCCAACAGCTTTGTTTGATCACATACTTTTAGCAGCAGATCGTCTTGGCTTCTTCCGGGATGATGTCTGTGGTTTGAAATCAGCTGGTACTTTTGCTTTTGGTGCGATGTCCACAGCAGCTTTACGCTTGAGTCTGTTTTTCGGTTTTGCTTCTATTCCACGCGAACTAGTCTTCTCCGTAGCATTAGTGGATTCAGACGCACCAATACGGTTCACAATGTTTGATAAACCTTCTGGAAATACACATAAGGTAGTTTTAAACTAAAAGCATCAGGCCGTAATAGCAAATATTATACTGGTCGATAATGTCGAAATACCAACACTTACTGATTGGTGGAATGCACACATTGTCTCGCGGGGGTGCATGCACTAATGCTGCGACAGTTTCCCGTTTCGGTCGGGCTGGTAAAAAAGATAGAGAGAGAGAGTGAGATACAAAGAAGATACGATATTTTTTCTTACGCACAATACAATATCTGAAGCATATGTGTTCACACACGCGCGCACACACACGCAATGCATACGGTTCAGTTTTAGGAAGCAGAATACACAAACACTTACGATGCACAAGGACTTCCGTGCTCTCTCGCGATGGGGCCTGTACAGTGCTGGACCTCCGATTCGGATCTCCTCCTGGTTTATAAAAGGGTCATTCCACGAAATCAGTGCCTTTTCAACTTTGAAAAATTAAAATATAAAATAAGTTTAAACAATTAAAAAAAAAAATCCATTAAATGAAGACAGCATAAAATAACAAGAAATCGTATTGTGCCATCTCAGGCTATGTAATTTTTTATTTTATGACTATTTATCTACCTGATGTTTTGATATTTTTGTCATGCCTGTTACAGACACATGCGTTACTATATACTATAGTTTTAATTAGAAATATGTTATAATTTCCACATATATGAGCAGTATTTAAGTCCCTCTTTTCACTGGAATTGTTAAAAAAATAGATTTTTTTTTCAATATTATATTTGTCATTCAGATGACCAAGAACATACAAATTTTGGAGGGTGATCACATGTCAATTAAGAAAAATATATATTTTTACAAGAGAGATATTAAAATAAGGGCTTTGTCAAAAATACAATATAGATAGGGTTACAATGGAAAAACTTGGAAGGCCATTTCAAATATAATTTTTATATTTTTTATGAAATTAATGACAGTAACAGGATTGACATCATAGTAACAGGACTGACCAGAGTAACAGGGATGACAGGACACACATTCTTCAGCATACACTGCACATATTTGTTTACATCATTTTGTAAAATTTTACCTTTTTAAATTGTATTACTTGACATAGCCTAGTTGTATTAGTGAAGCACATTACATTTCTAAGAGATCTAAAGATTTAAGGGTATTGTAATTAGAGTAATTAGACCCATGCGTCCATCTGTTTGTCTGTGTGAGTATGTCCCCTCACAGAACTTAAAATATACTGATCTGGTTCAATTATTAGGCAAGGAAGATAATCAGATCTTGGTCTTTCTATGATCATCTGAAAACAGATGCTAACATTTGGTTTCACTTTCTTGAACATTACAAGATTGGGGCGAGGGTCTGCAGTCACCTTACTGCTATTGTTTGTAATCGCACAAAAAAGTCATTTTTAGGGGTTCAAGCACGAAGTGCTGAAACCCTATTGTAATCGTCCTGATTTTTAGGGGTTCAAGCACGAAGTGCTGAAACCCTATTGTAATTGTACTGATTTTTATTAGGGGTTCAAGCATGAAATGCTGAAACCCTATTGTAATTGTAAGGATTCGTAAAACGCATCGTGCAGGACAAACCGTAAGGCCTAGAGACGTGAGACCTGGCCAGATGGTAGGCCTCAATTTGGGGACAACCTATCAGAGTATGACCCCAATTGGCCCATAGGTGGCGCTACAGCAACCAAAAGTACTAAATCGCTCATAACTCTTAGACCGTTTGTCCCAGGATCAAGTGTCTTATATCGTTGGAATCCTTGGCTCAAGGCGGACAAAATGGCTATCTCCGATTTGCTCGCCCTTCAGGCGCCAATTTCGAGTAAATTGCATTTTTTTTGAAAAACCTATTTTTGCAAACTTCTCCTAGGTTTTTCTCCCGATCGGAACCAAACCACTGCAAGAATATTCTCTGGAGTCTGACAATCAATAATCATCCAAAAAATTCAAAATTTCAATCAACGGTCGATAAAGGGAACCAAAATATTTGATGGCACCAGGGCCACTTTTACTAAAACAGTTATAAATTGTGAACGGAAAGAGATTTTTTTGCTAAACTTGGGATACTTCTTCCTGAGCTCAATCTGAGATCACTTGAAAAAAATCGCAACAATTGGCCACTAGGTGGCACTATAAAACGGTTATAACTTGTGAACGGAAAGAGATATTTTCACAAAACTTGGGACACATGTTCATGAGCTCATTCTGAGGTCACGTGAAAAAAATCATGGCAATTGGTTACTTGGTGGCGCTATAAAATTGTTATAACTTGTGAGCGGAAAGAGATATTTTCGCTAAACTTGGGACACATGTTCATAAGCTCAATCTGAGTTGACATGAAAAAAATCGTGACAATTGGCCTTTTGTTGGCGCCATAACAGTGAAAAAATCATGAAAATAGCTATAAGCGCACCCAACCATTAGTCTACTGATAATTGGCACGCAGTGTCTTTGTCCAGGGTGCCATGATAGTCTATGAGAACATTGGTGTATCTCAAAAAACTCAGTATACGTCATTGGCACAATGCCTTGAAGGAGCCTTAGAAGTTTCAAGCCCGTGTTTTATTCACATGAGTGACCTCTTAAGACTCCTGAATCCTTGCCGAGTCCAACAATACCAAACATGCCAGGTTTCGCCTTATGACTTTTGTAAGTGTCATTTAGAGCTTTAAAAAATTGTGGTTATCTTCAAAGCCGTTAGTCCGATCGAGACAACAACAAAAAAACAAAGAAAATTTGAAGACATAGGTAAATAGCTAAACAATAACGCCAAAATGTTAAAATTAGGATAGGAACTGACAAAAAAATTTATTAAATCTAATCAATTTCACCCATGGATCATTTTGATGCTCTCACATGTTTGAAACGAACAATGATGGATTGTGATGAAATTTGTTTTGAATTGGGACTGGCGAATCCCCGTCCATACTGTCAATGACCGTTCGCAAAGACCCGCCCACTTTAGTTACTGTTGCTATGTCTGACAAGCGTATGTCTGACTCTCACACCACACCAAGTTCTCACGCAGTGAAAAATACATTGCGGATCAGAGAAAAGACTGCGCACTGACAGACAAGTACTTTTGATATGAAACAAAGTCTCACCTTTCAAATGTAGTAATTTTTTAGAGACATTTAAACAATAAATACCGTTTTGTGTAGGGGTGACCCCGAATAGTCGAAGATTCGATGCTTCGATAGGCCAACGATAGGCCAACGTTAACATGTTTCACGCATAGACTGGGTTTCACGTTAGAATCTATTTTATCCGCGCGCACAATTTGAAAAGACTCCAACGGACAGACAGAGTGAAAGACGTTCAGGATTTGTTCTCTCGATCAGGTACAAGTGATTTCAAAACTTTTCAGCCGGTTCTAATTTTATTTTTGGATGCTGTGAACATTTTTAGCTAAAAAGACTGCCTCTCCAGTTTAGCATTTATTGTTGTTTCTGCAGTTAAAAAGACAAAGTTGAAAATTCTGGCTACTATCGTTATTTTAATAATTTCTTTATTTTAATTTTATTTATTAATCTGTCAGGGTTATCTAATCTTAACTATTTGTGGCTTGTGTTTTGAATATGTTCCCCTGCACTTTAGGCATTTTGCACACATTTGCTCCTCATCCTGTGACTTGATTCTGATTTATTTCGTTTTGTATTTTTATTTATTAGAAAGGTATATTCTGTTCTAATTTAATTTAGTAAATTAATTGTTTATTTTTTCGGTGCATCGATGTTGTGCTGTAGGCTGGCCTGCTCATTCAGGTAATTTAGCCGATTTAATTTGATTTGCATGTGAAATTGATTTATTTATGTTATTTCTTAGTTTTATTGATCAAAAATGTTTTTATACATTTTCTTCTATATCTTTGTGTGATTTTCTGTACATCGCGGCTTTGAAACGTTAAAGCCCCGCCCCCAGCCCCACCCCCATACACATGATTCGACTATTAATCGACTATAGGCAAGACATGACGATTCTGATTCGACTATGAAAATCCATAGTCGGGGACAGCCCTAGTTTTGTGACTCTTTAATGTGTCTGACAGATCGCTGTAGACTCGAGGCTCAGTTAAAGCTGCTTGTGAACTGATCATCTCTTCCTTCTAGTTAATTTATAGCATTAAAATAAACATGAATAAACATAAAAGGAATGTTGTTTTAAAGTGCTAAGACGTCAGTACACTTTGTTTTTCAAATTTAAATCCTCCAATGTTAATCTACTAACTCTCCTGACTGCTTTGTTGGGCAAAATGGCGGATTATGATTAGTCAGATCACCTGTCAATCAAACTCCCTGCAAAGGGTCAATTGAGAATGCCTGTGCGCACAATCCAGATCTAATCGACAACTTTGCAGTTGCACAAAGGAAAGCTCGGAAAATGTAAGAGAGCATCTTTTTTATGTATTTGGACCTAGGCCTAACAATGTGTTATGGTGCGCTGTTGTTGTTTTTTTTTTGGTGAGCGTAGGCTACTCCTGATTTTGTTAGTCATCTCATCTCTTATATATCCTGCCCTATTCATGGTAGCCTACTCGCGGACATTGCGTCATCAATGTCATCAATTGCGTCATCAAGGGGCCCGCCTTGATAATCCTACTTAAGGGCCCGGTGTTGGCTCGTTACGCCACTGAATATAATTGTCTAAACTCCTTATCAAAATTACATATTTACAACAAATCTGACACATATATATATGGGCACACTTTGAGTACTACTAATATAAGTGGTGGAGATCAGGCAAGACTATAAGAAGACTCAGGCAAAAAGGTGCTATAACTGTAAAAACGCTTTAAAACCATATATTTCCTATGGTACACTGCCTGTATTGGCTGTAAATTGACTTTTTCATCTATGATGGCAGTTGTTAAATGCTTGCTAAATAAAACTTAATGTCTTTTGATGCTTGTGTGCTTAAAGGCCTTAAAGGCCTTAACTGCTTGAACCCCGATAAATGCTGCTTGCAGCTTTAATTAGGGGTTCAAGCACGAAGTGCTGAAACCCTATTGTTATTGTAAGGATTTTTATTATTAGGGGTTCAAGCACGAAGTGCTGAAACCCTATTGTAATTGTAAGGATTTTTAGGGGTTCAAGCACGAAGTGCTGAAACCCTATTGTAATTGTACTGATTTTTATTATTATTATTATTATTATTATTCTTCCGCCGTAAAACGCATCGTGCAGCCCAAACCGTAAGTGCTAGAGACTTGAAACTTGGCCAGATGGTAGTACAAAAATCGAGGAGAGGTTATCAAATTATGACGCTGATTGGCCCATAGGTGGCGCTATAGCAACCAAAAGCGCGAAACTGGTCATAACTCCTAGACGATAAGTCATAGACTCAAGTGTCTTATATCATTGGAAAGCTGGACGCCTGACGAACAAAACGTATATCTCCGATTTTATTTCCGTCATGATAGATTTTCCGCCATTTTGAATTTTGTCAAAAACCTACTTTTGCAAACTAGTCCCTGGTTTTTCGTCCGATCGGAACCAAACCAGAGCAGAATTGTTCTCTGAAGTCTGAAGATCAATAATTATCGAAAAAAAGTCGAAATTCCGATTCCTGGTCGCTAGGGGGTGATAAATTAAGGTTGTGGGAGGAGCCTATTTTACTAAAATGGCTATAACTCGAGAAGTAAATGAGATATCTTCACCAAACTTGGCACACATGTTTAAGAGGTCAATCTGAGGTCAGAGTAAAAAAAATTGCGTCGATTGGCCACATGGTGGCGCTATAAACAAAAAAAAAACATATAGACACCTGACCGTTTTTCCAAATGACTTGAAATTTGGTATGCAGTGTCTTGGCCCAAGGGGCCACCTATGTCTAAAAGGATATTGGCGTATCTCGAAAAACATGGCCGCCATTGGCCAATGAGGTTTGACCACCGTTAACGAAGTCCGATCGGAGCGAAACTCGGTGGGCATGTTCGGCTCAAGCCCCTAGAGGTCTGTGAGAATTTTGAAAGAAATCGGCCACTAGTTGGCGCTAACGAGTTTTATGGCTCTGTAATCACGTGGTGTTACACTGATCATCACAAAATGCATATCATCTTATAGATCTGCTCATGCTGAACAACTTTGCCTCAAGAACCATTGCTGTCAATCAAACCGTTCATTAAATATTCATGAATATGTTAAAAACCTACTTTTGCGAACTAGTCCCTGGTTTTTCGCCCGATCGGAACCAGACCAGTCTAGGACAATTCTCTGGACTCTCTAGAACAATAATTATTGAAAAAAAGTTGAACTTTTGCATTTGGGTGGCTGTAATAGGGTAATTTATAAAAAGGGGCGTGGCAAAATACACTAATTTGCCTATAAATCATAAATGAAAACTCAGAACTTCACAAAAATTGGTGAGCATATGTGACATAACATCATTAACAAGCATGCCAAATTTTATGGAGATCGGACCAAAGGTGGCGCTATAACTGTTAAAAAGCTTTAAAACCATATATTTCCCATGGTAAACTGCCTGTATTGGCTGTAAATGGTCTTTTCCGTCTATTATGTCAGTTGTTAAATGCTTGCTAAATAAAACTTAATGTCTTTTGATGCTTGTGTGCTTAAAGGCCTTAAAGGCCTTAACTGCTTGAACCCCGATAAATGCTGCTTGCAGCTTTAATTATTATTATTATTATTATTCTTCTCCGCTAAAACGCATCGTGCAGCCCAAACCGTAAGAGCTAGAGACTTGAAACTTGGCCACAAGGTAGTACAAAAATCGAGGAGAGGTTATCAAAGTATGAGCCCGATTGGCCAATAGGTGGCGCTATAGCGCAAAAAAAAAAAAAAATCACTATTTTGCTCATATCTCAATAACCATTTGTCTCAGCTTCAAGTGTCATACATCATTGGAATCCTTGGCTCAAGCCGAACAAGAAATATAGGAGGTATTTTATTTCCGGTATGCAAATTTTTCCGCCATTTTGGATTTTGTCCAAAACCTACTTTTGCGAACTAGTCCCTGGTTTTTCGCCCGATCGGAACCAAACCAGTGCAGAAATGTTCACAGTAGTCTGAATATCAATAATTATCGAAAAAAAGTTGAAATTTCGATTCACGGTCGCTAAGGGGTGCCAAAACGTTTGAAGAAGGCGGAGCCTATTTTACTAAAATGGCTATAACTCCAGAAGTAAATGAGGTATCTTCACCAAACTCGGTACACATGTGTAAGAGGTCAATCTGGGGTCACGGTAAAGAAATCGCGACGATTGAAGACTAGGTGGCGCTATAATATGAAAAAAACATAAATCAGGCTATAACCACCTGACCGTTAGTCCGATTGACTTGAAAATTGGTATGCAGTGTCTTGGTCCAAGGTGCCATGTATGTCTATAAGGACATTGGTGTATCTCAAAAAACATGGCCGCCATCGGCCAATGAAGTTTGAGCAACTATTAGACAAGGTTAACGGAGGCCGATCGGAACGAAACTCGATGGGCATGTTCGACTCATGGCCCTAGAGGTCTGTAAGAATTTTGAAAGAAATCGGCCACTAGTTGGTGCTAACGAGTTTTATGGCTCTGTAATCACGTGGTGTTACACTTATCGTCACAAAATGCATATCATTTGATAGAGCTGCTCATCCTGAACAACTTTGCCTCTAGAACCATTCCTGTCAATCAAACCGTTCATTAAATATTCATGAATATGTTAAAAACCTACTTTTGCGAACTAGTCCCTGGTTTTTCGCCCGATCGGAACCAGACCAGTCTAGGACAATTCTCTGGACTCTCTAGATCAATAATTATCAAAAAAAAGTTGAACTTTTGCATTTGTATGGCTGTAATAGGGTCATTTATAAAATGGGCGTGGCAAAATACACTAAAAAGCCTATAAATCCTAAATGAAAACTCAGAACTTCACAAAAGTTGGTGAGCATATGTGACATGACATCATTAACAAGCATGCAACATTTTATGGAGATTGGACCAAAGGTGGCGCTATAACTGTTAAAAAGCTTTAAAACCATATATTTCCTATGGTAAACTGCCTGTATTGGCTGTAAATGGTCTTTTCCATCTCTGATCATATAGTTTTCATATCATAATGTTCAAAACTAGTGCAATACAATTCTCTGGACTCACTAGGTCAATAATTGTCAGAAAAAGTTGAACTACTTCATTTGGATAGATATAATAGGTCCACTTCAAAATGTAGCCTTTACCAAGTGTCCCCGAAAGCCTATATCTCTTTAATGAATGACTCAGACCTTCTTAAAAAGCCAGTGAAATATCACTCTGAACATGCATGAAAATTTTCAGACCGATCGGACAAAATTTGCCTCTATAACAGTTAAAAAGGTGAAAATTATATGAATATAATGGCATATTAAGCCAATAAGTTGTATTTTACTGCCCCCTGCTGTTTAAAATTTATAAAATCACTATTTGAACATTTACAATTACATTTAGTCAAAATCCGTCCGTTAAAGTATTAGTATTGACAGTTTTATCACATCATATATTTCAAATGTCTGTATCTACAACATAATGTGTTTGTGTAGTCTTAGGTTTCTGAATAAATTCTGAATCTTCTGATTAATAGCTAACAAAGACTTTGTGAAATGTTTATAGACCATTCAAATATATTTTCATTATGACATATCCCAATAGCATTGAAAAAACAACAACAACATTTGTCTTCGTGTGTGTGTGTGTGTGTGTGTGTGTGTGTGTGTGTAAGCATGCATGATTGAGTTAACATGGAAAAACTGGTTTGCTTTAGTGCAGAAAACTGCTTAACTATATAGTTATAACTATAAATCCTAAACGAAAACTCAGAACTTCACAAAAATTGATGAGCATATGTGTCATAACCTGCTAAAGAAGCATGGAAAATTTTATGGAGATCGGACCATAGTTGGCGCTATAACTGTTAAAACGCTTTAAAACCATATATTTCCTATGGTAAATTGCCTGTATTTGCTGTAAATGGTGTCTTCTATCTATTATCGTATAATGTTCATATCATAATGTTCAAAACCAGTGCAGCACAATTCTCTGAACTCTCTAGATCAATAATTATCAGAAAAAAAGTTTAACTTCTTCAAAAGGTGATTTTATATGAATATAATGACATATTAAGCCAATAAGTGGTATTTTACTGCCCCCTGCTGTCATTTCATCATACTACTCCCTAATATTGTTATAAAATTCATATTTAGACTTTATAAAATCATTATTTTAACATTTACAATCACATTTTGTCAAAACTCATCTATTGAGTATTACTATTGACAATTGTGTTACACTGAGATATGGAAATGGACGAAAGTAAGTGAATGAAATGAAACGAAAGTATAACGGCATTTAAGCCACGCCCCCCCAGTACAAATTCACTGATAACTCGAAAACGGAAAGTCGTTGCGCGCTCAAATTTTTATGGTAAGGTCCTCTCCGGGCTCTTGATCGAAACGTGTCGTCGCGGGCCTCGGGAGCGCGCCCCCCCCCCGCGGATCGCCAGATCGCGGGACCCCCGATTTTGAACCGCCGTAACTCCCGACCCAGACCACCCCGAACCTTGTGTGAGAGCTCGTTGGAAAGGGCCCACCCTTGGCTAGCTTCGATTCAAATGTGGTGTAATTTGCCCTGGGCATTCCAGAGATAACAGCCCCAAAATACATGCCTTTGAACAGTCATAACTCCCGGGCCCAATCACCCAAAAACACAGCGATGGTCTCATTCAACAGGGCTCCTCAAGAACTATCTATGCTCTGAATTTCAGAATTTTTCGCCTTCTGGTTCCCGAGATATAAGTGAAAAACCAAATTCCCATTCATTCATTCAAACACTTCAACTGTAAGATGGAGGCTGTAATTCCACTGTTGTCAACTAGAGGGAGCAGCAGTATTAGACATAGTATTAATCTTTTTATCAGCTTTCAGCTTTGGTCAACAAACAAATGGTTAAAGCTATTTTTTTTTTTGACTGATAATATAGATCACAATGAAATATATGAAATGGTTAGACCATTAAAATATTTTTTTCACAATAACACATCCTAAAGACATTGAAAACATATTTGTGTGTGTGTGTGTGTGTGTGTGTGTGTGTGTGTGTGTGTGTGTGTGTGTGTGTGTGTGTGTGTGTGTGTGTGTGTGTGTGTGTAAGCATGCATTATTGAGTTAACATGGAAAACACTTATATTACAATAACTATTATAACAATCATATTTTGTCAGTGTTTATCACTTCATTTGCACTGACACTTCACATAATTGCTAGTAATGTGGTAAATCACGCTAGAAACATGGTAAATCATAGTAAATAATTGATGGTCTCATTCAACAGGGCTCCTCAAGCACTATCTATGCTCTGAGTTTCAGAATTTTTCGCCTTCTGGTTCCCGAGATATAAGTGAAAAACCAAATTCCCATTCATTCATTCAAACACTTCAACTGTAAGATGGAGGCTGTAATTCCACTGTTGTCAACTAGAGGGAGCAGCAGTATTAGACATAGTATTAATCTTTTTATCAGCTTTCAGCTTTGGTCAACAAACAAATGGTTAAAGCTATTTTTTTATTATTATTATTGGACTGATAATATAGATCACAATGAAATATATGAAATGGTTAGACCATTAAAATATTTTTTCACAATAACACATCCTAAAGACATTGAAAACATATTTGTATCTGTGTGTGTGTGTGTGTGTGTGTGTGTGTGTGTGTGTGTGTGTGTGTGTGTGTGTGTGTGTGTGTGTGTGTGTGTGTGTGTGTAAGCATGCATTATTGAGTTAACATGGAAAATACTTATTACAATAACTATTATAACACAATCATATTTTGTCAGTGTTTATCACTTCATTTGCACTGACACTTCACATAATTGCTAGTAATGTGGTGTATCAAGGTAAATCATTCTAGAATTCTGGCAAATCATTCTAGAACATGGTATATCATGGCAAATATGCTAGAACATGGTAAACTATGCTAGAACAGGGTTAATCATGGTAAACTATAATAAATCATGGTAAACTATGATAAATCATGATAAACTATGGTAAACCATGCTACAATCACAGTAAACAATGGTAAATCATACTAGAATGTAGTATTTCATGGTAAATCATGGTAAACTACGGTAAATCATGCTAGAATCATAGTAAATAATACTAGAATGTGGTAAATTGTTGTGGGAGGAGCCTATTTTACTAAAATGGCTATAACTCAAGAAGTAAATGAGATATCTTCACCAAACTTAGTACACATGTGTATGGGTTCAATTTGAGGTCACAGTAAACAATGTTATGGAGATCGGACCATAGGTGGTGCTATAACTGTTAAAAAGCTTTAAAACCATATATTTCCCATGGTAAACTGCCTGTATTGGCTGTAAATGGTCTTTTCCATCTATTATGTCAGTGGTTACATGCTTGCTTAATAACTCTTAATAACTTTTGATGCTTTTGTGCTTAAATGCCTTAAAGGCCTTAACAGCTTGAACCCCGATAAATGCTGCTTGCAGCTTTAATTATTATTATTTTCCCCTAAAACGCATCGTGCAGCCCAAACCGTAAGAGCTGGAACCTTGAAAGTTGGCCAAATGGTAGTCCTCAATTTGGGGAGAACGTATCAAAGTATGACCTCGATTGGCCCATAGGTGGCGCTATAGCGACCAAAAGCGCAAAACTGCTCATAACTCCTAGACCGTATGTCGTATACTCAAGTGTCTTATATCATTGGAAAGCTGGACGCCTGACGAACAAAACGTATATCTCCGATTTCATTTCCGCCATGATAGATTTTCCACCATTTTGAATTTTGTCAAAAACCTACTTTTGCGAACTAGTCCCTGGTTTTTCGCCCGATCGGAACCAAACCAGTGCAGAAATGTTCTCTGGAGTCTGAATATCAATAATTATCGAAAAAAAGTTGAAATTTCCATTCACGGTCGCTAAGGGGCGCCCAAATGTATGTTGTGGGAGGGGCCTATTTTACTAAAATGGCTATAACTCCAGAAGTAAATGAGGTATCTTCACCAAACTTGGTTCACTTGTGTAAGAGGTCAATCTGAGGTCACAGTAAAAAAATTGCGGTGATTGGCCACATGGTGGCGCTATAATATGAAAAAAACATAAAACAGGCTATAACCACCTGACCGTTAGTCCGATTGACTTGAAAATTGGTATGCAGTGTCTTGGTCCAAGGTGCCATGTATGTCTATGAGGACATTGGTGTATCTCAAAAAACATGGCCGCCATCGGCCAATGAAGTTTGAGCACCTATTAGACAAGGTTAACGGAGGCCGATCGGAACGAAACTCGGTGGGCATGTTCTACTCATGGCCCTAGAGGTCTGTAAGAATTTTGAAAGAAATCGGCCACTAGTTGGCGCTAACGAGTTTTATGGCTCTGTAATCACGTGGTGTTACACTTATTGTCACAAAATGCATACCATTTGATAGATCTCCTCTTGTTGAACAACTTTGCCTCAAGAACCATTCCTGTCAATCAAACCGTTCATTAAATATTCATAATTATGTTAAAAACCTACTTTTGCGAACTAGTCCCTGGTTTTTCGCCCGATCGGAACCAAACAAGTCTAGGACAATTCTATGGACTCTCTAGGTCAATAATTATCAAAAAAAAGCTGAACTTTTGCATTTTTCGTATGGCTATAACAGGGTCATTTAGAAAATGGGCGTGGTAAAATGCACTCAAAAGCCTATAAATCCTAAACGAAAACTCAGAACTTCACAAAAATTGATGAGCATATGTGTCATAACTTGCTAAAGAAGCATGGAAAATTTTATGGAGATCGGACCATAGTTGGCGCTATAACTGTTAAAATGCTTTAAAACCATATATTTCCTATGGTAAATTGCCTGTATTTGCTGTAAATAGTGTCTTCTATCTATTATCGTATAATGTTCATATCATAATGTTCAAAACCAGTGCAGCACAATTCTTTGAACTCTCTAGATCAATAATTATCAGAAAAAAAGTTTAACTTCTTCAAAAGGTGATTTTATATGAATATAATGACATATTAAGCCAATAAGTGGTATTTTACTGCCCCCTGCTGTCATTTCATCATACTATTCCCTAATATTGTTATAAAATTCATATTTAGACTTTATAAAATCATTATTTTAACATTTACAATCACATTTTGTCAAAACTCATCTATTGAGTATTACTATTGACAATTGTGTTACACTGAGATATGGAAATGGACGAAAGTAAATGAATGAAATGAAACGAAAGTATAACGGCATTTAAGCCACGCCCCCAAATACAAATTCATTCATAACTCGAAAACGGAAAGTCGTTGCGCGCTCAAATTTTGATGGTGAGGACCTCTCGGGGCTCTTGATCGAAACGTGTCGTCGCGGGCCTCGGGAGCGCGCCCCCCCGCGCATCGCAAGCCCGCGGACCCCCGACTTTGAACGACCGCAACTCCCGACCCAAACCACCCCGAACCTTGTGTGAGAGCTCGTTGGAAAGGGCGCGTCCTTGGCTAGCTTCGATTCAAATGTGGTGTTATTTGCCCTGGGCATTCCAGAGATAATAGCCCGAACAGATATGCCTTATAACAGTCATAACTCCCAGCCCCAATCGCCCAAAAACACCTTGATGGTCTCATTCAACAGGGCTCCTCAAGCACTATCTATGCTCTGAGTTTCAGAATTTTTCGCCTTTTGGTTCCTGAGATATAAGTAAAAAAACAAATTCCCATTCATTCATTCAAACACTTCAACTGTAAAAAAAGCTATAATACCACTGTTGTCCACTAGAGGGAGCAGCAGGATTACGCATGATCTTTTAATTCGCTTTCAGTATTGGGAAATAAACAAATGCTTTAAGAAGCAATCTTTTTTATTACGATGTTTTTTTTTTTATTGTGATATTTGTATATATATTTTTTTTTTATTATGATTATGAACGGTTTGATTGACATTAGTGATTCTTGAGGCAAAGTTGTTCAAGATGAGGAGATGAAGATATTTTCACAATATCACATCCTAAAAACATTGAAAACATATTTGTCTTTGTGTGTGTGTGTGTGTGGATGTGTTTGTGTTTGTGTGTGTGTCTGTGTGTGTAAGCATGCTTAATGGAAAGAACATGGAGAAACTGCTTTGTTTTACTGGTGGATAAAAAAGTATTTCAAATGAAAGTGAGTCAATTAGTGGTCTTCTACTGCCCTCTGCAGGACATTCTACTTAATAAAATATTTTCATCTGTGCTTTTGCATTAGTTTTTGGACTATATAAAATTACTTGCATGAAAATCACCTATTATAACACAGTCATGTTTTGTCAAAGTTTATCACTTCATTTTTACTGAGCTCTCAGTTTGAACAATTCTGCCTCTCAGTGATTAATTTGAAATCTGAAAATGGTGTTATACAGAGGAGATTTGCAATTATCATTTTGTTACCTATCTTTTATTTTAAATATCTACATCTACAAAAAAATGTGTGTGCATGTGTGTGTTCAAGCATGGTTAGTGTATTAAGTATTATTGTTTAAGTATTATTGTTTTCATTTACATTTTAACCACCAGAAGAAGAACACTCATTGGTTCATTCTGCTCACTAAAATATTATTTTTCATTTTTTTTCCATTTGAAATATTGTTTAAACTTAATAAAATCATTAAAATAACATTTCAAATCATATTTTGTCTGTTTATAAATCCCACAGACTCACATTGGCTGCAATACTAATGTTTTTGTAAAACACAGACCTGATAGTCTAATCTGTGTGTATTGTGCATATATTATTGATATTATTACTATTGCAAATCATGTTATTGTAACTCATATCTTAATAGAATATTATTTGTAATTTTAATTCTTTATTTCTTAATTTTTTTTTATGATTACTACAGATATTATCACCAAAGATATCAACTACACCTTCACTTTTAGTATTGACACGCTGCACACACAGCACAATCACACACTCACTAATGCATTCAAATAAATGTAATCTTACTGTGCTACTTTATTTGTACATGATTAGAATGAACAGAAATCTAAGAATATTTTTCTTCTTTTGTTAAAGCCATTTCAGACTCCAAATAAGCATTATATTACTAATCATCTATTTTAAAGGTGCCATACAATTGAAAACTGTATTTATCTTGGCATAGTTGAATGATAAGAGTTCTGGACATGGAACTGACATACCGTGAGCCTCAAACACCATTGTTTCCTCCTTCATGTGTAAATCTCCTGTTTGCAAAAGACCGCTGAAAAATGAGTGAATCCCACCATAACACCGACTGTGACGTTGGAGTCAGGATCATTAATATTTATACCCCCCAAATTAGCATTTTCCAGTCCATGTTCTAGGCCAGGCAGTGTTAATGTGGACCTGCACAGCCGAATCATCAGAAGATCTGCAGGTATTGTGAAGAAGCAAGCAAGGACAATAGTGAAAATGGCAGATCATGGATATAAATGCTATGTCTGAGGCTGTGCTGCGGATTTGAGAACTTTTCATTCCCTTCCCACAAAAGAGAACTGTCAACAGGCATGGTTGATGTTTACAACAGGATACCTCACCATTTTAATTCAAAGCTGTTAGTTTGCTCTTAACGGAGGCCGATCAGAACGAAACTCGGTGGGCATGTTCGACTCGTGGCCCTAGAGGTCTGTAAGAATTTTGAAAAATCAGCCACTAGTTGACGCTAACAGGTTTTACGGCTATGTAATCACGTGATGCATATCATTTGATAGATCTCCTCATACTGAACAACTTTGCCTCAAGAACTACTGCTGTCAATCAATTTGTTCATTAAATACTTGCGATTATGTTAAAAAACCTACTTTTGCGAACTAGTCCTAGGTTTTTCGCCCGATCGGAAATATACCAGTGCAGTACAATTCTCTGGAAGCTCTAGATTATTAATTATATAAAAAACTGTAACTTTACCCATTGGGTAGCCATAACAGGATCATTTAGAAAATGTGTATGGCAAAAAACACTCAAAAGCCTGTAAATCCTAAACAAAAACTCAGACAACTCACTAAACTGCCTTATGTGCTTAAAGACCCTAAATGCTTGAACCCCGCTAAATGCTGCTTGCAGCTTTAATTATTATTATTAGGGGTTCAAGCACGAAGTGCTGAAACCCTATTGTAATTGTGCTGATTTTTAGGGGTTCAAGCACGAAGTGCTGAAACCCTATTGTAATTGTACTGATTTTTATTAGGGGTTCAAGCACGAAGTGCTGAAACCCTATTGTAATTGTCCTGATTTTTATTATTATTATTTTTCCGCCATAAAACGCATCGTGCAGCCCAAACCGTAAGACCTAGAGACTTGAAACTTTGCCAGATGGTAGTACTATTGCTCGCTACTCAGATACACGGACTCAGCCCAATCGGCCCATAGGTGGCGCTATAGCAACCAAAAGCGCGAAACAGCTCATAACTCCTAGACCTTATGTCGTAGACTCAAGTGTCTTATATCATTGGAAAGCTGGACGCCTGACGAACAAAACGTATATCTCCGATTTCATTTCCGTCATGATAGATTTTCCGCCATTTTGAATTTTGTCAAAAACCTACTTTTGCGAACTAGTCCCTGGTTTTTTGCCCGATCGGAACCAAACCAGTGCAGAATTGTTCTCTGGAGTCTGACTATCAATAATTATCGAAAAAAAGTCGAAATTCCGATTCTTGGTCGCTAGGGGGTGATAAATTAATGTTGTGGGAGGAGCCTATTTTACTAAAATGGCTATAACTCGAGAAGTAAATGAGATATCTTCACCAAACTTGGTACACATGTGTAAGAGGTCAATCTGAGGTCACAGTAAACAAATTGCGTCGATTGGCCACATGGTGGCGCTATAAAACAAAACAAAAACATATAGATACCTTACCGTTTTTCCGAATGACTTGAAATTTGGTATGCAGTGTCTTGGCCCAAGGGGCCATGTAAGTCTAAAAGGATATTGGCGTATCTCGAAAAAAAATGGCCGCCATTGGCCAATGAGGTTTGAGCACCGTTAACGAAGTCCGATCGGAGCGAAACTCGGTGGGCATGTTCGGCTCAAGCCCCTAGAGGTCTGTAAGAATTTTGAAAGAAATCGGCCACTAGTTGGCGCTAACGAGTTTTATGGCTCTGTAATCACGTGGTGTTACACTTATCATCACAAAATGCATATCATCTGATAGATCTGCTCATGCTGAACAACTTTGCCTCAGGAACCATTGCTGTCAATCAAACCGTTCATTAAATATTCATGAATATGTTAAAAACCTACTTTTGCGAACTAGTCCCTGGTTTTTCGCCCGATCGGAACCAGACCAGTCTAGGACAATTCTCTGGACTCTCTAGATCAATAATTATCGAAAAAAAGTTAAACTTTTGCATTTGGGTGGCTGTAATAGGGTCATTTATAAAAGGGGCGTGGCAAAATACACTAAAATAACTATAAATCATAAATGAAAACTCAGAACTTCACGAAAATTGGTGGGCATATGTGTCATAACATGGTGAAGAAGCATGCATAGTTTCATGGAGATTGGACCATAGGTGGCGCTATAACTGGCAAAAAGGTTTGAAAACAACATATTTCCTATGGTAAATTGCCTTTATTGGCTGTAAATGGATTTTTCCATCTATTATTTCAGTGGTTAAAAGCTTGCTAAATAAAACGTAATGTCTTAAATGCTTATGTGCTTAAAGGCCTTAAATGCTTGAACCCCGATAAATGCTGCTTGCAGCTTTAATTATTAGGGGTTCAAGCACGAAGTGCTGAAACCCTATTGTAATTGTACTGATTTTTATTATTAGGGGTTCAAGCACGAAGTGCTGAAACCCTATTGTAATTGTACTGATTTTTATTATTATTATTATTATTATTCCGCCGTAAAACGCATCGTGCAGCCCAAACCGTAAGAGCTGGAACTTTGAAACTTTGCCATATGGTAGTACAAAAATCGAGGAGAGGTTATCAAATTATGACCTCGAATGGCCCATAGGTGGCGCTATAGCAACCAAAAGCGCGAAACTGCTCATAACTCCTAGACCGTATGTCGTAGACTCAAGTGTCTTATATCATTGGAAAGCTGGATGCCTGACGAACAAAACGTATATCTCCGATTTCATTTCCGCCATGATAGATTTTCCGCCATTTTGAATTTTGTCAAAAACCTACTTTTGCGAACTAGTCCCTGGTTTTTTGCCCGATCGGAACCAAACCAGTGCAGAAATGTTCTCTGGAGTCTGAATATCAATAATTATCGAAAAAAAGTTGAAATTTCCATTCACGGTCGCTAAGGGGCGCCCAAATGTATGTTGTGGGAGGAGCCTATTTTACTAAAACGGCTATAACTCCAGAAGTAAATGAGGTATCTTCACCAAACTCGGTACACATGTGTAAGAGGTCAATTTGAGGTCACAGTAAAAAAACCGCGTCGAATGGCCACATGGTGGCGCTATAACATGAAAAAAACATAAAACGGCCCATAACCACCTGACCGTTAGTCCGATTGACTTGAAAATTGGTATGCAGTGTCTTGGTCCAAGGTGCCATGTATGTCTATGAGGACATTGGTGTATCTCAAAAAACATGGCCGCCATCGGCCAATGAAGTTTGAGCACCTATAAGACAAGGTTAACGGACGTCGATCGGAACGAAACTCGATGGGCATGTTCGACTCATGGCCCTAGAGGTCTGTAAGAATTTTGAAAGAAATCGGCCACTAGTTGGCGCTAACGAGTTTTTTGGCTCTGTAATTACGTGGTGTTACACTTATCGTCATAAAATGCATATCATTTGATAGATCTGCTCATGCTCAACAACTTTGCCTCAAGAACCACTAATGTCAATCAAACCATTAATTAATTATTCATGAATATGTTAAAAACCTACTTTTGCGAACTAGTCCCTGGTTTTTCGCCCGATCGGAACCAGACCAGTCTAGGACAATTCTCTGGACTCTCTAGATCAATAATTATCGAAAAAAAGTTTAACTTTTGCATTTGGGTGGCTGTAATAGGGTAATTTATAAAAGGGGCGTGGCAAAATACACTAAAATGCCTATAAATCCTAAATGAAAACTCAGAACTTCACAAAAATTGGTGAGCATATGTGACATAACATCATTAACAAGCATGCCAAATTTTATGGAGATCGGACCAAAGGTGGCGCTATAACTGTTAAAAAGCTTTAAAACCATATATTACCTATGGTAAATGGCCTGCATTGGCTGTAAATGGTCTTTTTCATCTATAATGTTAGTGTTTACATGCTTGCTAAATAAATTTTAATAACTTTTGATGCTTTTGTGCTTATAAACCTTAAAGGCCTTAACAGCTTGAACCCCGATAAATGCTGCTTGCAGCTTTAATTAGGGGTTCAAGCACGAAGTGCTGAAACCCTATTGTAATTGTACTGATTTTTATTAGGGGTTCAAGCACGAAGTGCTGAAACCCTATTGTAATTGTCCTGATTTTTATTATTATTTTTCTTCTGCCGTAAAACGCATCGTGCAGCCCAAACCGTAAGAGCTGGAACTTTGAAACTTTGCCATATGGTAGTACAAAAATCGAGGAGAGGTTATCAAATTATGACCTCGAATGGCCCATAGGTGGCGCTATAGCGACCAAAAGCGCGAAACTGCTCATAACTCCTAGACCGTATGTCGTAGACTCAAGTGTCTTATATCATTGGAAAGCTGGATGCCTGACGAACAAAACGTATATCTCCGATTTCATTTCCGCCATGATAGATTTTCCGCCATTTTGAATTTTGTCAAAAACCTACTTTTGCGAACTAGTCCCTGGTTTTTCGCCCGATCGGAACCAAACCAGTGCAGAAATGTTCTCTAGAAACTGAAGATCAATAATTATCGAAAAAAAGTCGAAATTTAGATTCACGGACGCTAAGGGGCGCCAAAACGTACGTTGTGGGAGGGGCCTATTTTACTAAAATGGCTATAACTCCAGAAGTAAATGAGGTATCTTCACCAAACTCGGTACACATATGTATGAGCTCAATATGAGGTAACAGTAAAAAAATCGCGGCGATTGGCCACATGGTGGCGCTATAATATGAAAAAAACATAAAACAGGCTTTAACCACCTGACCGTTAGTCCGATTGACTTGAAAATTGGTATGCAGTGTCTTGGTCCAAGGTGTCATGTATGTGTATGAGGACATTGGCGTATCTAAAAAAACATGGCCGCCATCGGCCAATGAAGTTTGAGCACCTATTAGACAAGGTTAACGGAGGCCGATCGGAACGAAACTCGGTGGGCATGTTCTACTCATGGCCCTAGAGGTCTGTAAGAATTTTAAAAGAAATCGGCCACTAGTTGGCGCTAACGAGTTTTATGGCTCTGTAATCACGTGGTGTTACACTTATTGTCACAAAATGCATACCATTTGATAGATCTCCTCTTGTTGAACAACTTTGCCTCAAGAACCATTGCTGTCAATCAAACCGTTCATTAAATATTCGTAATTATGTTAAAAACCTACTTTTGCGAACTAGTCCTAGGTTTTTCGCCCGATCGGAACCAAACCAGTCTAGGACAATTCTATGGACTCTCTAGGTCAATAATTATCAAAAAAAAGTTGAACTTTTGCATTTTTCGCATGGCTAACAGGGTCATTTAGAAAATGGGCGTGGTAAAATGCACTCAAAAGCCTATAAATCCTAAACGAAAACTCAGAACTTCACGAAAATTGATGAGCATATGTGTCATAACCTGCTTAAGAAGCATGGAAAATTTTATGGAGAGCGGACCATAGTTGGCGCTATAACTGTTAAAACGCTTTAAAACCATATATTTCCTATGGTAAATTGCCTGTATTTGCTGTAAATGGTGTCTTCTATCATATAATGTTCATATCATAATGTTCAAAACCAGTGCAGCACAATTCTCTGAACTCTCTAGATCAATAATTATCAGAAAAAAAGTTTAACTTCTTCAAAAGGTGATTTTATATGAATATAATGACATATTAAGCCAATAAGTGGTATTTTACTGCCCCCTGCTGTCATTTCATCATACTACTCCCTAATATTGTTATAAAATTCATATTTAGACTTTATAAAATCATTATTTTAACATTTACAATCACATTTTGTCAAAACTCATCTATTGAGTATTACTATTGACAATTGTGTTACACTGAGATATGTAAATGGACGAAAGTAAATGAATGAAATGAAACGAAAGTATAACGGCATTTAAGCCACGCCCCCAAATACAAATTCATTCATAACTCGAAAACGGAAAGTCGTTGCGCGCTCAAATTTTGATGGTGAGGACCTCTCGGGGCTCTTGATCGAAACGTGTCGTTGCGGGCCTCGGGAGCGCGCCCCCCCGCGCATCGCAAGCCCGCGGACCCCCGACTTTGAACGACCGCAACTCCCGACCCAAACCACCCCGAACCTTGTGTGAGAGCTCGTTGGAAAGGGCGCGTCCTTGGCTAGCTTCGATTCAAATGTGGTGTTATTTGCCCTGGGCATTCCAGAGATAATAGCCCGAACAGATATGCCTTATAACAGTCATAACTCCCAGCCCCAATCGCCCAAAAACACCTTGATGGTCTCATTCAACAGGGCTCCTCAAGCACTATCTATGCTCTGAGTTTCAGAATTTTTCGCCTTTTGGTTCCTGAGATATAAGTAAAAAAACAAATTCCCATTCATTCATTCAAACACTTCAACTGTAAAAAAAGCTATAATACCACTGTTGTCCACTAGAGGGAGCAGCAGGATTACGCATGATCTTTTAATTTGCTTTCAGTATTGGGAAATAAACAAATGCTTTAAGAAGCAATCTTTTTTATTACGATGTTTTTTGTTTTATTATGATATTTGTATATATTTTATTTTTTTATTATGATTATGAACGGTTTGATTGACATTAGTGATTCTTGAGGCAAAGATTTGCAATTATCATTTTGTTACCTATCTTTTATTTTAAATATCTACATCTACAAAAACATTTGTGTGCATGTGTGTGTTCAAGCATGGTTAGTGTATTAAGTATTATTGTTTAAGTATTATTGTTTTCATTTACATTTTAACCACCAGAAGAAGAACACTCATTGGTTCATTCTGCTAACTAAAATATTATTTTTCTTTTTTTTTTCATTTGAAATATTGTTTAAACTTAATAAAATCATTAAAATAACATTTCAAGTCATATTTTGTCTGTTTATAAATCCCACAGACTCACATTGGCTGCAATACTAATGTTTTTGTAAAACACAGACCTGATAGTCTAATCTGTGTGTATTGTGCATATATTATTGATATTATTACTATTGCAAATCATGTTATTGTAACTCATATCTTAATAGAATATTATTTGTAATTTGAATTCTTTATTTCTTAATTGTTTTTTTATGATTACTACAGATATTATCACCAAAGATATCAACTACACCTTCACTTTTAGTATTGACACGCTGCACACACAGCACAATCACACACTCACTAATGCATTCAAATAAATGTAATCTTATTGTGCTACTTTATTTGTACATGATTAGAATGAACAGAAATCTAAGAATATTTTTCTTCTTTTGTTAAAGCCATTTCAGACTCCAAGTAAGCATTATATTACTAATCATCTATTTTAAAGGTGCCATACAATTGAAAACTGTATTTATCTTGGCATAGTTGAATGATAAGAGTTCTGGACATGGAACTGACATACCGTGAGCCTCAAACACCATTGTTTCCTCCTTCATGTGTAAATCTCCTGTTTGCAAAAGACCGCTGAAAAATGAGTGAATCCCACCATAACACCGACTGTGACGTTGGAGTCAGGATCATTAATATTTATACCCCCCAAATTTGGATTTTCCAGTCAATGTTCTAGGCCAGGCAGTGTTAATGTGGACCTGCACAGCCGAATCATCAGAAGATCTGCAGGTATTGTGAAGAAGCAAGCAAGGACAATAGTGAAAATGGCAGATCATGGATATAAATGTTATGTCTGAGGCTGTGCTGCGGATTTGAGAACTTTTCATTCCCTTCCCACAAAACTGTCAACAGGCATGGTTGATGTTTACAACAGGATACCTCACCATTTTAATTCAAAGCTGTTAGTTTGCTCTTAACGGAGGCCGATCAGAACGAAACTCGGTGGGCATGTTCGACTCGTGGCCCTAGAGGTCTGTAAGAATTTTGAAAAATCAGCCACTAGTTGACGCTAACAGGTTTTACGGCTATGTAATCACGTGATGCATATCATTTGATAGATCTCCTCATACTGAACAACTTTGCCTCAAGAACTACTGCTGTCAATCAATTTGTTCATTAAATACTTGCGATTATGTTAAAAACCTACTTT
This sequence comes from Leuciscus leuciscus, assembly GCF_965113295.1. Lineage (NCBI taxonomy): Eukaryota > Metazoa > Chordata > Actinopteri > Cypriniformes > Leuciscidae > Leuciscus > Leuciscus leuciscus. The sequence continues at coordinate 13,669,710 of NC_138745.1, forward strand.
TGGGAACTAGTCCTAGGTTTTTCGCCCGATCGGAAATATACCAGTGCAGTACAATTCTCTGGAAGCTCTAGATTATTAATTATATAAAAAACTTTAACTTTACCCATTGGGTAGCCATAACAGGATCATTTAGAAAATGGGTATGGCAAAAAAACACTCAAAAGCCTGTAAATCCTAAACAAAAACTCAGACAACTCACTAAACTGCCTTATGTGCTTAAAGACCCTAAATGCTTGAACCCCGCTAAATGCTGCTTGCAGCTTTAATTAGGGGTTCAAGCATGAAATGCTGAAACCCTATTGTTATTGTAAGGATTTTTATTATTATTATTATTTTCCCCTAAAACGCATCGTGCAGACCAAACCGTAAGAGCTGGAACCTTGAAAGTTGGCCAAATGATAGTGCTCAATTTGGGGAGAACCTATCAAAATATGGCCCAGATTGGCCAATAGGTGGTGCTATAATGACCACATTTACTAAATTGGTCATAACTCATACATAGTTTGTCCTAGAGGCTCAAATTTAGCATCACTGTGATCCCTGGCTCCAGACGAACAACATGGCTATCTCCAAATCCCGATTTGAGCAAAAAAAAAATTTATATGGCCACTTTTGTCCAAAGCCTACTTTGGCAAACTAGTCCCTGGTTTTTGGTCCAATCAGAACAAGACCAGTCTAGGACAATTCTCTGGACTCTCTAGATAAATAATTATCAAAAAAAAGTTGAACTTTTGCATTTGCCTGGCTGTAACAGGGTCATTTAGGAAAGTGGAGGGACAAAAAACACTCAAAAGCCTATACAACCTAAGGGAAAACACCAAACTTCACAAAAATCGATGGACATATGTGTCCTAACATGGTGAAGAAGCATGCCAAGTTTCGTGAAGATCGGACAATAGGTGGCGCTATAACTGGCAAAAACGTCTCTTCTTATTAGGGGTTCAAGCATGAAATGCTGAAACCCTATTGTTATTGTAAGGATTTTTATTAGGGGTTCAAGCACGAAGTGCTGAAACCCTATTGTAATTGTACTGATTTTTATTATTAGGGGTTCAAGCACGAAGTGCTGAAACCCTATTGTAATTGTCCTGATTTTTATTATTATTATTTTTCCGCCATAAAACGCATCGTGCAGCCCAAACCGTAAGACCTAGAGACTTGAAACTTTGCCAGATGGTAGTACTATTGCTCGCTACTCAGATACACGGACTCAGCCCAATCGGCCCATAGGTGGCGCTATAGCAATCAAAAGCGCGAAACTGCTCAGAACTCCCAGACCGTAAGGCGTAGCTTCAAGTGTCTTATATCATTGAAATCCAGAGCTCCTGAAGAAAAAAATGTATATCTCCGATTTCATTTCCGCCATGATAGATTTTTCGCCATTTTGAATTTTGTCAAAAACCTACTTTTGCGAACTAGTCCCTGGTTTTTCGCCCGATCGGAACCAAACCAGTGCAGAATTGTTCTCTAGAGTCTGAAGATCAATAATTATCGAAAAAAAGTTGAAATTTCGCTTCATGGTCGCTAGGGGGTGCAAAATTAACGTTGTGGGAGGAGCCCATTTTACTAAAATGGCTATAACTCAAGAAGTAATTAAGTAAACTTCACCAAACTTGGTACACATGTGTAAGAGGTCAATCTGAGGTCACAGTAAAACAATTGCGTCGATTGGCCACATGGTGGCGCTATAAACAAAAAAAAAACATATAGACACCTGACCGTTTTTCCGAATGACTTGAAATTTGGTATGCAGTGTCTTGGCCCAAGGGGCCACCTATGTCTAAAAGCATATTGGCGTATCTCGAAAAACATGGCCGCCATTGGCCAATGAGGTTTGAGCACCGTTAACGAAGTCCGATCGGAGCGAAACTCGGTGGGCATGTTCGGCTCAAGCCCCTAGAGGTCTGTAAGAATTTTGAAAGAAATCGGCCACTAGTTGGCGCTAACGAGTTTTATGGCTCTGTAATCACGTGGTGTTACACTGATCATCACAAAATGCATATCATCTTATAGATCTGCTCATGCTGAACAACTTTGCCTCAAGAACCATTGCTGTCAATCAAACCGTTCATTAAATATTCATGAATATGTTAAAAACCTACTTTTGCGAACTAGTCCCTGGTTTTTCGCCCGATCGGAACCAGACCAGTCTAGGACATTTCTCTGGACTCTCTAGATCAATAATTATCGAAAAAAAGTTTAACTTTTGCATTTGGGTGGCTGTAATAGGGTAATTTATAAAAGGGGCGTGGCAAAATACACTAAAATGCCTATAAATCATAAATGAAAACTCAGAACTTCACAAAAATTGGTGAGCATATGTGACATAACATCATTAACAAGCATGCCAAATTTTATGGAGATCGGACCAAAGGTGGCGCTATAACTGTTAAAAAGCTTTAAAACCATATATTTCCCATGGTAAACTGCCTGTATTGGCTGTAAATGGTCTTTTCCGTCTATTATGTCAGTTGTTAAATGCTTGCTAAATAAAACTTAATGTCTTTTGATGCTTGTGTGCTTAAAGGCCTTAAAGGCCTTAACTGCTTGAACCCCGATAAATGCTGCTTGCAGCTTTAATTATTATTATTATTATTATTCCGCCGTAAAACGCATCGTGCAGCCCAAACCGTAAGGGCTAGAGCATTGAAACTTTGCCAGATGGTAGTACAAAAATCGAGGAAAGGTTATCAAATTATGACCCCGATTGGCCCATAGGTGGCGCTATAGCAACCAAAAGCGCGAAACAGCTCATAACTCCTAGACCGTAAATCGTAGACTCAAGTGTCTTATATCATTGGAAAGCTGGACGCCTGATGAACAAAACGTATATCTCCGATTTCATTTCCGTCATGATAGATTTTCCGCCATTTTGAATTTTGTCAAAAACCTACTTTTGCGAACTAGTCCTAGGTTTTTTGTCCGATCGGAACCAAACCAGTGCAGAAATGTTCTTTGGAGTCTGAAGATCAATAATTATCAAAAAAAAGTCGAAATTTTGATTCATGGTCGCTAGGGGGCATAAAATTAACGTTGAGGGCGGAGCCTATTTTACTAAAACGGCTATAACTCAAAAAGTAAATGAGATAGCTTAACCAAACTTGGTACACATGTGTATGGGTTCAGTCTGGGGTCACAGTAAAAAAATTGCATCGATTGGCCACATGGTGGCGCTATAAACAAAAAAAAACGTATAAACACCTGACCGTTTTTCCGAATGACTTGAAATTTGGTATGCAGTGTCTTGGGCCAAGAGGCCATGTATGTCTAAAAGGATATTGGCATATCTCGAAAAACATGGCCGCCATTGGCAAATGAGGTTTGAGCACCTATTAAACAAGGTTAACGAAGTCCAATTGTTTTATGAGTTTTATGGCTCTGTAATCACGTGGTGTTGCACACATCCATACAATTTGCATATCATTTGATAGATCTGCTCATGCTGAACAACTTTGCCTCAAGAACCATTGCTGTCAATCAAACTGTTCATTAAATATTCATGAATATGTTAAAAACCTACTTTTGCGAACTAGTCCCTGGTTTTTCGCCCGATCGGAACCAGACCAGTCTAGGACAATTCTCTGGACTCTCTAGATCAATAATTATCAAAAAAAAGTTGAACTTTTGCATTTGCCTGGCTGTAATAGGGTCATTTATAAAATGGGCGTGGCAAAATACATTAAAAAGCCTATAAATCCTAAATGAAAACTCAGAACTTCACAAAAATTGGTGAGCATATGTGACATAACATCATTAACAAGCATGCCCAATTTTATGGAGATCGGACCATAGGTGGCGCTATAACTGTCAAAAACCTTTAAAACCATATATTTCCTATGGTAAATTGCCTGAATTGGCTGTAAATGGTCTTTTCCATCTATGATCATATAATTTTCATATAATAATGTTCAAAATTAGTGCAGTACAATTCTCTGGACTCTCTAGATCAGTAATTATCAGAAAAAGTTGAACTACTTCATTTGGATGGCTATAATAGGGTCACTTCAAAATGTGGCCTTGACCAAGTGTCCCCGAAAGATTATATCTTTTAAGATGCTCAGATCTTCTAAAAAACAAGTCAGAACATGTGAAATATCACTCTGAACAAGCATGAAAAATTGCAGACAGATCGGACAAAATTTGACTCTATAACAGTTTAAAAAGGTGAAAATAATATGAATACAATGGCATATTAAGCCAATAAGTGGTATTTTACTGCCCCCTGCTGTTTAAAATAGTTATTTTGTCATATTGTTTCTATAATTCATATTTAGACTTTATAAAATCATTATTTTAACATTTACAATTACATTTAGTCAAAATCCATCTGTTAAAGTATTAGTGTGTGTGTGTGTGTGTGTGTGTGTGTGTGTGTGTGTGTGTGTGTGTGTGTGTGTGTGTGTGTGTGTGTGTGTGTGTGTGTGTAAGCATGCATTATAGAGTTAACATGGAAAGACTGGTTTGCTTTAGTGCAGAAAACTAGTGAAAATCATGAAGATTAAACTGAAACTGAGCCAATAATGGTCTTCTAGTGCCCTCTGCTGGCCATTCTACTTATTAATGAAGTCTTTTGACATGTGCTTTTGAATTCATAATTAGACATTGTAAATCATAGTAAATAATACTAGAATGTGGTATATCATGATAAATCATGCTAGAACATGGTAAATCAAGGTAAACTAAGATGAATTCATGGTAAACTATGCTAGAACAGGGTAAATCATGGTAAACCATGGTAAATCATGATAAACTATGGTAAATCATGCTAGAATGTGGTATATCATGGTAAATCATGCTAAAACATGGTAAATCAAAGTAAATTAAGATAAAATCATGGTAAAACTATGCTAGAACATGGTAAATAATGGTAAACCATGGTAAATCATGATAAACTATGGTCAATCATGCTAGAATGTGGTATATCATGGTAAATCATGCTAGAACATGGTCTTTTCCATCTATTATGTCAGTGGTTACATGCTTGCTAAATAAAACTTTATAACTTTTGATGCTTAAAAACCTTAAAGACCTTAATAGCTTGAACCCCGATAAATGCTGCTTGCAGCTTTAATTAGGGGTTCAAGCACGAAGTGCTGAAACCCTATTGTAATTGTAAGGATTTTTATTATTATTATTCTGCCGTAAAACGCATCGTGCAGCCCAAACCGTAAGTGCTGGAGACTTGAGACTTTGCCAGAAGGTAGTACAAAAATCGAGGAGAGGTTATCAAATTATGACCCCGATTGGCCAATAGGTGGCGCTATAGTAAGCAAAAGTATAAAATCGCTAATAACTCCTAGACGGTTTGTCGTAGACTCAAGTGTCTTATATCACTGTAATCCTTGGCTCAAGGCGGAAAAAACGTATATCTCCGATTTCATTTCCGGTATGCAAATTTTTCCGCCATTTTGAATTTTGTCAAAAACCTACTTTTGCTAACTAGTCTGTGGTTTTTTGTCCGATCGGAACCAAACCAGTGCAGAAATGTTCTCTGGAGTCTGACTATCAATAATTATCGAAAAAAAGTTGAAATTTCGATTCATGGTCGCTATGGGGCGCCAAAATGTTCGAAGGAGGCGGAGTCAGTTTTACTAAAATTGTTATAACTCGTGAACGAAATTAGATATTTTCACCAAACTTGGTACACATATGTAGACGGTCAATTTGAGGTCATAGTAAAAAAATTGCGTCGATTGGCCTCATGGTGGCGCTATAAAACAAAAAAAACGTATAGACACCTGACCGTTTTTCCGAATGACTTGAAATTTGGTATGCAGTGTCTTGGCCCAACGGGCCATGTATGTCTAAAAGGATATTGGCGTATCTCAAAAAACATGGCCGCCATTGGCCAATGAAATTTGAGCACCGTTAACGAAGTCCGATCGGAACGAAACTCGATGGGCATGTTCGACTCATGGTCCTAGAGGTCTGTAAGAATTTTGAAAGAAATTGGCCACTAGTTGGCGCTAACGAGTTTTATGGCTCTGTAATCACGTGGTGTTACACTTATCATCACAAAATGCATATCATCTGATAGATCTGCTCATGTTGAACAACTTTGCCTCAAGAACCATTGCTGTCAATCAAACCGTTCATTAAATATTCAAGAATATGTTAAAAACCTACTTTTGCGAACTAGTCCCTGGTTTTTCGCCCGATCGGAACCAGACCAGTCTAGGACAATTCTCTGGACTCTCTAGATCAATAATTATCGAAAAAAAGTTGAACTTTTGCATTTGGGTGGCTGTAATAGGGTAATTTATAAAAGGGGCGTGGCAAAATACACTAAAATGCCTATAAATCATAAATGAAAACTCAGAACTTCACGAAAATTGGTGGGCATATGTTTCATAACATGGTGAAGAAGCATGCACAGTTTCATGGAGATTGGACCATAGGTGGCGCTATAACTGGCAAAAAGGTTTGAAAACCACATTTTTCCTATGGTAAATTGCCTTTATTGGCTGTAAATGGATTTTTCCATCTATTATTTCAGTGGTTAAAAGCTTGCTAAATAAAACTTAATGTCTTAAATGCTTATGTGCTTAAAGGCCTTAAATGCTTGAACCCCGATAAATGCTGCTTGCAGCTTTAATTATTATTATTATTATTATTCTTCTGCCGTAAAACGCATCGTGCAGCCCAAACCGTAAGGGCTAGAGCATTGACACTTTGCCAGATGGTAGTACAAAAATCGAGGAGAGGTTATCAAATTATGACCCCGATTGGCCCATAGGTGGCGCTATAGCAACCAAAAGCGCGAAACAGCTCATAACTCATAGACCGTAAGTCGTAGACTCAAGTGTCTTATATCATTGGAAAGCTGGATGCCTGACGAACAAAACGTATATCTCCGATTTCATTTCCGTCATGATAGATTTTCCGCCATTTTGAATTTTGTCAAAAACCTACTTTTGCGAACTAGTCCTAGGTTTTTTGTCCGATCGGAACCAAACCAGTGCAGAATTGTTCTCTGGAGTCTGACAATCAATAATTAACAAAAAAAAGTCGAAATTTTGATTCATGGTCGCTAGGGGGTGCAAAATGAACGTTGTGGGAGGAGCCTATTTTACTAAAATGGCTATAACTCAAGAATTAATTTATTAAACTTCACCAAACTTGGTACACATGTGTAGGAGGTCAATCTGAGGTCACAGTAAAAAAATTGCATCGATTGGCCACATGGTGGCGCTATAAACAAAAAAAAACGTATAAACACCTGACCGTTTTTCCGAATGACTTGAAATTTGGTATGCAGTGTCTTGGGCCAAGAGGCCATGTATGTCTAAAAGGATATTGGCATATCTCGAAAAACATGGCCGCCATTGGCAAATGAGGTTTGAGCACCTATTAAACAAGGTTAACGAAGTCCAATTGTTTTATGAGTTTTATGGCTTTGTAATCACGTGGTGTTGCACACATCCACACAATATGCATATCATTTGATAGATCTGCTCATGCTGAACAACTTTGCCTCAAGAAACATTGCTGTCAATTAAACCGTTCATTAATTATTCGCAAATATGTTAAAAACCTACTTTTGCGAACTAGTCCTAGGTTTTTCGCCCGATCGGAACCAGACCAGTCTAGGACAATTCTCTGGACTCTCTAGATCAATAATTATCAAAAAAAAGTTGAACTTTTGCATTTGGATGGCTGTAATAGGGTCATTTATAAAATGGGCGTGGCAAAATACATTAAAAAGCCTATAAATCCTAAATGAAAACTCAGAACTTCACAAAAATTGGTGAGCATATGTGACATAACATCATTAACAAGCATGCCAAATTTTATGGACATCGGACCAAAGGTGGCGCTATAACTGTTAAAAAGCTTTAAAACCATATATTACCTATGGTGAATTGCCTGCATTGGCTGTAAATGGTCTTCTTAATCTATTATGTCAGTGGTTACATGCTTGCTAAATAAAACTTTATAACTTTTGATGCTTTTGTGCTTAAAAACCTTAAACACCTTAACAGCTTGAACCCCGATAAATGCTGCTTGCAGCTTTAATTATTATTATTATTATTATTATTATTATTATTCTTCCGCCGTAAAACGCATCGTGCAGCCCAAACCGTAAGTGCTAGAGACTTGAAACTTGGCCAGATGGTAGTACAAAAATCGAGGAGAGGTTATCAAATTATGACGCTGATTGGCCCATAGGTGGCGCTATAGCAACCAAAAGCGCGAAACTGGTCATAACTCCTAGACGATAAGTCATAGACTCAAGTGTCTTATATCATTGGAAAGCTGGACGCCTGACGAACAAAACGTATATCTCCGATTTTATTTCCGTCATGATAGATTTTCCGCCATTTTGAATTTTGTCAAAAACCTACTTTTGCAAACTAGTCCCTGGTTTTTCGTCCGATCGGAACCAAACCAGAGCAGAATTGTTCTCTGAAGTCTGAAGATCAATAATTATCGAAAAAAAGTCGAAATTCCGATTCCTGGTCGCTAGGGGGTGATAAATTAAGGTTGTGGGAGGAGCCTATTTTACTAAAATGTCTATAACTCGAGAAGTAAATGAGATATCTTCACCAAACTTGGCACACATGTTTAAGAGGTCAATCTGAGGTCAGAGTAAAAAAAATTGCGTCGATTGGCCACATGGTGGCGCTATAAACAAAAAAAAAACATATAGACACCTGACCGTTTTTCCAAATGACTTGAAATTTGGTATGCAGTGTCTTGGCCCAAGGGGCCACCTATGTCTAAAAGGATATTGGCGTATCTCGAAAAACATGGCCGCCATTGGCCAATGAGGTTTGACCACCGTTAACGAAGTCCGATCGGAGCGAAACTCGGTGGGCATGTTCGGCTCAAGCCCCTAGAGGTCTGTGAGAATTTTGAAAGAAATCGGCCACTAGTTGGCGCTAACGAGTTTTATGGCTCTGTAATCACGTGGTGTTACACTGATCATCACAAAATGCATATCATCTTATAGATCTGCTCATGCTGAACAACTTTGCCTCAAGAACCATTGCTGTCAATCAAACACTTAATTAAATATTCATGAATATGTTAAAAACCTACTTTTGCAAACTAGTCCCTGGTTTTTCGCCCGATCGGAACCAGACCAGTCTAGGACAATTCTCTGGACTCTCTAGAACAATAATTATTGAAAAAAAGTTGAACTTTTGCATTTGGGTGGCTGTAATAGGGTAATTTATAAAAAGGGGCGTGGCAAAATACACTAATTTGCCTATAAATCATAAATGAAAACTCAGAACTTCACAAAAATTGGTGAGCATATGTGACATAACATCATTAACAAGCATGCCAAATTTTATGGAGATCGGACCAAAGGTGGCGCTATAACTGTTAAAAAGCTTTAAAACCATATATTTCCCATGGTAAACTGCCTGTATTGGCTGTAAATGGTCTTTTCCGTCTATTATGTCAGTTGTTAAATGCTTGCTAAATAAAACTTAATGTCTTTTGATGCTTGTGTGCTTAAAGGCCTTAAAGGCGTTAACTGCTTGAACCCCGATAAATGCTGCTTGCAGCTTTTTATTATTATTATTATTATTCCGCCGTAAAACGCATCGTGCAGCCCAAACCGTAAGGGCTAGAGCATTGAAACTTTGCCAGATGGTAGTACAAAAATCGAGGAGAGGTTATCAAATTATGACCCCAATTGGCCCATAGGTGGCGCTATAGCAACCAAAAGCGCGAAACTGCTCATAACTCCTAGACCGTATGTCGTAGACTCAAGTGTCTTATATCATTGGAAAGCTGGACGCCTGACGAACAAAACGTATATCTCCGATTTCATTTCCGTCATGATAGATTTTCCGCCATTTTGAATTTTGTCAAAAACCTACTTTTGCGAACTAGTCCTAGGTTTTTTGTCCGATCGGAACCAAATCAGTGCAGAAATGTTCTCTGGAGTCTGAAGATCAATAATTATCAAAAAAAAGTCGAAATTTTGATTCATGGTCGCTAGGGGGCATAAAATTAACGTTGTGGGCGGAGCCTATTTTACTAAAATGGCTATAACTCAAAAAGTAAATCAGATAGATTAACCAAACTCGGTACACATGTGTATGGGTTCAGTCTGGGGTCACAGTAAAAAAATCGCGACGATTGAGCACTAGGTGGCGCTATAACATGAAAAAAACATGAAAAGGGCTATAACCACCTGACCATTAGTCAGATTGACTTGAAAATTGGTATGCAGTGTCTTGGTCCAAGGTGCCATGTATGTCTATGAGGACATTGGTGTATCTCAAAAAACATGGCCGCCATTGGCCAATAAAGTTGAGCACCTATTAGACAAGGTTAACGGAGGCCGATCGGAACGAAACTCGATGGGCATGTTCGACTCATGGCCCTAGAGGTCTGTAAGAATTTTGAAAGAAATCGGCCACTAGTTGGCGCTAACGAGTTTTATGGCTCTGTAATCACGTGGTGTTACACTTATCGTCACAAAATGCATATCATTTGATAGATCTGCTCATGCTCAACAACTTTGCCTCAAGAACCACTAATGTCAATCAAACAGTTCATTAAATATTCATGAATATGTAAAAAACCTACTTTTGCGAACTAGTCCTAGGTTTTTCGCCCGATCGGAACCAGACCAGTCTAGGACAATTCTCTGGACTCTCTAGATCAATAATTATCAAAAAAAAGTTGAACTTTTGCATTTGGATGGCTGTAATAGGGTCATTTATAAAATGGGCGTGGCAAAATGCACTAAAAAGCCTATAAATCATAAATAAAAACTCAGAACTTCACAAAAATTGGTGGGCATATGTGACATAACATCATTAACAACCATGCCAAATTTTATGGAGATCGGACGATAGGTGGCGCTATAACTGTTAAAAACCTTTAAAACCATACATTTCCTATGGTAAATTGCCTGTTTTGGCTGTAAATGGTCTTTTCCATCTATGATCATAGAATTTTCATATCATAATGTTCAAAACTAGTGCAGTACAATTCTCTGGACTCTCTAGATCAGTAATTATCAGAAAAAGTTGAACTACTTCATTTGGATGGCATTTGGATGGCCTTGACCAAGTGTCCCCGAAAGCTTATATCTTTTAAGATGCTCAGATCTTCTTAAAAACAAGTCAGAACATGTGAAATATCACTCTGAACAAGCATGAAAAATGTCAGACAGATCGGACAAAATTTGACTCTATAACAGTTTAAAAAGGTGAAAATAATATGAATACAATGGCATATTAAGCCAATAAGTGGTATTTTACTGCCCCCTGCTGTTTAAAATAGGTATTTTGTCATATTGTTTCTATAATTCATATTTAGACTTTATAAAATCATTATTTTAACATTTACAATTACATTTAGTCAAAATCCATCTGTTAAAGTATTAGTGTGTGTGTGTGTGTGTGTGTGTGTGTGTGTGTGTGTGTGTGTGTGTGTGTGTGTGTGTAAGCATGCATTATGGAGTTAACATGGAAAGACTGGTTTGCTTTAGTGCAGAAAACTGGTGAAAATCATGAAGATTAAACTGAAACTGAGCCAATAATGGTCTTCTAGTGCCCTCTGCTGGCCATTCTACTTATTAATGAAGTCTTTTGACATGTGCTTTTGAATTCATAATTAGACATTGTAAATCATAGTAAATAATACTAGAATGTGGTGTATCAAGGTAAATCATGCTAGAACATGGTAAATCATGGTAAACTATGCTAGAACAGGGTAAATCATGGTAAACCATGGTAAATCATGATAAACTTTGGTAATAATGCTAGAATGTGGCATATCATGGTAAACCATGCTAGAACATGGTAAATCAAGGTAAACTAAGATGAATTCATGGTAAACTATGCTAGAACAGGGTAAATCATGGTAAACCATGGTAAATCATGATTAACTATGGTAAATCATGCTAGAATGTGGTATATCATGATAAATCATGCTAGAACATGGTAAATCAAGGTAAACTAAGATGAATTCATGGTAAACTATGCTAGAACATGGTCTTTTCCATCTATTATGTCAGTGGTTACATGCTTGCTAAATAAAACGTTATAACTTTTGATGCTTAAAAACCTTAAACACCTTAATAGCTTGAACCCCGATAAATGCTGCTTGCAGCTTTAATTATTAGGGGTTCAAGCACGAAGTGCTGAAACCCTATTGTAATTGTACTGATTTTTATTATTATTATTATTATTATTATTATTATTATTATTATTATTCTTCCGCCGTAAAACGCATCGTGCAGCCCAAACCGTAAGTGCTAGAGACTTGAAACTTGGCCAGATGGTAGTACAAAAATCGAGGAGAGGTTATCAAATTATGACGCTGATTGGCCCATAGGTGGCGCTATAGCAACCAAAAGCGCGAAACTGGTCATAACTCCTAGACGATAAGTCATAGACTCAAGTGTCTTATATCATTGGAAAGCTGGACGCCTGACGAACAAAACGTATATCTCCGATTTTATTTCCGTCATGATAGATTTTCCGCCATTTTGAATTTTGTCAAAAACCTACTTTTGCAAACTAGTCCCTGGTTTTTCGTCCGATCGGAACCAAACCAGAGCAGAATTGTTCTCTGAAGGCTGAAGATCAATAATTATCGAAAAAAAGTCGAAATTCCGATTCCTGGTCGCTAGGGGGTGATAAATTAAGGTTGTGGGAGGAGCCTATTTTACTAAAATGGCTATAACTCGAGAAGTAAATGAGATATCTTCACCAAACTTGGCACACATGTTTAAGAGGTCAATCTGAGGTCACAGTAAAAAAAATTGCGTCGATTGGCCACATGGTGGCGCTATAAACAAAAAAAAAACATATAGACACCTGACCGTTTTTCCTTATGACTTGAAATTTGGTATGCAGTGTCTTGGCCCAAGGGGCCACCTATGTCTAAAAGGATATTGGCGTATCTCGAAAAACATGGCCGCCATTGGCCAATGAGGTTTGAGCACCGTTAACGAAGTCCGATCGGAGCGAAACTCGGTGGGCATGTTCGGCTCAAGCCCCTAGAGGTCTGTAAGAATTTTGAAAGAAATCGGCCACTAGTTGGCGCTAACGAGTTTTATGGCTCTGTAATCACGTGGTGTTACACTGATCATCACAAAATGCATATCATCTCATAGATCTGCTCATGCTGAACAACTTTGCCTCAAGAACCATTGCTGTCAATCAAACACTTAATTAAATATTCATGAATATGTTAAAAACCTACTTTTGCGAACTAGTCCCTGGTTTTTCGCCCGATCGGAACCAGACCAGTCTAGGACAATTCTCTGGAATCTCTAGAACAATAATTATTGAAAAAAAGTTTAACTTTTGCATTTGGGTGGCTGTAATAGGGTAATTTATAAAAGGGGCGTGGCAAAATACACTAAAATGCCTATAAATCATAAATGAAAACTCAGAACTTCACAAAAATTGGTGAGCATATGTGACATAACATCATTAACAAGCATGCCAAATTTTATGGAGATCGGACCAAAGGTGGCGCTATAACTGTTAAAAAGCTTTAAAACCATATATTTCCCATGGTAAACTGCCTGTATTGGCTGTAAATGGTCTTTTCCGTCTATTATGTCAGTTGTTAAATGCTTTCTAAATAAAACTTAATGTCTTTTGATGCTTGTGTGCTTAAAGGCCTTAAAGGCGTTAACTGCTTGAACCCCGCTAAATGCTGCTTGTTATTATTATTATTATTATTCTTCTGCCGTAAAACGCATCGTGCAGCCCAAACCGTAAGGGCTAGAGCATTGACACTTTGCCAGATGGTAGTACAAAAATCGAGGAGAGGTTATCAAATTATGACCCCGATTGGCCCATAGGTGGCGCTATAGCAACCAAAAGCGCGAAACAGCCCATAACTCATAGACCGTAAGTCGTAGACTCAAGTGTCTTATATCATTGGAAAGCTGGACGCCTGACGAACAAAACGTATATCTCCGATTTCATTTCCGTCATGATAGATTTTCCGCCATTTTGAATTTTGTCAAAAACCTACTTTTGCGAACTAGTCCTAGGTTTTTTGTCCGATCGGAACCAAACCAGTGCAGAATTGTTCTCTGGAGTCTGACAATCAATAATTATCAAAAAAAAGTCGAAATTTTGATTCATGGTCGCTAGGGGGTGCAAAATGAACGTTGTGGGAGGAGCCTATTTTACTAAAATGGCTATAACTCAAGAATTAATTGAGTAAACTTCACCAAACTTGGTACACATGTGTACGAGGTCAATCTGAGGTCACAGTAAAAAAATTGCATCGATTGGCCACATGGTGGCGCTATAAACAAAAAAAAACGTATAAACACCTGACCGTTTTTCCGAATGACTTGAAATTTGGTATGCAGTGTCTTGGGCCAAGAGGCCATGTATGTCTAAAAGGATATTGGCATATCTCGAAAAACACGGCCGCCATTGGCCAATGAGGTTTGAGCACCTATTAAACAAGGTTAACGAAGTCCAATTGTTTTATGAGTTTTATGGCTTTGTAATCACGTGGTGTTGCACACATCCACACAATATGCATATCATTTGATAGATCTGCTCATGCTGAACAACTTTGCCTCAAGAACCATTGCTGTCAATCAAACCGTTCATTAATTATTCGCAAATATGTTAAAAACCTACTTTTGCGAACTAGTCCTAGGTTTTTCGCCCGATCGGAACCAGACCAGTCTAGGACAATTCTCTGGACTCTCTAGATCAATAATTATCAAAAAAAAGTTGAACTTTTGCATTTGGATGGCTGTAATAGGGTCATTTATAAAATGGGCGTGGCAAAATACATTAAAAAGCCTATAAATCCTAAATGAAAACTCAGAACTTCACAAAAATTGGTGAGCATATGTGACATAACATCATTAACAAGCATGCCAAATTTTATGGACATCGGACCAAAGGTGGCGCTATAACTGTTAAAAAGCTTTAAAACCATATATTACCTATGGTGAATTGCCTGCATTGGCTGTAAATGGTCTTTTTAATCTATGATCATATAATTTTCATATAATAATGTTCAAAACTAGTGCAGTACAATTCTCTGGACTCTCTAGATCAGTAATTATCAGAAAAAGTTGAACTACTTCATTTGGATGGCTATAATAGGGTCACTTCAAAATGTGGCCTTGACCAAGTGTCCCCGAAAGCTTATATCTATTAAGATGCTCAGATCTTCTTAAAAACAAGTCAGAACATGTGAAATATCACTCTGAACAAGCATGAAAAATTTCAGACAGATCGGACAAAATTTGACTCTATAACAGTTTAAAAAGGTGAAAATAATATGAATACAATGGCATATTAAGCCAATAAGTGGTATTTTACTGCCCCCTGCTGTTTAAAATAGTTATTTTGTCATATTGTTTCTATAATTCATATTTAGACTTTATAAAATCATTATTTTAACATTTACAATTACATTTAGTCAAAATCCATCTGTTAAAGTATTAGTGTGTGTGTGTGTGTGTGTGTGTGTGTGTGTGTGTGTGTGTGTGTGTGTGTGTGTGTGTGTGTGTGTGTGTGTGTGTGTGTGTGTGTGTGTAAGCATGCATTATGGAGTTAACATGGAAAGACTGGTTTGCTTTAGTGCAGAAAACTGGTGAAAATCATGAAGATCAAACTGAAACTGAGCCAATAATGGTCTTCTAGTGCCCTCTGCTGGCCATTCTTCTTATTAATGAAGTCTTTTGACATGTGCTTTTGAATTCATAATTAGACATTGTAAATCATAGTAAATAATACTAGAATGTGGTGTATCAAGGTAAATCATGCTAGAACATGGTAAATCATGGTAAACTATGCTAGAACAGGGTAAATCATGGTAAACCATGGTAAATCATGATAAACTTTGGTAAATAATGCTAGAATGTGGCATATCATGGTAAACCATGCTAGAACATGGTAAATCAAGGTAAACTAAGATGAATTCATGGTAAACTATGTTAGAACAGGGTAAATCATGGTAAACCATGGTAAATCATGATAAACTATGGTAAATCATGCTAGAATGTGGTATATCATGATAAATCATGCTAGAACATGGTAAATCAAGGTAAACTAAGATGAATTCATGGTAAACTATGCTAGAACATGGTCTTTTCCATCTATTATGTCAGTGGTTACATGCTTGCTAAATAAAACTTTATAACTTTTGATGCTTAAAAACCTTAAACACCTTAATAGCTTGAACCCCGATAAATGCTGCTTGCAGCTTTAATTAGGGGTTCAAGCACGAAGTGCTGAAACCCTATTGTTATTGTACTGATTTTTATTATTATTATTATTATTATTCCGCCGTAAAACGCATCGTGCAGCCCAAACCGTAAGAGCTGGAACTTTGAAACTTTGCCATATGGTAGTACAAAAATCGAGGAGAGGTTATCAAATTATGACCTCGAATGGCCCATAGGTGGCGCTATAGCGACCAAAAGCGCAAAACTGCTCATAACTCCTAGACCATATGTCGTAGACTCAAGTTTCTTATATCATTGGAAAGCTGGATGCCTGACGAACAAAACGTATATCTCCGATTTCATTTCCGTCATGATAGATTTTCCGCCATTTTGAATTTTGTCAAAAACCTACTTTTGCGAACTAGTCCCTGGTTTTTTGCCCGATTGGAACCAAACCAGTGCAGAAATGTTCTCTGGAGTCTGAATATCAATAATTATCGAAAAAAAGTTGAAATTTCCATTCACGGTCGCTAAGGGGCGCCCAAATGTATGTTGTGGGAGGAGCCTATTTTACTAAAACGGCTATAACTCCAGAAGTAAATGAGGTATCTTCACCAAACTCGGTACAAATGTGTAAGAGGTCAATTTGAGGTCACAGTAAAAAAACCGCGGCGAATGGCCACATGGTGGCGCTATAACATGAAAAAAACATAAAACGGCCCATAACCACCTGACCGTTAGTCCGATTGACTTGAAAATTGGTATGCAGTGTCTTGGTCCAAGGTGCCATGTATGTCTATGAGGACATTGGTGTATCTCAAAAAACATGGCCGCCATCGGCCAATGAAGTTTGAGCACCTATAAGACAAGGTTAACGGACGTCGATCGGAACGAAACTCGATGGGCATGTTCGACTCATGGCCCTAGAGGTCTGTAAGAATTTTGAAAGAAATCGGCCACTAGTTGGCGCTAACGAGTTTTTTGGCTCTGTAATCACGTGGTGTTACACTTATCGTCATAAAATGCATATCATTTGATAGATCTGCTCATGCTCAACAACTTTGCCTCAAGAACCACTAATGTCAATCAAACCATTCATTAATTATTCATGAATATGTTAAAAACCTACTTTTGCGAACTAGTCCCTGGTTTTTAACCCGATCGGAACCAGACCAGTCTAGGACAATTCTCTGGACTCTCTAGATCAATAATTATCGAAAAAAAGTTTAACTTTTGCATTTGGGTGGCTGTAATAGGGTAATTTATAAAAGGGGCGTGGCAAAATACACTAAAATGCCTATAAATCCTAAATGAAAACTCAGAACTTCACAAAAATTGGTGAGCATATGTGACATAACATCATTAACAAGCATGCCAAATTTTATGGAGATCGGACCAAAGGTGGCGCTATAACTGTTAAAAAGCTTTAAAACCATATATTACCTATGGTAAATTGCCTGCATTGGCTGTAAATGGTCTTTTTCATCTGCATCTCATCTGCATATCATTTGATAGATCTCCTCATGCTGAACAACTTTGCCTCAAGAACCATTGCTGTCAATCAGACCGTTCATTAAATATTCACGAACATGTTAAAAACCTACTTTTGCGAACTAGTCCTAGGTTTTTCGCCCGATTGGAACCAGACCAGTCTAGGACAATTCTATGGACTCTCTAGATCAATAATTATCAAAAAAAAGTTGAACTTTTGCATTTTGCGCATGGGTATATTTGGTCATAAAGAAAATGGACGTGGCAAAATGCACTAAAAAGCCTATAAATCATATATAAAAACTCAGAACTTCACAAAAATTGGTGAGCATATGTGACATAACATCATTAATAACCATGCCAAATTTTGTGGAGATCGGACCATAGGTTGCGCTATAACTGTTAAAAAACTTTAAAAACATATATTTCCTATGGTAAATTGCCTGTATTGGCTGTAAATTGTCTTTTCCATCTATGATCATATAATTTTCATATAATAATGTTCAAAACTAGTGCAGTACAATTCTCTGGACTCTCTAGATCAGTAATTATCAGAAAAAGTTGAACTACTTCATTTGGATGGCTATAATAGGGTCACTTCAAAATGTGGCCTTGACCAAGTGTCCCCGAAAGCTTATATCTTTTAAGATGCTCAGATCTTCTTAAAAACAAGTCAGAACATGTGAAATATCACTCTGAACAAGCATGAAAAATTTCAGACAGATCGGACAAAATTTGACTCTATAACAGTTTAAAAAGGTGAAAATAATATGAATACAATGGCATATTAAGCCAATAAGTGGTATTTTACTGCCCCCTGCTGTTTAAAATAGTTATTTTGTCATATTGTTTCTATAATTCATATTTAGACTTTATAAAATCATTATTTTAACATTTACAATTACATTTAGTCAAAATCCATCTGTAAAAGTATTAGTGTGTGTGTGTGTGTGTGTGTGTGTGTGGGTGTGTGTGAGTGTAAGCATGCATTATGGAGTTAACATGGAAAGACTGGTTTGCTTTAGTGCAGAAAACTGTTGAAAATCATGAAGATTAAACTGAAACTGAGCCAATAATGGTATTCTAGTGCCCTCTGCTGGCCATTCTACTTATTAATGAAGTCTTTTGACATGTGCTTTTAAATTCATAATTAGACATTAAAAAATCACTTATATAACAATAACTATTATAACACAATCAGATTTTGTCAGTGTTCATCACTTCATTTGCACTGACACTTCACATACTTGCTAGTAATGTGGTAAATCATGGTAAATCACGCTAGAAACATTGTAAATCATAGTAAATAATACTAGAATGTGGTTTATCAAGGTAAATCATGCTAGAATCCTGGTAAGTCATTCTACAACGTGGCATATAATGGTAAATCATGCTAGAACATGGTAAATCATGGTAAACCATGGTAAATCATGATAAACTTTGGTAAATCATGCTGGAATGTGGCATATCATGGTAAATCATGCTAAAACATGGTAAATCAAGGTAAACTAAGATAAATTCATGGTAAACTATGCTAGAACAGGGTAAATCATGGTAAACCATGGTAAATCATGATAAACTATGGTAAATCATGCTAGAATGTGGTATATCATGGTAAATCATGCTAAAACATGGTAAATCAAGGTAAAATCATGGTAAACTATGCTAGAACATGGTAAATAATGGTAAACCATGGTAAATCATGAAAAACTATTGTAAATCATGCTAGAACATGGTCTTTTCCATCTATGATGTCAGTGGTTACAAGCTTGCTAAATAAATCTTAATAACTTTTGATGCTTTTGTGCTTAAAAACCTTAAAGGCCTTAACAGCTTGAACCCCGATAAATGCTGCTTGCAGCTTTAATTATTATTATTTTTCTTCCGCCGTAAAACGCATCGTGCAGCCCAAACCGTAAGAGCTGGAACCTTGAAACTTTGCCAGATGGTAGTACAAAAATCGAGGAGAGGTTCAGAGAGTATGACCCCGATTGGCCCATAGGTGGCGCTATAGCGACCAAAAGCACGAAACTGGTCATAACTCTTAGACCATATGTCGTAGACTCAAGTGTCTTATATCAATGGAAAGCTGGACTCCTGAGGAAAAAAACGTATATCTCCGATTTCATTTCCGGTATGCAATTTTTTCCGCCATTTTGAATTTTGTCAGAAAACTACTTTTGCGAACTAGTCCTAGGTTTTTCGCCCGATCGGAACCAAACCAGTGTAGAATTGTTCTCTGGAGTCTGAATATCAATAATTATCGAAAAAAAGTTGAAATTTCGATTCACGGTCGCTAGGGGGCGCAAAATTAACGTTGTGGGAGGAGCCTATTTTACTAAAACGGCTATAACTCCAGAAGTAAATGAGGTATCTTCACCAGACTCAGTACACACGTGTAAGAGATCAATCTGAGGTCACAGTAAAAAAATCGAGGCGATTTGCCACATGGTGGCGCTATAACATGAAAAAAACATAAAACAGGCTATAACCACCTGACCGTTAGTCCGATTGACTTGAAAATTGGTATGCAGTGTCTTGGTCCAAGGTGCCATGTATGTCTATGAGGACATTGGTGTATCTCGAAAAACATGGCCGCCATCGGCCAATGAATTTGAGCAGCTATAAGACAAGGTTAACGGAGGCCGATCGGAACGAAACTCGATGGGCATGTTCGACTCATGGCCCTAGAGGTCTGTAAGAATTTTGAAAGAAATCGGCCACTAGTTGGCGCTAACGAGTTTTATGGCTCTGTAACCACGTGGTGTTACACTTATCGTCACAAAATGCATATCATTTGATAGATCTGCTCATGCTGAACAACTTTGCCTCAAGAACCATTGCTGTCAATCAAAACGTTCATTAAATATTTGTAATTATGTTAAAAACCTACTTTTGCGAACTAGTCCTAGGTTTTTCGCCCGATCAGAACCAAACGAGTCTAGGACAATTCTATGGACTCTTTAGATCAATAATTATCAAAAAAAAGTTGAACTTTTGCATTTTTCGCATGGGTATATTGGGTCATAAAGAAAATGGGCGTGGCAAAATGCACTAAAAAGCCTATAAATCCTAAACGAAAACTCAGAACTTCACAAAAATTGATGAGCATATGTGACATAACATCATTAACAAGCATGCAACATTTTATGGAGATCGGACCATAGGTGGCGCTATAACTGTTAAAAGGCTTTAAAACCATATATTTCCTATGGTAAATTGCCTGTATTGGCTGTAAATAGTGTTTTCCATCTATGAACATATAATGTTCATATAATAATGTTCAAAACCAGTGCAGTGCAATTCTCTGGACTCTCTAGATAAATAATTATCAGAAAAAGTATAACTTCTTCATTTGGATGGCTATAATAGGGTCACTTCAATATGTAGCCTTAAAATGAATACCATGACATATTAAGCCAATAAGTGGTATTTTACTGCCCCCTGCTGTCATTTCATCATACTACTCCGTAATATTGTTATATAATTCATATTTAGACTTTATAAAATCATTATTTTAACATTTAACATGAAAACGAAAGTAAAACGGCATTTAGGCCACGCCCCCCCCAGTACAAATTCACTCATAACTTGAAAACGGAAAGTCGTTGCGTGCTCAAATTTTGATGGTAAGGTCCTCTCCAAGCTCTTGATCGAAACGTGTCATCGCGGGCCTCGGGAGCGCGCCCCCCCGCGCATCGCAAGCCCGCGGACCCCCGACTTTGAACGACCGCAACTCCCGACCCAAACCACCCCGAACCTTGTGTGAGAGCTCGTTGGAAAGGGCCCGTTCTTGGCTAGCTTCGATTCAAATGTGGTGTAATTTGCCCTGGGCATTCCCGAGATATAAGTGAAAAACCAAATTCCCATTCATTCATTCAAACACTTCAACTGTAAGATGGAGGCTGTAATTCCACTGTTGTCAACTAGAGGGAGCAGCAGTATTAGACATAGTATTCATCTTTTTATCAGCTTTCAGCTTTGGCGAACAAACAAATGGTTAAAGCTATTTTTTTTATTATTATTATTGGACTGATAATATAGATCACAATGAAATATATGAAATGGTTAGACCATTAAAATATTTTTTCACAATAACACATCCTAAAGACATTGAAAACATATTTGTATTTGTGTGTGTGTGTTTGTGTGTGTGTGTGTGTGTGTGTGTGTGTGTGTGTGTGTGTGTGTGTGTGTGTGTGTGTGTGTGTGTGTGTGTGTGTGTGTGTGTGTGTGTGTGTGTGTGTGTGGATGTGTTTGTGTTTGTGTGTGTGTCTGTGTGTGTAAGCATGCTTAATGGAAAGAACATGGAGAAACTGCTTTGTTTTACTGGTGGATAAAAAAGTCTTTCAAATGAAAGTGAGTCAATTAGTGGTCTTCTACTGCCCTCTGCAGGACATTCTACTTAATAAAATATTTTCATCTGTGCTTTTGCATTAGTTTTTGGACTATATAAAATTACTTGCATGAAAATCACCTATTATAACACAGTCATGTTTTGTCAAAGTTTATCACTTCATTTTTACTGAGCTCTCAGTTTGAACATTTCTGCCTCTCAGTGATTAATTTGAAATCTGAAAATGGTGTTATACAGAGGAGATTTGCAATTATCATTTTGTTACCTATCTTTTATTTTAAATATCTACATCTACAACAAAATGTGTGTGCATGTGTGTGTTCAAGCATGGTTAGTGTATTAAGTATTATTGTTTAAGTATTATTGTTTTCATTTACATTTTAACCACCAGAAGAACACTCATTGGTTCATTCTGCTCACTAAAATATTATTTTTCATTTTTTTTTCCATTTGAAATATTGTTTAAACTTAATAAAATCATTAAAATAACATTTCAAATCATATTTTGTCTGTTTATAAATCCCACAGACTCACATTGGCTGCAATACTAATGTTTTTGTAAAACACAGACCTGATAGTCTAATCTGTGTGTATTGTGCATATATTATTGATATTATTACTATTGCAAATCATGTTATTGTAACTCATATCTTAATAGAATATTATTTGTAATTTTAATTCTTTATTTCTTAATTGTTTTTTTATGATTACTACAGATATTATCACCAAAGATATCAACTACACCTTCACTTTTAGTATTGATACGCTGCACACACAGCACAATCACACACTCACTAATGCATTCAAATAAATGTAATCTTACTGTGCTACTTTATTTGTACATGATTAGAATGAACAGAAATCTAAGACTATTTTTCTTCTTTTGTTAAAGCCATTTCAGACTCCAAGTAAGCATTATATTAGTAATCATCTATTTTAAAGGTGCCATACAATTGAAAACTGTATTTATCTTGGCATAGTTGAATGATAAGAGTTCTGGACATGGAACTGACATACCGTGAGCCTCAAACACCATTGTTTCCTCCTTCATGTGTAAATCTCCTGTTTGCAAAAGACCGCTGAAAAATGAGTGAATCCCACCATAACACCGACTGTGACGTTGGAGTCAGGATCATTAATATTTATACCCCCCAAATTTGGATTTTCCAGTCAATGTTCTAGGCCAGGCAGTGTTAATGTGGACCTGCACAGCCGAATCATCAGAAGATCTGCAGGTATTGTGAAGAAGCAAGCAAGGACAATAGTGAAAATGGCAGATCATGGATATAAATGGTATGTCTGAGGCTGTGCTGCGGATTTGAGAACTTTTCATTCCCTTCCCACAAAAGAGAACTGTCAACAGGCATGGTTGATGTTTACAACAGGATACCTCACCATTTTAATTCAAAGCTGTTAGTTTGCTCTTAACGGAGGCCGATCAGAACGAAACTAGGTGGGCATGTTCGACTCGTGGCCCTAGAGGTCTGTAAGAATTTTGAAAAATCAGCCACTAGTTGACGCTAACAGGTTTTACGGCTATGTAATCACGTGATGCATATCATTTGATAGATCTCCTCATACTGAACAACTTTGCCTCAAGAACTACTGCTGTCAATCAATTTGTTCATTAAATACTTGCGATTATGTTAAAAACCTACTTTTGCGAACTAGTCCTAGGTTTTTCGCCCGATCGGAAATATACCAGTGGAGTACAATTCTCTGGAAGCTCTAGATTATTAATTATATAAAAAACTTTAACTTTACCCATTGGGTAGCCATAACAGGATCATTTAGAAAATGTGTATGGCAAAAAACACTCCTAAATCCTAAACAAAAACTCAGACAACTCACTAAACTGCCTTATGTGCTTAAAGACCCTAAATGCTTGAACCCCGCTAAATGCTGCTTGCAGCTTTAATTATTATTATTTTTCCGCCATAAAACGCATCGTGCAGCCAAAACCGTAAGGCCTAGAGACTTGAAACTTGGCCAGATGGTAGTACTATTGCTCGCTACTCAGATACACGGACTCAGACCAATCGGCCCATAGGTGGCGCTATAGCAATCATAAACGCGAAACTGCTCATAACTCATAGTTCGTTAATCGTAGACTCAAGTGTCCTATATCATTGGAATCCTTGGGTCAAGAAGGACAAAATGTATATCTCCGATTTCAATTCCGTCATGATCGATTTTTCACCATTTTGAATTTGTCAAAAACCTACTTTTGTGAACTAGTCCTAGGTTTTTCGTCCGATCAGAATCAAACCAGTGCAGAAATGTTCTCTGGAGTCTGAAGATCAATAATTATCAAAAAAAAGTTGAAATTTCGATTCACGGTTGCTAAGGGGCGCCAAATTGTTCGAAGTGGGTGGAGCCAATTTGACTAAAATGGCTATAACTCGTCAATGGAATGAGATATCTTTACCAAATTTGGAACACCTGTGTTTGAGATTAATGTTTGGTCACGTGCAAAAAATCATGACGATTGGCCACTAGGGGGTGCTATAACAGGACAAAAATGGCTATAACCACCTGACCGTTAGTCCGATTGACTTGAAAATTGGTATGCAGTGTCTTGGTCCAAGGTGCCATGTATGTCTATGAGGACATTGGTGTATCTCAAAAAACATGGCCGCCATCGGCCAATGAAGTTTGAGCACCTATTAGACAAGGTTAACAGAGGCCGATCGGAGCGAAACTCGGTGGGCATGTTCGGCTCAAGCCCCTAGAGGTCTGTAAGAATTTTGAAAGAAATTGGCCACTAGTTGGCGCTAACGAGTTTTATGGCTCTGTAATCACGTGGTGTTACACTTATCATCACAAAATGCATATCATCTGATAGATCTGCTCATGCTGAACAACTTTGCCTCAAGAACCATCGCTGTCAATCAAACCGTTCATTTAATATTCATGAATATGTTAAAAACCTACTTTTGCGAACTAGTCCCTGGTTTTTCGCCCGATCGGAACCAGACCAGTCTAGGACAATTCTCTGGACTCTCTAGATCAATAATTATCGAAAAAAAGTTGAACTTCTGCATTTGGGTGGCTGTAATAGGATAATTAATAAAAGGGGCGTGGCAAAATACACTAAAATGCCTATAAATCATAAATGAAAACTCAGAACTTCACAAAAATTGGTGCGCATATGTGACATAACATCATTAACAAGCATGCCAAATTTTATGGAGATCGGACCAAAGGTGGCGCTATAACTGTTAAAAAGCTTTAAAACCATATATTTCCCATGGTAAACTGCCTGTATTGGCTGTAAATGGTCTTTTCCGTCTATTATGTCAGTTGTTAAATGCTTGCTAAATAAAACTTAATGTCTTTTGATGCTTGTGTGCTTAAAGGCCTTAAAGGCCTTAACTGCTTGAACCCCGATAAATGCTGCTTGCAGCTTTAATTAGGGGTTCAAGCACGAAGTGCTGAACACCTATTGTTATTGTAAGGATTTTTATTATTATTATTTTCCCCTAAAACGCATCGTGCAGCCCAAACCGTAAATGCTGGAGACTTGAAACTCAGCCAAATGGTAGTCCTCAATTTGGGGAGAACCTATCAAAGTATGACAACGATTGGCCAATAGGTGGCGCTACAGCAAGCAAAAGTATGAAATCAGCCATAACTCCTAGACCGTTTGTCATAGACTCAAGTATCTTATATCACTGTAATCCTTGGCTCAAGACGGACAAAATGTATATCTCCGATTTCATTTCCGCCTGGAAAAATTTTCCGCCATTTTGAATTTTGTCCAAAACCTACTTTTGCGAACTAGTCCCTGGTTTTTTGCCTGATCGGAACCAAAAAAGTGCATACATGTTCTCTGGAGTCTGGTTATCAATAATTATCGAAAAAAAGTTGAAATTTCGATCCACGGTTGCTAAGGGGCGTCAAAACGTTTGCAGGAGGCGGAGCTCATTTTACTAAAATGGCTATAACTCGTGAACGAAATGAGATATTTTCACCAAACTCGGTACACATGTGTAAGAGGTCAATCTGAGGTCACAGTAAAAAAATAGCGGCGATTGGCCACATGGTGGCGCTATAACATGAAAAAAACATAAAACAGGCTATAACCACCTGACCGTTAGTCCGATTGACTTGAAAATTGGTATGCAGTGTCTTGGTCCAAGGTGTCATCTATGTCTATGAGGACATTGGTGTATCTCAAAAAACATGGCCGCCATCGGCCAATGAAGTTTGAGCACCTATTAGACAAGGTTAACGGTGGCTGATTGAAACAAAACTCAGTGGGCATGTTCGACTCATGGCCCTAGAGGTCTGTAAGAATTTTGAAAGAAATCGACCACTAGTTGGCGCTAACAAGGTTTACGCCCTCTGTAATCACGTGGTGTTGCACACATCAACACAATATGCATATCATTTGATAGATCTGCTCATACTGAACAACTTTGCCTCAAGAGCCACTGCTGTCAATCAAACCGTTCATTAAATATTCGCAAACATGTTAAAAACCTACTTTTGCGAACTAGTCCCTGGTTTTTCGCCCGATCAGAACCAGACCAGTCTAGGGCAATTCTCTGGACTCTCTAGATCAATAATTATCGAAAAAAAGTTGAACTTTTGCATTTGAATGGCTGTAATAGGGTCATTCAGAAAATGGGCGTGGCAAAATATACTAAAAAGCCTATAAATCCTTAATAAAAACTCAGAACTTCACAAAAATTGATGAGCATATGTGACATAACATGCTAAAGAAGCATGGAAATTTTTATGGAGATCGGACCATAGGTGGCGCTATAACTGTTAAAAAGCTTTAAAACCATATATTTCCCATGGTAAACTACCTGTATTGGCTGTAAATGGTCTTTTCCGTCTATTATGTCATGCTTGCTAAATAAAACGTAATAACTT
Organism: Leuciscus leuciscus; assembly: GCF_965113295.1. Taxonomy (NCBI): domain Eukaryota; kingdom Metazoa; phylum Chordata; class Actinopteri; order Cypriniformes; family Leuciscidae; genus Leuciscus; species Leuciscus leuciscus. Next base: position 13,696,577 of record NC_138745.1, read on the forward strand.
TTGATGCTTTTGTGCTTAAAGGCCTTAATTGCTTGAACCCCGCTAAATGCTGCTTGCAGCTTTAATTAGGGGTTCAAGCATGAAATGCTGAAACCCTATTGTAATTGTGCTGATTTTTATTAGGGGTTCAAGCACGAAGTGCTGAACACCTATTGTTATTGTAAGGATTTTTATTATTATTATTTTCCCCTAAAACGCATCGTGCAGCCCAAACCGTAAATGCTGGAGACTTGAAACTCAGCCAAATGGTAGTCCTCAATTTGGGGAGAACCTATCAAAGTATGACAACGATTGGCCAATAGGTGGCGCTACAGCAAGCAAAAGTATGAAATCAGCCATAACTCCTAGACCGTTTGTCATAGACTCAAGTATCTTATATCACTGTAATCCTTGGCTCAAGACGGACAAAATGTATATCTCCGATTTCATTTCCGCCTGGAAAAATTTTCCGCCATTTTGAATTTTGTCCAAAACCTACTTTTGCGAACTAGTCCCTGGTTTTTTGCCTGATCGGAACCAAAAAAGTGCATACATGTTCTCTGGAGTCTGGTTATCAATAATTATCGAAAAAAAGTTGAAATTTCGATCCACGGTTGCTAAGGGGCGTCAAAACGTTTGCAGGAGGCGGAGCTCATTTTACTAAAATGGCTATAACTCGTGAACGAAATGAGATATTTTCACCAAACTCGGTACACATGTGTAAGAGGTCAATCTGAGGTCACAGTAAAAAAATTGCGGCGATTGGCCACATGGTGGCGCTATAACATGAAAAAAACATAAAACAGGCTATAACCACCTGACCGTTAGTCCGATTGACTTGAAAATTGGTATGCAGTGTCTTGGTCCAAGGTGTCATGTATGTCTATGAGGACATTGGTGTATCTAAAAAAACATGGCCGCCATCGGCCAATGAAGTTTGAGCACCTATTAGACAAGGTTAACGGTGGCTGATTGAAACAAAACTCAGTGGGCATGTTCGACTCATGGCCCTAGAGGTCTGTAAGAATTTTGAAAGAAATCGACCACTAGTTGGCGCTAACAAGGTTTACGCCCTCTGTAATCACGTGGTGTTGCACACATCAACACAATATGCATATCATTTGATAGATCTGCTCATGCTGAACAACTTTGCCTCAAGAGCCACTGCTGTCAATCAAACCGTTCATTAAATATTCGCAAACATGTTAAAAACCTACTTTTGCGAACTAGTCCCTGGTTTTTCGCCCGATCAGAACCAGACCAGTCTAGGGCAATTCTCTGGACTCTCTAGATCAATAATTATCGAAAAAAAGTTGAACTTTTGCATTTGAATGGCTGTAATAGGGTCATTTAGAAAATGGGCGTGGCAAAATACACTAAAAAGCCTATAAATCCTTAATAAAAACTCAGAACTTCACAAAAATTGATGAGCATATGTGACATAACATGCTAAAGAAGCATGGAAATTTTTATGGAGATCGGACCATAGGTGGCGCTATAACTGTTAAAAAGCTTTAAAACCATATATTTCCCATGGTAAACTACCTGTATTGGCTGTAAATGGTCTTTTCCGTCTATTATGTCATGCTTGCTAAATAAAACGTAATAACTTTTGATGCTTTTGTGCTTAAAGGCCGTAATTGCTTGAACCCCGCTAAATGCTGCTTGCAGCTTTAATTATTATTATTATTCTTCTGCCGTAAAACGCATCGTGCAGCCCAAACCGTAAGTGCTAGAGACTTGAAACTTTGCCAGAAGGTAGTACAAAAATCGAGGAGAGGTTCAGAGAGTATGATCCCGATTGGCCCATAGGTGGCGCTATAGTGCAAAAAAAAAAAAAAAATCACGTTTTTGCTTAAATCTCCTTAACCCTTTGTCACAGACTCAAGTGTCTTATATCACTGTAATCCTTGTCTCAAGACGGACAAAATGTATATCTTCAATTTCATTTCCGGTATGCAAATTTTTCCGCCATTTTGAATTTTGTCCAAAACCTACTTTTGCGAACTAGTAGAGGGTTTTTTTGGCCAATCGGAACCAAACCAGTGCAGAAATGTTCTCTGGAGTCTGTTTATCAATAATTATCGAAAAAAAGTTGAAATTTCGATCCACGGTTGCTAAGGGGCGTCAAAACGTTCGCAGGAGGCGGAGCCAGTTTACTAAAATGGTTATAATTCATGAACGAAATTAGATATTTTCACCAAACTCGGAACACATGTGTATGAGTTCAATCTGGGGTCACAGTAAAAAAATTGCGACGATTGAACACTAGGTGGCGTTATAACATGAAAAATACATGAAAAGGGCTATAACCACCTGACCGTTAGTCCAATTGACTTGAAAATTGGCATGCAGTCTCTTGGTCCAGGGTGCCATGTATATCTATGAGGACATTGGCGTATCTAAAAAAACATGGCCGCCATCGGCCAATGAAGTTGAGCACCTATTAGACAAGGTTAACGGAGGCCGATCGGAACAAAACTCGATGGGCATGTTCAACTCATGGCCCTAGAGGTCTGTAAGAATTTTGAAAGAAATCGGCCACTAGTTGGCGCTAACGAGTTTTATGGCTCTGTAATCACGTGGTGTTAAACTTATTGTCACATTATGCCTATCATTTGATAGATCTGCTCATGCTGAACAACTTTGCCTCAAGAACCACTACTGTCAATCAAACCGTTCATTAAATATTCGCAAACATGTTAAAAACCTACTTTTGCGAACTAGTCCCTGGTTTTTCGCCCAATCAGAACCAGACCAGTCTAGGACAATTCCCTGGACTCTCTAGATCAATAATTATCGAAAAAAAGTTGAAATTTTGCATTTGGATGGCTGTAATGGGGTCATTTAGAAAATGGGCGTGGCAGAATACACTAAAAAGCCTATAAATCCTAAATGAAAAATCAGAACTTCACAAAAATTGATGAGCATATGTGACATAACAAGCTAAAGAAGCATGGAAATTTTTATGGAGATCGGACCATAGGTGGCGCTATAACTGTCAAAAAGCTTTAAAACCATATATTTCCTATAACCTATATATATATCATATAATGTTTATAAAATAATGTTAAAAACCAGTGCAGTACAAATCTCTGGACTCTATAGATCAATAATTATCAGAAAAAGTATAAAAAATAACAGTTAAAAAAGAAAATGAATAACATTGGCATATTAAGCCAATAAGTGGTATTTTACTGCCCCCTGCTGCCATTTCATCATACTACTCCCTAATATTGTTATATCATTCATATTTAGACTTTATAAAATCATTATTTTAACATTTACAATCACATTTTGTCAAAACTCATCTATTGGAGTATTATTATTGACAATTGTGTCACACTGTCTGTCTGAGATATGGAAATTGAAAACGAAAGTAAAACGGCATTTAGGCCACGCCCCCCCAGTACAAATTCATTCATAACTCGAAAACGGAAAGTCGTTGCGCGCTCAAATTTTGATGGTAAGGTCCTCTCCGGGCTCTTGATCGAAACGTGTCATCGCGGGCCTCGGGAGCGCGCCCCCCACGAATCGCAAATTCGTGGGACCCCCGATTTTGAACGGCCGAAACTCCCGACCCAGACCACCCCGAACCTTGTGTGAGAGCTCGTTGGAAAGGGCCAGTTCTTGGCTAGCTTCGATTCAAATGTGGTGTAATTTGCCCTGGGCATTCCAGAGATAAAAGCCCCAATAGATATGCCTTTGAACGGTCATATTTCCGGGCTCCAATCGCCCAAAAACACCGCGATGGTCTCATTCAACAGGGCTCCTCAAGAACTATCTATGCTCTGAATTTCAGAATTTTTCGCCTTCTGGTTCCCGAGATATAAGTGAAAAACCAAATTCCCATTCATTCATTCAAACACTTCAACTGTAAGATGGAGGCTGTAATTCCACTGTTGTCAACTAGAGGGAGCAGCAGTATTAGACATAGTATTAATCTTTTTATCAGCTTTCAGCTTTGGCCAACAAACAAATGGTTAAAGCTATTTTTTTTTTTTGACTGATAATATAGATCACAATGAAATATATGAAATGGTTAGACCATTAAAATATTTTTTTCACAATAACACATCCTAAAGACATTGAAAACATATTTGTATATGTGTGTGTGTGTGTGTGTGTGTGTGTGTGTGTGTGTGTGTGTGTGTGTGTGTGTGTGTGTGTGTGTGTGTGTAAGCATGCATTATTGAGTTAACATGGAACACACTTATATTACAATAACTATTATAACACAATCATATTTTGTCAGTGTTTATCACTTCATTTGCACTGACACTTCACATAATTGCTAGTATTTATACCCCCCAAATTTGCATTTTCCAGTCCATGTTCTAGGCCAGGCAGTGTTAATGTAGACCTGCACAGCCGAATCAGCAGAAGATCTGCAGGTATTGTGAAGAAGCAAGCAAGGACAATAGTGAAAATGGCAGATCATGGATATAAATGTTATGTCTGAGGCTGTGCTGCGGATTTGAGAACTTTTCATTCCTTTCCCACAAAAGAGAACTGTCAACAGGCATGGTTGATGTTTACAACAGGATACCTCACCATTTTAATTCAAAGCTGTTAGTTTGCTCTTAACGGAGGCCGATCAGAACGAAACTCGGTGGGCATGTTCGACTCGTGGCCCTAGAGGTCTGTAAGAATTTTGAAAAATCAGCCACTAGTTGACGCTAACAGGTTTTACGGCTATGTAATCACGTGATGCATATCATTTGATAGATCTCCTCATACTGAACAACTTTGCCTCAAGAACTACTGCTGTCAATCAATTTGTTCATTAAATACTTGCGATTATGTTAAAAACCTACTTTTGCGAACTAGTCCTAGGTTTTTCGCCCGATCGGAAATATACCAGTGCAGTACAATTCTCTGGAAGCTCTAGATTATTAATTATATAAAAAACTTTAACTTTACCCATTGGGTAGCCATAACAGGATCATTTAGAAAATGGGTATGGCAAAAAACACTCAAAAGCCTGTAAATCCTAAACAAAAACTCAGACAACTCACTAAACTGCCTTATGTGCTTAAAGACCCTAAATGCTTGAACCCCGCTAAATGCTGCTTGCAGCTTTAATTAGGGGTTCAAGCACGAAGTGCTGAAACCCTATTGTAATTGTCCTGATTTTTAGGGGTTCAAGCACGAAGTGCTGAACACCTATTGTATTTGTAAAGATTTTTAGGGGTTCAAGCACGAAGTGCTGAACACCTATTGTATTTGTAAAGATTTTTAGGGGTTCAAGCACGAAGTGCTGAACACCTATTGTATTTGTAAAGATTTTTATTATTATTATTATTATTCTTCTCCGCTAAAACGCATCGTGCAGCCCAAACCGTAAGGGCTAGAGCATTGAAACTTTGCCAGATGGTAGTACAAAAATCGAGGAGAGGTTCAGAGATTATGAACCCGATTGGCCCATAGGTGGCGCTATAGCGACCAAAAGCGCGAAACAGCTCATAACTCCTAGACCGTAAGTCGTAGACTCAAGTGTCTTATATCATTGGAAAGCTGGACGGCTGACGAACAAAACGTATATCTCCGATTTCATTTCCGCCATGAAAGATTTTCCGCCATTTTGAATTTTGTCAAAAACCTACTTTTGCGAACTAGTCTGTGGTTTTTCGCCCGATCGGAACCAAACCAGTGCAGAAATGTTCTCTGGAGTCTGAAGATCAATAATTATCGAAAAAAAGTTGAAATTTCGATTCAAGGTCGCTAAGGGGCGCCAAAATGTATGTTGTGGGAGGAGCCTATTTTACTAAAACGGCTATAACTCCAGAAGTAAATGAGGTATATTTACCAAACTCGGTTCACTTGTGTAAGAGGTCAATCTGAGGTCACAGTAAAAAAATCGCGGTGATTGGCCACATGGTGGCGCTATAATATGAAAAAAACATAAAACAGGCTATAACCACCTGACCGTTAGTCCGATTGACTTGAAAATTGGTATGCAGTGTCTTGGTCCAAGGTGCCATGTATGTCTATGAGGACATTGGTGTATCTCAAAAAACATGGCCGCCATCGGCCAATGAAGTTTGAGCACCTATTAGACAAGGTTAACGGAGGCCGATCGGAACAAAACTCGATGGGCATGTTCAACTCATGGCCCTAGAGGTCTGTAAGAATTTTGAAAGAAATCGGCCACTAGTTGGCGCTAACGAGTTTTATGGCTCTGTAATCACGTGGTGTTAAACTTATTGTCACATTATGCCTATCATTTGATAGATCTGCTCATGCTGAACAACTTTGCCTCAAGAACCACTACTGTCAATCAAACCATTCATTAAATATTCGCAAACATGTTAAAAACCTACTTTTGCGAACTAGTCCCTGGTTTTTGGCCCGATCGGAACCAGACCAGTCTAGGGCAATTCTCTGGACTCTCTAGATCAATAATTATCGAAAAAAAGTTGAACTTTTGCATTTGGATGGCTGTAATAGGGTCATTTAGAAAATGGGCGTGGCAAAATACACTAAAAAGCCTATAAATCCTAAATGAAAACTCAGAACTTCACAAAAATTGATGAGCATATGTGACATAACATGCTAAAGAAGCATGGAAATTTTTATGAAGATCGGACCATAGTTGGCACTATAACTGTTAAAAAGCTTTAAAACCATATATTTCCTATGGTAAATTGCCTGTATTGGCTGTAAATTGTGTTTTCCATCCTATGATCATATAATGTTTATAAAATAATGTTAAAAACCAGTGCAATACAATTCTCTGGACTCACTAGATCAATAATTGTCAGAAAAAGTTGAACTACTTCATTTGGATAGCTATAATAGGGTCATTTCAATATGTAGCCTTAAAATGAATACCATATTAAGCCAATAAGTGGTATTTTACTGCCCCCTGCTGTCATTTCATCATACTACTCCCTAATATTGTTATATAATTCATATTTAAACTTTTATAAAGTCTAAATATGAATTATATAACAATATTAGGGAATAGACTTTATAAAATCATTATTTTAACATTTAACATGAAAACGAAAGTAAAACGGCATTTAAGCCACGCCCCCGAATACAAATTCATTCATAACTCGAAAACGGAAAGTCGTTGCGCGCTCAAATTTTGATGGTAAGGTCCTCTCCGGGCTCTTGATCGAAACGTGTCGTCGCGGGCCTCGGGAGCGCGCCCCCCACGAATCGCAAATTCGTGGGACCCCCGATTTTGAACGGCCGAAACTCCCGACCCAGACCACCCCGAACCTTGTGTGAGAGCTCGTTGGAAAGGGCCCGTTCTAGGCTAGCTTCGATTCAAATGTGGTGTAATTTGCCCTGGGCATTACAGAGATAAAAGCCCCAATAGATATGCCTTTGAACGGTCATAATTCCGGGCTCCAATCGCCCAAAAACGCCGCGATGGTCTCATTCAACAGGGCTCCTCAAGAACTATCTATGCTCTGAATTTCAGAATTTTTCGCCTTCTGGTTCCCGAGATATAAGTGAAAAACCAAATTCCCATTCATTCATTCAAACACTTCAACTGTAAGATGGAGGCTGTAATTCCACTGTTGTCAACTAGAGGGAGCAGCAGTATTAGACATAGTATTAATCTTTTTATCAGCTTTCAGCTTTGGCCAACAAACAAATGGTTAAAGCAATTTTTTTTAAATTATTATTGGACTGATAATATAGATCACAATGAAATATATGAAATGGTTAGACCATTAAAATATTTTTTCACAATAACACATCCTAAAGACATTGAAAACATATTTGTATTGTGTGTGTGTGTGTGTGTGTGTGTGTGTGTGTGTGTGTGTGTGTGTGTGTGTGTGTGTGTGTGTGTGTGTGTGTGTGTGTGTGTGTGTGTGTAAGCATGCATTATTGAGTTAACATGGAAAACACTTATATTACAATAACTATTATAACACAATCATATTTTGTCAGTGTTTATCACTTCATTTGCACTGACACTTCACATAATTGCTAGTAATGTGGTAAATCACGCTAGAAACATGGTAAATCATAGTAAATCATTGATGGTCTCATTCAACAGGGCTCCTCAAGCACTATCTATGCTCTGAGTTTCAGAATTTTTCGCCTTCTGGTTCCCGAGATATAAGTGAAAAACCAAGCACTTCAACTGTAAGATGGAAGCTGTAATACCACTGTCCACTAGAGGGAGCAGCAGTATTGCATATTATCTTTTCATTAGTTTTTAGTATTGGGAAACAAACAAATGCTTTAAAAAGCAATCTTTTTTTCTTTTTTTCTTTTCTTTTTTATATTATTAGATCACAAAGGAATTCTAATACACCAATAAATATATTTTCTCAATAACATATTCCAAAACATTAAAAACATATTTGTATTTGTGTATGTTTATTTCTCTGTGTGTGTGTGTGTGTGTGTGTGTGTGTGTGTGTGTGTGTGTGTGTGTGTGTGTGTGTGTGTGTGTGTGTGTGTAAGCATGCATTATAGAGTTAACATGGAAAAACTGGTTTGCTTTAGTCCAGAAAACAGGTGAAAATCATGAAGTTTAAAGTGAAAGTGAGCCAATAATAGTCTTCTTCTGCCCTCTGCTGGCCATTCTACTAAAATCACTCTAAAAATCACTTATATAACAATAACTATTATAACACAATCAGATTTTGTCAGTGTTTATCACTTCATTTGCACTGACACTTCACATAATTGCTAGAAACATGGTAAATCATAGTAAATAATACTATAATGTGGTGTATCAAGGTAAACCATGCTAGAATCCTGGCAAATCATTCTAGAACGTGGTAAATCATGGTAAACTATGCTAGAACAGGGTAAATCATGGTAAACCATGATAAACTATGGTAAATCATGTTAGAATGTGGTATATCATGGTAAATCATGCTAGAACAGGGTAAATCATGGTAAACTATGATAAATCATGATAAACTATGGTAAACCATGCTAGAATCACAGTAAACAATGGTAAATCATACTAGAATGTAGTATATCATGGTAAATCATGCTAGAATATGGTAAATCAAGGTAAACTAAGATAAAATCATGGTAAACTATGTCAATCATGCTAGAATCATAGTAAATAATACTAGAATGTGGTAAATTATTGTGGGAGGAGCCTATTTTACTAAAATGGCTATAACTCAAGAAGTAAATGAGATATCTTCACCAAACTCAGTACACATGTGTATGGGTTCAATTTGAGGTCACAGTAAACAATTTTATGGAGATCGGTCGATAGATGGCACTATAACTCCTATAAAAAGCTTTAAAACCATATATTTCCTATGGTACATTGCCTGTATTGGCTGTAAATGGTCCTTTCCATCTATTATGTCAGTGCTTACATGCTTGCTAAATAAAACTTAATAACTTTTGATGCTTTTCTACTTAAAGGCCTTAAATGCTTGAACCCCGATAAATGCTGCTTGCAGCTTTAATTATTATTATTATTATTATTATTCTCCGCTAAAACGCATCGTGCAGCCCAAACCGTAAGGGCTAGAGCATTGAAACTTTGCCAGATGGTAGTACAAAAATCGAGGAGAGGTTCAGAGATTATGAACCCGATTGGCCCATAGGTGGCGCTATAGCAACCAAAAGCGCGAAACAGCTCATAACTCCTAGACCGTAAGTCGTAGACTCAAGTGTCTTATATCATTGGAAAGCTGGACGGCTGACGAACAAAACGTATATCTCCGATTTCATTTCCGCCATGAAAGATTTTCCGCCATTTTGAATTTTGTCAAAAACCTACTTTTGCAAACTAGTCTGTGGTTTTTCGCCCGATCGGAACCAAACCAGTGCAGAAATGTTCTCTGGAGTCTGAATATAAATAATTATCGAAAAAAAGTTGAAATTTCGATTCAAGGTCGCTAAGGGGCGCCAAAATGTATGTTGTGGGAGGAGCCTATTTTACTAAAACGGCTATAACTCCAGAAGTAAATGAGGTATATTTACCAAACTCGGTTCACTTGTGTAAGAGGTCAATCTGAGGTCACAGTAAAAAAATCGCGGTGATTGGCCACATGGTGGCGCTATAATATGAAAAAAACATAAAACTGGCTATAACCACCTGACCGTTAGTCCGATTGACTTGAAAATTGGTATGCAGTGTCTTGGTCCAAGGTGCCATGTATGTCTATGAGGACATTGGTGTATCTCAAAAAACATGGCCGCCATCGGCCAATGAAATTTGAGCACCTATTAGACAAGGTTAACGGAGGCCGATCGGAACAAAACTCGATGGGCATGTTCAACTCATGGCCCTAGAGGTCTGTAAGAATTTTGAAAGAAATCGGCCACTAGTTGGCGCTAACGAGTTTTATGGCTCTGTAATCACGTGGTGTTAAACTTATTGTCACATTATGCCTATCATTTGATAGATCTGCTCATGCTGAACAACTTTGCCTCAAGAACCACTACTGTCAATCAAACCATTCATTAAATATTCGCAAACATGTTAAAAACCTACTTTTGCGAACTAGTCCCTGGTTTTTGGCCCGATCGGAACCAGACCAGTCTAGGGCAATTCTCTGGACTCTCTAGATCAATAATTATCGAAAAAAAGTTGAACTTTTGCATTTGGATGGCTGTAATAGGGTCATTTAGAAAATGGGCGTGGCAAAATACACTAAAAAGCCTATAAATCCTAAATGAAAACTCAGAACTTCACAAAAATTGATGAGCATATGTGACATAACATGCTAAAGAAGCATGGAAATTTTTATGAAGATCGGACCATAGTTGGCACTATAACTGTTAAAAAGCTTTAAAACCATATATTTCCTATGGTAAATTGCCTGTATTGGCTGTAAATTGTGTTTTCCATCCTATGATCATATAATGTTTATAAAATAATGTTAAAAACCAGTGCAATACAATTCTCTGGACTCACTAGATCAATAATTGTCAGAAAAAGTTGAACTACTTCATTTGGATAGCTATAATAGGGTCATTTCAATATGTAGCCTTAAAATGAATACCATATTAAGCCAATAAGTGGTATTTTACTGCCCCCTGCTGTCATTTCATCATACTACTCCCTAATATTGTTATATAATTCATATTTAGACTTTATAAAATCATTATTTTAACATTTAACATGAAAACGAAAGTAAAACGGCATTTAGGCCACGCCCCCCCACTACAAATTCACTCATAACTCGAAAACGGAAAGTCGTTGCGCGCTCAAATTTTTATGGTAAGGTCCTCTCCGGGCTCTTGATCGAAACGTGTCGTCGCGGGCCTCGGGAGCGCGCCCCCCCCGCGGATCGCCAGATCGCGGGACCCCCGATTTTGAACCGCCGTAACTCCCGACCCAGACCACCCCGAACCTTGTGTGAGAGCTCGTTGGAAAGGGCCCACCCTTGGCTAGCGTCGATTCAAATGTGGTGTAATTTGCCCTGGGCATTCCAGAGATAACAGCCCCAAAACACATGCCTTTGAACAGTCATAACTCCCGGGCCCAATCACCCAAAAACACAGCGATGGTCTCATTCAACAGGGCTCCTCAAGAACTATCTATGCTCTGAATTTCAGAATTTTTCGCCTTCTGGTTCCCGAGATATAAGTGAAAAACCAAATTCCCATTCATTCATTCAAACACTTCAACTGTAAGATGGAGGCTGTAATTCCACTGTTGTCAACTAGAGGGAGCAGCAGTATTAGACATAGTATTAATCTTTTTATCAGCTTTCAGCTTTGGTCAACAAACAAATGGTTAAAGCTATTTTTTTTTTGACTGATAATATAGATCACAATGAAATATATGAAATGGTTAGACCATTAAAATATTTTTTTCACAATAACACATCCTAAAGACATTGAAAACATATTTGTATGTGTGTGTGTGTGTGTGTGTGTGTGTGTGTGTAAGCATGCATTATTGAGTTAACATGGAAAACACTTATATTACAATAACTATTATAACACAATCATATTTTGTCAGTGTTTATCACTTCATTTGCACTGACACTTCACATAATTGCTAGTAATGTGGTAAATCACGCTAGAAACATGGTAAATCATAGTAAATAATTGATGGTCTCATTCAACAGGGCTCCTCAAGCACTATCTATGCTCTGAGTTTCAGAATTTTTCGCCTTCTGGTTCCCGAGATACAAGTGAAAAACCAAATTCCCATTCATTAATTCATTCAATCACTTCAACTGTAAGATGGAAGCTGAAATACCACTGTCCACTAGAGGGAGCAGCAGTATTACATATGATCTTTTCATTAGTTTTCAGTATTGGGAAACAAACAAATGCTTTAAAAAGCTATCTTTTTTTCTTTTCTTTTTTTTTCTTTTCTTTTTTATATTATTAGATCACAAAGGAATTCTAATAGACCAATAAATATATTTTCTCAATAACATATTCCAAAACATTAAAAACATATTTGTATTTGTGTATGTCTATTTCTCTCTCTGTGTGTGTGTGTGTGTGTGTGTGTGTGTGTGTAAGCATGCATTATTGAGTTAACATGGATAAACTGGTTTGCTTTAGTCCAGAAAACAGGTGAAAATCATGAAGTTTAAAGTGAAAGTGAGCCAATAAGTGGTCTTCTTCTGCCCTCTGCTGGCCATTCTACTTATTAATGAAGTCTTTTCACATGTGCTCACATTCATATTTAGACTCTAAAAATCACTTATATAACAATAACTATTATAACACAATCAGATTTTGTCAGTGTTTATCACTTCATTTGCACTGACACTTCACATAATTGCTAGAAATATGGTAAATCATAGTAAATAATACTATAATGTGGTGTATCAAGGTAAACCATGGTAAACTATGATAAATCATGATAAACTATGGTAAACCATGCTAGAATCACAGTAAACAATGGTAAATCATACTAGAATGTAGTATATCATGGTAAATAATGCTAGAATATGGTAAATCAAGGTAAACTAATATAAAATCATGGTAAACTATGTAAATCATGCTAGAATCATAGTAAATAATACTAGAATGTGGTAAATTATTGTGGGAGGAGCCTATTTTACTAAAATGGCTATAACTCAAGAAGTAAATGATATATCTTCACCAAACTCAGTACACATGTGTATGGGTTCAATTTGAGGTCACAGTAAACAATTTTATGGAGATCGGTCCATAGATGGCACTATAACTGCTATAAAAAGCTTTAAAACCATATATTTCCTATGGTACATTGCCTGTATTTGCTGTAAATGGTCTTTTCCATCTATTATGTCAGTGGTTACATGCTTGCTAAATAAAACGTAATAACTTTTGATGCTTTTGTGCTTAAAGGCCTTAAATGCTTGAACCCCGCTAAATGCTGCTTGCAGCTTTAATTAGGGGTTCAAGCACGAAGTGCTGAAACCCTATTGTAATTGTACTGATTTTTAGGGGTTCAAGCATGAAATGCTGAAACCCTATTGTAATTGTAAGGATTTTTATTAGGGGTTCAAGCACGAAGTGCTGAAACCCTATTGTAATTGTACTGATTTTTATTAGGGGTTCAAGCACGAAGTGCTGAAACCCTATTGTAATTGTACTGATTTTTATTATTATTATTCTTCTGCCGTAAAACGCATCGTGCAGCCCAAACCGTAAGGGCTAGAGACTTGAAACTTTGCCAGATGGTAGTACAAAAATCGAGGAGAGGTTATCAAATTATGACGCCGATTGGCCCATAGGTGGCGCTATAGCAACCAAAAGCGCGAAACTGATCATAACTCCTAGACGGTAAGTCAGAGACTCAAGTGGCTTATATCATTGGAAAGCTGGACGCCTGACGAAAAAAACGTATATCTCCGATTTTATTTCCGCCATGATAGATTTTCCGCCATTTTGAATTTTGTCGAAAACCTACTTTTGCGAACTAGTCCCTGTTTTTTTGCCCGATCGGAACCAAACCAGTGCAGAATTGTTCTCTGGAGTCTGACAATCAATAATTATCGAAAAAAAGTTGAAATTTCGATTCATGGTCGCTAGGGGGTGCAAAATTAACGTTGTGGGAGGAGCCTATTTTACTAAAATGGCTATATCTCAAGAAGTAATTTAGTAAACTTCACCAAACTAGGTACACATGTGTCAAAGGTCAATCTGAGGTCACAGTAAAAAAATTGCATCGATTGGCCACATGGTGGCGCTATAAAACAAAAAAAACGTATAGACACCTGACCGTTTTTCCGAATGACTTGAAATTTGGTATGCAGTGACTTGGCCCAAGGGGCCATGTATGTCTAAAAGGAAATTGCCGTATCTTGAAAAAAATGGCCGCCATTGGCCAATGAAATTTGAGCACCGTTAACGAAGTCCGATCGGAACGAAACTCGATGGGCATGTTCGACTCATGGCCCTAGAGGTCTGTAAGAATTTTGAAAGAAATCGGCCACTAGTTGGCGCTAACGAGTTTTATGGCTCTGTAATCACGTGGTGTTACACTTATCATCACAAAATGCATATCTTCTGATAGATCTGCTCATGCTGAACAACTTTGCCTCAAGAACCATTGCTGTCAATCAAACAGTTCATTAAATATTCATGAATATGTTAAAAACCTACTTTTGCGAACTAGTCCCTGGTTTTTCGCCTGATCGGAACCAGACCAGTCTAGGACAATTCTCTGGACTCTCTAGATCAATAATTATCGAAAAAAAGTTGAACTTTTGCATTTGGGTGGCTGTAATAGGGTAATTTATAAAAAGGGGCGTGGCAAAATATACTAAAATGCCTATAAATCATAAATGAAAACTCAGAACTTCACAAAAATTGGTGAGCGTATGTGACATAACATCATTAACAAGCATGCCAAATTTTATAGAGATCGGACCAAAGGTGGCGCTATAACTGTTAAAAAGCTTTAAAACCATATATTTCCCATGGTAAACTGCCTGTATTGGCTGTAAATGGTCTTTTCCGTCTATTATGTCAGTTGTTAAATGCTTGCTAAATAAAACTTAATGTCTTTTGATGCTTGTGTGCTTAAAGGCCTTGAAGGCCTTAACTGCTTGAACCCCGATAAATGCTGCTTGCAGCTTTAATTATTATTATTATTATTATTATTCTTCTGCCGTAAAACGCATCGTGCAGCCCAAACCGTAAGGGCTAGAGCATTGACACTTTGCCAGATGGTAGTACAAAAATCGAGGAGAGGTTATCAAATTATGACCCCGATTGGCCCATAGGTGGCGCTATAGCAACCAAAAGCGCGAAACAGCTCATAACTCATAGACCGTAAGTCGTAGACTCAAGTGTCTTATATCATTGGAAAGCTGGACGCCTGGCGAACAAAACGTATATCTCCGATTTTATTTCCGTCATGATAGATTTTCCGCCATTTTGAATTTTGTCAAAAACCTACTTTTGCAAACTAGTCCTAGGTTTTTTGTCCGATCGGAACCAAACCAGTGCAGAATTGTTCTCTGGAGTCTGACAATCAATAATTATCAAAAAAAAGTCGAAATTTTGATTCATGGTCGCTAGGGGGTGCAAAATGAACGTTGTGGGAGGAGCCTATTTTACTAAAATGGCTATAACTCAAGAATTAATTGATTAAACTTCACCAAACTTGGTACACATGTGTAGGAGGTCAATCTGAGGTCACAGTAAAAAAATTGCATCGATTGGCCACATGGTGGCGCTATAAACAAAAAAAAACGTATAAACACCTGACCGTTTTTCCGAATGACTTGAAATTTGGTATGCAGTGTCTTGGGCCAAGAGGCCATGTATGTCTAAAAGGATATTGGCATATCTCGAAAAACATGGCCGCCATTGGCCAATGAGGTTTGAGCACCTATTAAACAAGGTTAACGAAGTCCAATTGTTTTATGAGTTTTATGGCTTTGTAATCACGTGGTGTTGCACACATCCACACAATATGCATATCATTTGATAGATCTGCTCATGCTGAACAACTTTGCCTCAAGAACCATTGCTGTCAATCAAACCGTTCATTAATTATTCGCAAATATGTTAAAAACCTACTTTTGCGAACTAGTCCTAGGTTTTTCGCCCGATCGGAACCAGACCAGTCTAGGACAATTCTCTGGACTCTCGAGATCAATAATTATCAAAAAAAAGTTGAACTTTTGCATTTGGATGGCTGTAATAGGGTCATTTATAAAATGGGTGTGGCAAAATACATTAAAAAGCCTATAAATCCTAAATGAAAACTCAGAACTTCACAAAAATTGGTGAGTATATGTGACATAACATCATTAACAAGCATGCCAAATTTTATGGACATCGGACCAAAGGTGGCGCTATAACTGTTAAAAAGCTTTAAAACCATATATTACCTATGGTGAATTGCCTGCATTGGCTGTAAATGGTCTTCTTAATCTATTATGTCAGTGGTTACATGCTTGCTAAATAAAACTTTATAACTTTTGATGCTTTTGTGCTTAAAAACCTTAAACACCTTAACAGCTTGAACCCCGATAAATGCTGCTTGCAGCTTTAATTATTATTATTATTATTATTCCGCCGTAAAACGCATCGTGCAGCCCAAACCGTAAGTGCTAGAGACTTGAAACTTTGCCAGATGGTAGTACAAAAATCGAGGAGAGGTTATCAAAATATGAGCCAGATTGGCCAATAGGTGGCGCTACAGCGCAAAAAACAAAAAAAACGCATATTTTTGCTTAAATCTCATTAACCGTTTGTCACAGACTCAAGTGTCTTATATCATTGGAATCCTTGGGTCAAGCCGAACAAAAAAGGCCTCAAGGATTTCATTTCCGGTATGCAAATTTTTCCGCCATATTGGATTTTGTCCAAAACCTACTTTTGCGAACTAGTCCCTGGTTTTTTGCCCGATCGGAACCAAACCAGTGCAGAAATGTTCACAGTGGTCTGAATATCAATAATTATCGAAAAAAAGTTGAAATTTCGATCCACGGTTGCTAAGGGGTGTCAAAACGTTCGCAGGAGGCGGAGCCTATTTTACTAAAATGGCTATAACTCGTGAACAAAATGAGATATTTTCACCAAACTCGGTACACATGTGTAAGAGGTCAATCTGAGGTAACAGTAAAAAAATCGCGGTGATTGGCCACAAGGTGGCGCTATAATATGAAAAAAACATAAAACAGGCTATAACCACCTGACCGTTAGTCAGATTGACTTGAAAATTGGTATGCAGTGTCTTGGTCCAAGGTGCCATGTATGTCTATGAGGAAATTGGTGTATCTCAAAAAACATGGCCGCCATCGGCCAATGAAGTTTGAGCAACTATTAGACAAGGTTAACGGAGGCCGATCGGAACGAAACTCGATGGGCATGTTCGACTCATGGCCCTAGAGGTCTGTAAGAATTTTGAAAGAAATCGGCCACTAGTTGGCGCTAACGAGTTCTATGGCTCTGTAATCACGTGGTGTTACACTTATTGTCACAAAATGCATATCATTTGATAGATCTGCTCATGCTCAACAACTTTGCCTCAAGAACCACTAATGTCAATCAAACCATTAATTAATTATTTGCGAATATGTAAAAAACCTACTTTTGCGAACTAGTCCTAGGTTTTTTGCCCGATCGGAACCAGACCAGTCTAGGACAATTCTCTGGACTCTCTAGATCAATAATTATCAAAAAAAAGTTGAACTTTTGCATTTGCCTGGCTGTAATAGGGTCATTTATAAAATGGGCGTGGCAAAATACATTAAAAAGCCTATAAATCCTAAATGAAAACTCAGAACTTCACAAAAATTGGTGAGCATATGTGACATAACATCATTAACAAGCATGCCCAATTTTATGGAGATCGGACCATAGGTGGCGCTATAACTGTCAAAAACCTTTATAACCATATATTTCCTATGGTAAATTGCCTGTATTGGCTGTAAATGGTCTTTTCCATCTATGATCATATAATTTTCATATAATAATGTTCAAAATTTGTGCAGTACAATTCTCTGGACTCTCTAGATCAGTAATTATCAGAAAAAGTTGAACTACTTCATTTGGATGGCTATAAAAGGGTCACTTCAAAATGTGGCCTTGACCAAGTGTCCCCGAAAGCTTATATCTTTTAAGATGCTCAGATCTTCTAAAAAACAAGTCAGAACATGTGAAATATCACTCTGAACAAGCATGAAACATTTCAGACAGATCGGACAAAATTTGACTCTATAACAGTTTAAAAAGGTGAAAATAATATGAATACAATGGCATATTAAGCCAATAAGTGGTATTTTACTGCCCCCTGCTGTTTAAAATAGTTATTTTGTCATATTGTTTCTATAATTCATATTTAGACTTTATAAAATCATTATTTGAACATTTACAATTACATTTAGTCAAAATCCATCTGTTAAAGTATTAGTGTGTGTGTGTGTGTGTGTGTAAGCATGCATTATAGAGTTAACATGGAAAGACTGGTTTGCTTTAGTGCAGAAAACTAGTGAAAATCATGAAGATTAAACTGAAACTGAGCCAATAATGGTCTTCTAGTGCCCTCTGCTGGCCATTCTACTTATTAATGAAGTCTTTTGACATGTGCTTTTGAATTCATAATTAGACATTGTAAATCATAGTAAATAATACTAGAATGTGGTGTATCAAGGTAAATCATGCTAGAACATGGTAAGTCATGGTAAACTATGCTAGAACAGGGTAAATCATGGTAAACCATGGTAAATCATGATAAACTTTGGTAAATAATGCTAGAATGTGGCATATCATGGTAAACCATGCTAGAACATGGTAAATCAAGGTAAACTAAGATAAATTCATGGTAAACTATGCCAGAACAGGGTAAATCATGGTAAACCATGGTAAATCATGATAAACTATGGTAAATCATGCTAGAATGTGGAAAATCATGGTAAATCATGCTAGAACATGGTAAATCAAGGTAAACTAAGATGAATTCATGGTAAACTATGCTAGAACAGGGTAAATCATGGTAAACCATGGTAAATCATGATAAACTATGGTAAATCATGCTAGAATGTGGTATATCATGATAAATCATGCTAGAACATGGTAAATCAAGGTAAACTAAGATGAATTCATGGTAAACTATGCTAGAACAGGGTAAATCATGGTAAACCATGGTAAATCATGATAAACTATGGTAAATCATGCTAGAATGTGGTATATCATGGTAAATCATGCTAAAACATGGTAAATCAAAGTAAATTAAGATAAAATCATGGTAAAACTATGCTAGAACATGGTAAATAATGGTAAACCATGGTAAATCATGATAAACTATGGTCAATCATGCTAGAATGTGGTATATCATGGTAAATCATGCTAGAACATGGTCTTTTTCATCTATTATGTCAGTGGTTACATGCTTGCTAAATAAAACTTTATAACTTTTGATGCTTAAAAACCTTAAAGACCTTAATAGCTTGAACCCCGATAAATGCTGCTTGCAGCTTTAATTAGGGGTTCAAGCACGAAGTGCTGAAACCCTATTGTAATTGTACTGATTTTTATTATTATTATTATTATTATTCCGCCGTAAAACGCATCGTGCAGCCCAAACCGTAAGAGCTGGAACTTTGAAACTTTGCCATATGGTAGTACAAAAATCGAGGAGAGGTTATCAAATTATGACCTCGAATGGCCCATAGGTGGCGCTATAGCAACCAAAAGCGCGAAACTGCTCATAACTCCTAGACCGTATGTCGTAGACTCAAGTGTCTTATATCATTGGAAAGCTGGATGCCTGACGAACAAAACGTATATCTCCGATTTCATTTCCGCCATGATAGATTTTCCGCCATTTTGAATTTTGTCAAAAACCTACTTTTGCGAACTAGTCCCTGGTTTTTTGCCCGATCGGAACCAAACCAGTGCAGAAATGTTCTCTGGAGTCTGAATATCAATAATTATCGAAAAAAAGTTGAAATTTCCATTCACGGTCGCTAAGGGGCGCCCAAATGTATGTTGTGGGAGGAGCCTATTTTACTAAAACGGCTATAACTCCAGAAGTAAATGAGGTATCTTCACCAAACTCGGTACACATGTGTAAGAGGTCAATTTGAGGTCACAGTAAAAAAACCGCGGCGAATGGCCACATGGTGGCGCTATAACATGAAAAAAACATAAAACGGCCCATAACCACCTGACCGTTAGTCCGATTGACTTGAAAATTGGTATGCAGTGTCTTGGTCCAAGGTGCCATGTATGTCTATGAGGACATTGGTGTATCTCAAAAAACATGGCCGCCATCGGCCAATGAAGTTTGAGCACCTATAAGACAAGGTTAACGGACGTCGATCGGAACGAAACTCGATGGGCATGTTCGACTCATTGCCCTAGAGGTCTGTAAGAATTTTGAAAGAAATCGGCCACTAGTTGGCGCTAACGAATTTTTTGGCTCTGTAATTACGTGGTGTTACACTTATCGTCATAAAATGCATATCATTTGATAGATCTGCTCATGCTCAACAACTTTGCCTCAAGAACCACTAATGTCAATCAAACCATTAATTAATTATTCATGAATATGTTAAAAACCTACTTTGGCGAACTAGTCCCTGGTTTTTCGCCCGATCGGAACCAGACCAGTCTAGGACAATTCTCTGGACTCTCTAGATCAATAATTATCGAAAAAAAGTTTAACTTTTGCATTTGGGTGGCTGTAATAGGGTAATTTATAAAAGGGGCGTGGCAAAATACACTAAAATGCCTATAAATCCTAAATGAAAACTCAGAACTTCACAAAAATTGGTGAGCATATGTGACATAACATCATTAACAAGCATGCCAAATTTTATGGAGATCGGACCAAAGGTGGCGCTATAACTGTTAAAAAGCTTTAAAACCATATATTACCTATGGTAAATGGCCTGCATTGGCTGTAAATGGTCTTTTTCATCTATAATGTTAGTGTTTACATGCTTGCTAAATAAATTTTAATAACTTTTGATGCTTTTGTGCTTATAAACCTTAAAGGCCTTAACAGCTTGAACCCCGATAAATGCTGCTTGCAGCTTTAATTATTATTATTATTTTTCCGCCATAAAACGCATCGTACAGCCCAAACCGTAAGACCTAGAGACTTGAAACTTTGCCAGATGGTAGTACTATTGCTCGCTACTCAGATCCACGGACTCAGACCAATCGGCCCATAGGTGGCGCTATAGCAATCAAAAGCGCGAAACTGCTCAGAACTCCCAGACCGTAAGGCGTAGCTTCAAGTGTCTTATATCATTGAAATCCAGAGCTCCTGAAGAAAAAAACGTATATCTCCGATTTCATTTCCGCCATGATAGATTTTTCGCCATTTTGAATTTTGTCAAAAACCTACTTTTGCGAACTAGTCCCTGGTTTTTCGCCCGATCGGAACCAAACCAGTGCAGAATTGTTCTCTGGTGTCTGAAGATCAATAATTATCGAAAAAACGTTGAAATTTCGATTCATGGTCGCTAGGGGGTGCAAAATTAACGTTGTGGGAGGAGCCTATTTTACTAAAATGGCTATAACTCAAGAAGTAATTAAGTAAACTTCACCAAACTTGGTACACATGTGTAAGAGGTCCATCTGAGGTCACAGTAAAAACATTGCGTCGATTGGCCACATGGTGGCGCTATAAAACAAAAAAAACGTATAGACACCTGACCGTTTTTCCGAATGACTTGAAATTTGGTATGCAGTGTCTTGACCCAAGGGGCCATGTATGTCTAAAAGGATATTGGCATATCTCAAAAAAACATGGCCGCCATTGGCCAATGAGGTTTGAGCACCGTTAACGAAGTCCGATCGGAGCGAAACTCGGTGGGCATGTTCGGCTCAAGCCCCTAGAGGTCTGTAAGAATTTTGAAAGAAATCGGCCACTAGTTGGCGCTAACGAGTTTTAAGGCTCTGTAATCACGTGGTGTTACACTTATTGTCACAAAATGCATATAATTTGATAGATCTCCTCATGCTGAACAACTTTGCCTCAAGAACCATTGCTGTCAATCAAACAGTTCATTAAATATTCATGAATATGTTAAAAACCTACTTTTGCGAACTAGTCCCTGGTTTTTCGCCCGATCGGAACCAGACCAGTCTAGGACAATTCTCTGGACTCTCTAGATAAATAATTATCGAAAAAAAGTTGACCTTTGGCATTTGGGTGGCTGTAATAGGGCAATCTATAAAAGGGGCGTGGCAAAATACACTAAAATGCCTATAAATCATAAATGAAAATTCAGAACTTCACGAAAATTGGTGGGCATATGTGTCATAGCATGGTGAAGAAGCATGCCCAGTTTCGTGAAGATCGGACAATAGGTGGCGCTATAACTGGCAAAAAGGTTGGAAAACCACATATTTCCTATGGTAAATTGCCTGTATTGGCTGTAAATGGATTTTTCCATCAATTATTTCAGTGGTTAAAAGCTTGCTAAATAAAACTTAATGTCTTAAATGCTTATGTGCTTAAAGGCCTTAAATGCTTGAACCCCGATAAATGCTGCTTGCAGCTTTAATTAGGGGTTCAAGCACGAAGTGCTGAAACCCTATTGTAATTGTAAGGATTTTTATTATTATTATTATTATTCTTCTCCGCTAAAACGCATCGTGCAGCCCAAACCGTAAGAGCTAGAGACTTGAAACTTGGCCACAAGGTAGTACAAAAATCGAGGAGAGGTTATCAAAGTATGAGCCCGATTGGCCAATAGGTGGCGCTATAGCGCAAAAAACAAAAAAAAATCACTATTTTGCTCATATCTCAATAACCATTTGTCTCAGCTTCAAGTGTCATACATCATTGGAATCCTTGGCTCAAGCCGAACAAGAAATATAGGAGGTATTTTATTTCCGGTATGCAAATTTTTCCGCCATTTTGGATTTTGTCCAAAACCTACTTTTGCGAACTAGTCCCTGGTTTTTTACCCGATCGGAACCAAACCAGTGCAGAAATGTTCACAGTAGTCTGAATATCAATAATTATCGAAAAAAAGTTGAAATTTCGATTCACGGTCGCTAAGGGGCGCCAAAACGTTTGAAGAAGGCGGAGCCTATTTTACTAAAATGGCTATAACTCCAGAAGTAAATGAGGTATCTTCACCAAACTCGGTACACATGTGTAAGAGGTCAATCTGAGGTCACAGTAAAAAAATCGCGGCGATTGGCCACATGGTGGCGCTATAACATGAAAAAAACATAAAATGGGCTATAACCACCTGACCGTTAGTCCGATTGACTTGAAAATTGGTATGCAGTGTCTTGGTCCAAGGTGCCATGTATATCTATGAGGACATTAGTGTATCTCAAAAAACATGGCCGCCATCAGCCAATGAAGTTTGAGCACCTATTAGACAAGGTTAACGGAGGCCGATCGGAACGAAACTCGATGGGCATGTTCGACTCATGGCCCTAAAGGTCTGTAAGAATTTTGAATGAAATCGGCCACTAGTTGGCGCTAACGAGTTTTATGGCTCTGTAATCATGTAGTGTTACACTTATCGTCACAAAATGCATATCATTTGATAGATCTGCTCATCCTGAACAACTTTGCCTCTAGAACCATTGCTGTCAATCAAACCGTTCATTAAATATTCATGAATATGTTAAAAACCTACTTTTGCGAACTAGTCCCTGGTTTTTCGCCCGATCGGAACCAGACCAGTCTAGGACAATTCTCTGGACTCTCTAGATCAATAATTATCAAAAAAAAGTTGAACTTTTGCATTTGTATGGCTGTAATAGGGTCATTTATAAAATGGGCGTGGCAAAATACACTAAAAAGCCTATAAATCCTAAATGAAAACTCAAAACTTCACAAAAGTTGGTGAGCATATGTGACATGACATCATTAACAAGCATGCAACATTTTATGGAGATTGGACCAAAGGTGGCGCTATAACTGTTAAAAAGCTTTAAAACCATATATTTCCTATGGTAAACTGTCTGTATTGGCTGTAAATGGTCTTTTCCATCTCTGATCATATAGTTCTCATATCATAATGTTCAAAACTAGTGCAATACAATTCTCTGGACTCACTAGGTCAATAATTGTCAGAAAAAGTTGAACTACTTCATTTGGATAGATATAATAGGTTCACTTCAAAATGTAGCCTTTACCAAGTGTCCCCGAAAGCCTATATCTCTTTAATGAATGACTCAGACCTTCTTAAAAAGCCAGTGAAATATCACTCTGAACATGCATGAAAATTTTCAGACCGATCGGACAAAATTTGCCTCTATAACAGTTAAAAAGGTGAAAATTATATGAATATAATGGCATATTAAGCCAATAAGTTGTATTTTACTGCCCCCTGCTGTTTAAAATTTATAAAATCACTATTTTAACATTTACAATTACATTTAGTCAAAATCCGTCCGTTAAAGTATTAGTATTGACAGTTTTATCACATCATATATTTCAAATGTCTGTATCTACAACATAATGTGTTTGTGTAGTCTTAGGTTTCTGAATAAATTCTGAATCTTCTGATTAATAGCTAACAAAGACTTTGTGAAATGTTTATAGACCATTCAAATATATTTTCATAATGACATATCCCAATAGCATTGAAAAAACAACAACAACATTTGTCTTCGTGTGTGTGTGTGTGTGTGTGTGTGTGTGTAAGCATGCATGATTGAGTTAACATGGAAAAACTGGTTTGCTTTAGTGCAGAAAACTGCTAAACTATAACTATATAGTTATAACTATAAATCCTAAACGAAAACTCAGAACTTCACAAAAATTGATGAGCATATGTGTCATAACCTGCTAAAGAAGCATGGAAAATTTTATGGAGATCGGACCATAGTTGGCGCTATAACTGTTAAAACGCTTTAAAACCATATATTTCCTATGGTAAATTGCCTGTATTTGCTGTAAATGGTGTCTTCTATCTATTATCGTGTAATGTTCATATCATAATGTTCAAAACCAGTGCAGCACAATTCTCTGAACTCTCTAGATCAATAATTATCAGAAAAAAAGTTTAACTTCTTCAAAAGGTGATTTTATATGAATATAAAGACAAATTAAGCCAATAAGTGGTATTTTACTGCCCCCTGCTGTCATTTCATCATACTACTCCCTAATATTGTTATACAATTCATATTTAGACTTTATAAAATCATTATTTTAACATTTACAATCACATTTTGTCAAAACTCATCTATTGAGTATTACTATTGACAATTGTGTTACACTGAGATATGGAAATGGACGAAAGTAAGTGAATGAAATGAAACGAAAGTATAACGGCATTTAAGCCACGCCCCCGAATACAAATTCATTCATAACTCGAAAACGGAAAGTCGTTGCGCGCTCAAATTTTGATGGTGAGGACCTCTCGGGGCTCTTGATCGAAACGTGTCGTCGCGGGCCTCGGGAGCGCGCCCCCCGCGCATCGCCAGCCCGCGGGACCCCCGATTTTGAACGCCCATTACTCCCGACCCAGACCACCCCGAACATTGTGTAAGAGCTCGTTGGAAAGGGCACGTCCTTGGCTAGCTTCGATTCAAATGTGGTGTTATCTGCCCTGGGCATTCCAGAGATAATAGCCCGAACAGATGTGCCTTATAACAGTCATAACTCCCAGCCCCAATCGCCCAAAAACACCTTGATGGTCTCATTCAACAGGGCTCCTCAAGCACTATCTATGCTCTGAGTTTCAGAATTTTTCGCCATTTGGTTCCTGAGATATAAGTAAAAAAACAAATTCCCATTCATTCATTCAAACACTTCAACTGTAAAATGTAAGCTATAATACCACTGTTGTCCACTAGAGGGAGCAGCAGGAGCAGAAGGAGCAGGGAGCAGCATGATCTTTTAATTCGCTTCAGTATTGGGAAATAAACAAATGCTTTAAGAAGCAATCTTTTTTATTATGATGTTTTTTTTTATTATGATATTTGTATATATATATTTTTTTTTATTATGATTATGAACTGTTTGATTGACATTAGTGATTCTTGAGGCAAAGTTGTTCAAGATGAGGAGATGAAGATATTTTCACAATATCACATCCTAAAAACATTGAAAACATATTTGTCTTTGTGTGTGTGTGGATGTGTTTGTGTTTGTGTGTGTGTCTGTCTGTGTAAGCATGCTTAATGGAAAGAACATGAAGAAACTGCTTTGTTTTACTGGTGGATAAAAAAGTCTTTCAAATGAAAGTGAGTCAATTAGTGGTCTTCTACTGCCCTCTGCAGGACATTCTACTTAATAAAATATTTTCATCTGTGCTTTTGCATTAGTTTTTGGACTATATCAAATTACTTGCATGAAAATCACCTATTATAACACAGTCATGTTTTGTCAAAGTTTATCACTTCATTTTTACTGAGCTCTCAGTTTGAACAATTCTGCCTCTCAGTGATTAATTTGAAATCTGAAAATGGTGTTATACAGAGGAGATTTGCAATTATCATTTTGTTACCTATCTTTTATTTTAAATATCTCCATCTACAACAAAATGTGTGTGCATGTGTGTGTTCAAGCATGGTTAGTGTATTAAGTATAATTGTTTAAGTATTATTGTTTTCATTTACATTTTAACCACCAGAAGAAGAACACTCATTGGTTCATTCTGCTCACTAAAATATTATTTTTAATTTTTTTTTCCATTTGAAATATTGTTTAAACTTAATAAAATCATTAAAATAACATTTCAAATCATATTTTGTCTGTTTATAAATCCCACAGACTCACATTGGCTGCAATACTAATGTTTTTGTAAAACACAGACCTGATAGTCTAATCTGTGTGTATTGTGCATATATTATTGATATTATTACTATTGCAAATCATGTTATTGTAACTCATATCTTAATAGAATATTATTTGTAATTTTAATTCTTTATTTCTTAAGTGTTTTTTTTTATGATTACTACAGATATTATCACCAAAGATATCAACTACACCTTCACTTTTAGTATTGACACGCTGCACACACAGCACAATCACACACTCACTAATGCATTCAAATAAATGTAATCTTACTGTGCTACTTTATTTGTACATGATTAGAATGAACAGAAATCTAAGAATATTTTTCTTCTTTTGTTAAAGCCATTTCAGACTCCAAGTAAGCATTATATTACTAATCATCTATTTTAAAGGTGCCATACAATTGAAAACTGTATTTATCTTGGCATAGTTGAATGATAAGAGTTCTGGACATGGAACTGACATACCGTGAGCCTCAAACACCATTGTTTCCTCCTTCTTGTGTAAATCTCCTGTTTGCAAAAGACCGCTGAAAAATGAGTGAATCCCACCATAACACCGACTGTGACGTTGGAGTCAGGATCATTAATATTTATACCCCCCAAATTTGCATTTTCCAGTCCATGTTCTAGGCCAGGCAGTGTTAATGTGGACCTGCACAGCCGAATCATCAGAAGATCTGCAGGTATTGTGAAGAAGCAAGCAAGGACAATAGTGAAAATGGCAGATCATGGATATAAATGTTATGTCTGAGGCTGTGCTGCGGATTTGAGAACTTTTCATTCCCTTCCCACAAAAGAGAACTGTCAACAGGCATGGTTGATGTTTACAACAGGATACCTCACCATTTTAATTCAAAGCTGTTAGTTTGCTCTTAACGGAGGCCGATCAGAACGAAACTCGGTGGGCATGTTCGACTCGTGGCCCTAGAGGTCTGTAAGAATTTTGAAAAATCAGCCACTAGTTGACGCTAACAGGTTTTACGGCTATGTAATCACGTGATGCATATCATTTGATAGATCTCCTCATACTGAACAACTTTGCCTCAAGAACTACTGCTGTCAATCAATTTGTTCATTAAATACTTGCGATTATGTTAAAAACCTACTTTTGCGAACTAGTCCTAGGTTTTTCGCCCGATCGGAAATATACCAGTGCAGTACAATTCTCTGGAAGCTCTAGATTATTAATTATATAAAAAACTTTAACTTTACCCATTGGGTAGCCATAACAGGATCATTTAGAAAATGGGTATGGCAAAAAACACTCAAAAGCCTGTAAATCCTAAACAAAAACTCAGACAACTCACTAAACTGCCTTATGTGCTTAAAGACCCTAAATGCTTGAACCCCGCTAAATGCTGCTTGCAGCTTTAATTATTATTATTATTATTATTCTTCTCCGCTAAAACGCATCGTGCAGCCCAAACCGTAAGGGCTAGAGCATTGAAACTTTGCCAGATGGTAGTACAAAAATCGAGGAGAGGTTCAGAGATTATGAACCCGATTGGCCCATAGGTGGCGCTATAGCGACCAAAAGCGCGAAACAGCTCATAACTCCTAGACCGTAAGTCGTAGACTCAAGTGTCTTATATCATTGGAAAGCTGGACGGCTGACGAACAAAACGTATATCTCCGATTTCATTTCCGCCATGAAAGATTTTCCGCCATTTTGAATTTTGTCAAAAACCTACTTTTGCGAACTAGTCTGTGGTTTTTCGCCCGATCGGAACCAAACCAGTGCAGAAATGTTCTCTGGAGTCTGAAGATCAATAATTATCGAAAAAAAGTTGAAATTTCGATTCAAGATCGCTAAGGGGCGCCAAAATGTATGTTGTGGGAGGAGCCTATTTTACTAAAACGGCTATAACTCCAGAAGTAAATGAGGTATATTTACCAAACTCGGTTCACTTGTGTAAGAGGTCAATCTGAGGTCACAGTAAAAAAAATCGCGGTGATTGGCCACATGGTGGCGCTATAATATGAAAAAAACATAAAACAGGCTATAACCACCTGACCGTTAGTCCGATTGACTTGAAAATTGGTATGCAGTGTCTTGGTCCAAGGTGCCATGTATGTCTATGAGGACATTGGTGTATCTCAAAAAACATGGCCGCCATCGGCCAATGAAGTTTGAGCACCTATTAGACAAGGTTAACGGAGGCCGATCGGAACAAAACTCGATGGGCATGTTCAACTCATGGCCCTAGAGGTCTGTAAGAATTTTGAAAGAAATCGGCCACTAGTTGGCGCTAACGAGTTTTATGGCTCTGTAATCACGTGGTGTTAAACTTATTGTCACATTATGCCTATCATTTGATAGATCTGCTCATGCTGAACAACTTTGCCTCAAGAACCACTACTGTCAATCAAACCATTCATTAAATATTCGCAAACATGTTAAAAACCTACTTTTGCGAACTAGTCCCTGGTTTTTGGCCCGATCGGAACCAGACCAGTCTAGGGCAATTCTCTGGACTCTCTAGATCAATAATTATCGAAAAAAAGTTGAACTTTTGCATTTGGATGGCTGTAATAGGGTCATTTAGAAAATGGGCGTGGCAAAATACACTAAAAAGCCTATAAATCCTAAATGAAAACTCAGAACTTCACAAAAATTGATGAGCATATGTGACATAACATGCTAAAGAAGCATGGAAATTTTTATGAAGATCGGACCATAGTTGGCACTATAACTGTTAAAAAGCTTTAAAACCATATATTTCCTATGGTAAATTGCCTGTATTGGCTGTAAATTGTGTTTTCCATCCTATGATCATATAATGTTTATAAAATAATGTTAAAAACCAGTGCAATACAATTCTCTGGACTCACTAGATCAATAATTGTCAGAAAAAGTTGAACTACTTCATTTGGATAGCTATAATAGGGTCATTTCAATATGTAGCCTTAAAATGAATACCATATTAAGCCAATAAGTGGTATTTTACTGCCCCCTGCTGTCATTTCATCATACTACTCCCTAATATTGTTATATAATTCATATTTAGACTTTTATAAAGTCTAAATATGAATTATATAACAATATTAGGGAATAGACTTTATAAAATCATTATTTTAACATTTAACATGAAAACGAAAGTAAAACGGCATTTAAGCCACGCCCCCGAATACAAATTCATTCATAACTCGAAAACGGAAAGTCGTTGCGCGCTCAAATTTTGATGGTAAGGTCCTCTCCGGGCTCTTGATCGAAACGTGTCGTCGCGGGCCTCGGGAGCGCGCCCCCCACGAATCGCAAATTCGTGGGACCCCCGATTTTGAACGGCCGAAACTCCCGACCCAGACCACCCCGAACCTTGTGTGAGAGCTCGTTGGAAAGGGCCCGTTCTAGGCTAGCTTCGATTCAAATGTGGTGTAATTTGCCCTGGGCATTCCAGAGATAAAAGCCCCAATAGATATGCCTTTGAACGGTCATAATTCCGGGCTCCAATCGCCCAAAAACACCGCGATGGTCTCATTCAACAGGGCTCCTCAAGAACTATCTATGCTCTGAATTTCAGAATTTTTCGCCTTCTGGTTCCCGAGATATAAGTGAAAAACCCAATTCCTATTCATTCATTCAAACACTTCAACTGTAAGATGGAGGCTGTAATTCCACTGTTGTCAACTAGAGGGAGCAGCAGTATTAGACATAGTATTAATCTTTTTATCAGCTTTCAGCTTTGGCCAACAAACAAATGGTTAAAGCAATTTTTTAAAAATTATTATTGGACTGATAATATAGATCACAATGAAATATATGAAATGGTTAGACCATTAAAATATTTTTTCACAATAACACATCCTAAAGACATTGAAAACATATTTGTATTTGTGTGTGTGTGTGTGTGTGTGTGTGTGTGTGTGTGTGTGTGTGTGTGTGTGTGTGTGTAAGCATGCATTATTGAGTTAACATGGAAAACACTTATATTACAATAACTATTATAACACAATCATATTTTGTCAGTGTTTATCACTTCATTTGCACTGACACTTCACATAATTGCTAGTAATGTGGTAAATCACGCTAGAAACATGGTAAATCATAGTAAATCATTGATGGTCTCATTCAACAGGGCTCCTCAAGCACTATCTATGCTCTGAGTTTCAGAATTTTTCGCCTTCTGGTTCCCGAGATATAAGTGAAAAACCAAGCACTTCAACTGTAAGATGGAAGCTGTAATACCACTGTCCACTAGAGGGAGCAGCAGTATTGCATATTATCTTTTCATTAGTTTTTAGTATTGGGAAACAAACAAATGCTTTAAAAAGCAATCTTTTTTTCTTTTTTTTCTTTTCTTTTTTATATTATTAGATCACAAAGGAATTCTAATAGACCAATAAATATATTTTCTCAATAACATATTCCAAAACATTAAAAACATATTTGTATTTGTGTATGTTTATTTCTCTGTGTGTGTGTGTGTGTGTGTGTGTGTGTGTGTGTGTGTGTGTGTGTGTGTGTGTGTGTGTGTGTGTGTGTGTGTGTGTGTGTGTGTGTGTGTGTAAGCATGCATTATAGAGTTAACATGGAAAAACTGGTTTGCTTTAGTCCAGAAAACAGGTGAAAATCATGAAGTTTAAAGTGAAAGTGAGCCAATAATAGTCTTCTTCTGCCCTCTGCTGGCCATTCTACTAAAATCACTCTAAAAATCACTTATATAACAATAACTATTATAACACAATCAGATTTTGTCAGTGTTTATCACTTCATTTGCACTGACACTTCACATAATTGCTAGAAACATGGTAAATCATAGTAAATAATACTATAATGTGGTGTATCAAGGTAAACCATGCTAGAATCCTGGCAAATCATTCTAGAACGTGGTAAATCATGGTAAACTATGCTAGAACAGGTTAAATCATGGTAAACCATGATAAACTATGGTAAATCATGTTAGAATGTGGTATATCATGGTAAATCATGCTAGAACAGGGTAAATCATGGTAAACTATGATAAATCATGATAAACTATGGTAAACCATGCTAGAATCACAGTAAACAATGGTAAATCATACTAGAATGTAGTATATCATGGTAAATCATGCTAGAATATGGTAAATCAAGGTAAACTAAGATAAAATCATGGTAAACTATGTCAATCATGCTAGAATCATAGTAAATAATACTAGAATGTGGTAAATTATTGTGGGAGGAGCCTATTTTACTAAAATGGCTATAACTCAAGAAGTAAATGAGATATCTTCACCAAACTCAGTACACATGTGTATGGGTTCAATTTGAGGTCACAGTAAACAATTTTATGGAGATCGGTCCATAGATGGCACTGTAACTGCTATAAAAAGCTTTAAAACCATATATTTCCTATGGTACATTGCCTGTATTGGCTGTAAATGGTCCTTTCCATCTATTATGTCAGTGCTTACATGCTTGCTAAATAAAACTTAATAACTTTTGATGCTTTTCTACTTAAATGCCTTAAATGCTTGAACCCCGATAAATGCTGCTTGCAGCTTTAATTAGGGGTTCAAGCACGAAGTGCTGAAACCCTATTGTAATTGTCCTGATTTTTATTATTATTATTTTTCCGCCATAAAACGCATCGTGCAGCCCAAACCGTAAGACCTAGAGACTTGAAACTTTGCCAGATGGTAGTACTATTGCTCGCTACTCAGATACACGGATTCAGCCCAATCGGCCCATAGGTGGCGCTATAGCAATCAAAAGCGCGAAACTGCTCAGAACTCCCAGACCGTAAGGCGTAGCTTCAAGTGTCTTATATCATTGAAATCCAGAGCTCCTGAAGAAAAAAATGTATATCTCCGATTTCATTTCCGCCATGATAGATTTTTCGCCATTTTGAATTTTGTCAAAAACCTACTTTTGCGAACTAGTCCCTGGTTTTTCGCCCGATCGGAACCAAACCAGTGCAGAATTGTTCTCTAGAGTCTGAAGATCAATAATTATCGAAAAAAAGTTGAAATTTCGCTTCATGGTCGCTAGGGGGTGCAAAATTAACGTTGTGGGAGGAGCCCATTTTACTAAAATGGCTATAACTCAAGAAGTAATTAAGTAAACTTCACCAAACTTGGTACACATGTGTAAGAGGTCAATCTGAGGTCACAGTAAAACAATTGCGTCGATTGGCCACATGGTGGCGCTATAAAACAAAAAAAACGTAAAGACACCTGACCGTTTTTCCGAATGACTTGAAATTTGGTAGGCAGTGTCTTGGCCCAAGGGGCCATGTATGTCTAAAAGGATATTGGCGTATCTCGAAAAACATGGCCGCCATTGGCCAATGAGGTTTGAGCACCGTTAACGAAGTCTGATCGGAGCGAAACTCGGTGGGCATGTTCGGCTCAAGCCCCTAGAGGTCTGTAAGAATTTTGAAAGAAATCGGCCACTAGTTGGCGCTAACGAGTTTTATGGCTCTGTAATCACGTGGTGTTACACTTATCATCACAAAATGCATATCATTTGATAGATATGCTCATGTTGAACAACTTTGCCTCAAGAACCATTGCTGTCAATCAAACCGTTCATTAAATATTCATGAATATGTTAAAAACCTACTTTTGCGAACTAGTCCCTGGTTTTTCGCCCGATCAGAACCAGACCAGTCTAGGACAATTCTCTGGACTCTCTAGATAAATAATTATTGAAAAAAAGTTGAACTTTTGCATTTGCCTGGCTGTAATAGGGTAATTTATAAAAGGGGTGTGGCAAAATACACTAAAAGGCCTATAAATCATAAATAAAAACTCAGAACTTCACGAAAATTGGTGGGCATATGTGTCATAACATGGTGAAGAAGCATGCAGAGTTTCATGGAGATTGGACAATAGGTGGCGCTATAACTGGCAAAAAGGTTTGAAAACCATGTATTTCCTATGGTAAATTGCCTGTATTAGCTGTAAATGGATTTTTCCATCTATTATTTCAGTGGTTAAAAGCTTGCTAAATAAAACTTAATGTCTTAAATGCTTATGTGCTTAAAGGCCTTAAATGCTTGAACCCCGATAAATGCTGCTTGCAGCTTTATTAGGGGTTCAAGCACGAAGTGCTGAAACCCTATTGTAATTGTACTGATTTTTATTATTAGGGGTTCAAGCATGAAATGCTGAAACCCTATTGTAATTGTACTGATTTTTATTAGGGGTTCAAGCACGAAGTGCTGAAACCCTATTGTAATTGTACTGATTTTTATTAGGGGTTCAAGCACGAAGTGCTGAAACCCTATTGTAATTGTACTGATTTTTATTATTATTATTATTATTATTATTCTTCCGCCGTAAAACGCATCGTGCAGCCCAAACCGTAAGTGCTAGAGACTTGAAACTTGGCCAGATGGTAGTACAAAAATCGAGGAGAGGTTATTAAATTATGACGCTGATTGGCCCATAGGTGGCGCTATAGCAACCAAAAGCGCGAAACTGGTCATAACTCCTAGACGGTAAGTCATAGACTCAAGTGTCTTATATCATTGGAAAGCTGGACGCCTGACGAACAAAACGTATATCTCCGATTTTATTTCCGTCATGATAGATTTTCCGCCATTTTGAATTTTGTCAAAAACCTACTTTTGCAAACTAGTCCCTGGTTTTTCGTCCGATCGGAACCAAACCAGAGAAGAATTGTTCTCTGGAGTCTGAAGATCAATAATTATCGAAAAAAAGTCAAAATTCCGATTCCTGGTCGCTAGGGGGTGATAAATTAAGGTTGTGGGAGGAGCCTATTTTACTAAAATGGCTATAACTCGAGAAGTAAATGAGATATCTTCACCAAACTTGGCACACATGTGTAAGAGGTCAATCTGAGGTCACAGTGAAAAAAATTGCGTCGATTGGCCACATGGTGGCGCTATAAACAAAAAAAAACATATAGACACCTGACCGTTTTTCCGAATGACTTGAAATTTGGTATGCAGTGTCTTGGCCCAAGGGGCCACGTATATCCAAAAGGATATTGGCGTATCTCGAAAAACATGGCCGCCATTGGCCAATGAGGTTTGAGCACCGTTAACGAAGTCCGATCGGAGCGAAACTCGGTGGGCATGTTCGGCTCAAGCCCCTAGAGGTCTGTAAGAATTTTGAAAGAAATCGGCCACTAGTTGGCGCTAACGAGTTTTATGGCTCTGTAATCACGTGGTGTTACACTGATCATCACAAAATGCATATCATCTTATAGATCTGCTCATGCTGAACAACTTTGCCTCAAGAACCATTGCTGTCAATCAAACATTTAATTAAATATTCATGAATATGTTAAAAACCTACTTTTGCGAACTAGTCCCTGGTTTTTCGCCCGATCGGAACCAGACCAGTCTAGGACAATTCTCTGGACTCTCTAGATCAATAATTATCGAAAAAAAGTTGAACTTTTGCATTTGGGTGGCTGTAATAGGGTAATTTATAAAAGGGGCGTGGCAAAATACACTAAAATGCCTATAAATCATAAATGAAAACTCAGAACTTCACAAAAATTGGTGAGCATATGTGACATAACATCATTAACAAGCATGCCAAATTTTATGGAGATCGGACCAAAGGTGGCGCTATAACTGTTAAAAAGCTTTAAAACCATATATTTCCCATGGTAAACTGCCTGTATTGGCTGTAAATGGTCTTTTCCGTCTATTATGTCAGTTGTTAAATGCTTTCTAAATAAAACTTAATGTCTTTTGATGCTTGTGTGCTTAAAGGCCTTAAAGGCGTTAACTGCTTGAACCCCGATAAATGCTGCTTGCAGCTTTAATTATTATTATTATTATTATTATTCCGCCGTAAAACGCATCGTGCAGCCCAAACCGTAAGGGCTAGAGCATTGAAACTTTGCCAGATGGTAGTACAAAAATCGAGGAAAGGTTATCAAATTATGACCCCGATTGGCCCATAGGTGGCGCTATAGCAACCAAAAGCGCGAAACAGCTCATAACTCCTAGACCGTAAATCGTAGACTCAAGTGTCTTATATCATTGGAAAGCTGGACGCCTGATGAACAAAACGTATATCTCCGATTTCATTTCCGTCATGATAGATTTTCCGCCATT
The DNA here is from genome assembly GCF_965113295.1 of Leuciscus leuciscus. Classification (NCBI taxonomy): domain Eukaryota; kingdom Metazoa; phylum Chordata; class Actinopteri; order Cypriniformes; family Leuciscidae; genus Leuciscus; species Leuciscus leuciscus. Next base: position 13,732,165 of record NC_138745.1, read on the forward strand.
TTGAATTTTGTCAAAAACCTACTTTTGCGAACTAGTCCTAGGTTTTTTGTCCGATCGGAACCAAACCAGTGCAGAAATGTTATTTGGAGTCTGTAGATCAATAATTATCAAAAAAAAGTCGAAATTTTGATTCATGGTCGCTAGGGGGCATAAAATTAACGTTGAGGGCGGAGCCTATTTTACTAAAACGGCTATAACTCAAAAAGTAAATGAGATAGCTTAACCAAACTTGGTACACATGTGTATGGGTTCAGTCTGGGGTCACAGTAAAAAAATTGCATCGATTGGCCACATGGTGGCGCTATAAACAAAAAAAAACGTATAAACACCTGACCGTTTTTCCGAATGACTTGAAATTTGGTATGCAGTGTCTTGGGCCAAGAGGCCATGTATGTCTAAAAGGATATTGGCATATCTCGAAAAACATGGCCGCCATTGGCAAATGAGGTTTGAGCACCTATTAAACAAGGTTAACGAAGTCCAATTGTTTTATGAGTTTTATGGCTCTGTAATCACGTGGTGTTGCACACATCCATACAATTTGCATATCATTTGATAGATCTGCTCATGCTGAACAACTTTGCCTCAAGAACCATTGCTGTCAATCAAACTGTTCATTAAATATTCATGAATATGTTAAAAACCTACTTTTGCGAACTAGTCCCTGGTTTTTCGCCCGATCGGAACCAGACCAGTCTAGGACAATTCTCTGGACTCTCTAGATCAATAATTATCAAAAAAAAGTTGAACTTTTGCATTTGCCTGGCTGTAATAGGGTCATTTATAAAATGGGCGTGGCAAAATACATTAAAAAGCCTATAAATCCTAAATGAAAACTCAGAACTTCACAAAAATTGGTGAGCATATGTGACATAACATCATTAACAAGCATGCCCAATTTTATGGAGATCGGACCATAGGTGGCGCTATAACTGTCAAAAACCTTTAAAACCATATATTTCCTATGGTAAATTGCCTGAATTGGCTGTAAATGGTCTTTTCCATCTATGATCATATAATTTTCATATAATAATGTTCAAAATTAGTGCAGTACAATTCTCTGGACTCTCTAGATCAGTAATTATCAGAAAAAGTTGAACTACTTCATTTGGATGGCTATAATAGGGTCACTTCAAAATGTGGCCTTGACCAAGTGTCCCCGAAAGATTATATCTTTTAAGATGCTCAGATCTTCTAAAAAACAAGTCAGAACATGTGAAATATCACTCTGAACAAGCATGAAAAATTGCAGACAGATCGGACAAAATTTGACTCTATAACAGTTTAAAAAGGTGAAAATAATATGAATACAATGGCATATTAAGCCAATAAGTGGTATTTTACTGCCCCCTGCTGTTTAAAATAGTTATTTTGTCATATTGTTTCTATAATTCATATTTAGACTTTATAAAATCATTATTTTAACATTTACAATTACATTTAGTCAAAATCCATCTGTTAAAGTATTAGTGTGTGTGTGTGTGTGTGTGTGTGTGTGTGTGTGTGTGTGTGTGTGTGTGTGTGTGTGTGTGTGTGTGTGTGTGTGTGTGTGTGTAAGCATGCATTATAGAGTTAACATGGAAAGACTGGTTTGCTTTAGTGCAGAAAACTAGTGAAAATCATGAAGATTAAACTGAAACTGAGCCAATAATGGTCTTCTAGTGCCCTCTGCTGGCCATTCTACTTATTAATGAAGTCTTTTGACATGTGCTTTTGAATTCATAATTAGACATTGTAAATCATAGTAAATAATACTAGAATGTGGTGTATCAAGGTAAATCATGCTAGAACATGGTAAATCATGGTAAACCTTGCTAGAACAGGGTAAATCATGGTAAACCATGGTAAATCATGATAAACTTTGGTAAATAATGCTAGAATGTGGCATATCATGGTAAACCATGCTAGAACATGGTAAATCAAGGTAAACTAAGATAAATTCATGGTAAACTATGCCAGAACAGGGTAAATCATGGTAAACCATGGTAAATCATGATAAACTATGGTAAATCATGCTAGAATGTGGAAAATCATGGTAAATCATGCTAGAACATGGTAAATCAAGGTAAACTAAGATGAATTCATGGTAAACTATGCTAGAACAGGGTAAATCATGGTAAACCATGGTAAATCATGATAAACTATGGTAAATCATGCTAGAATGTGGTATATCATGATAAATCATGCTAGAACATGGTAAATCAAGGTAAACTAAGATGAATTCATGGTAAACTATGCTAGAACAGGGTAAATCATGGTAAACCATGGTAAATCATGATAAACTATGGTAAATCATGCTAGAATGTGGTATATCATGGTAAATCATGCTAAAACATGGTAAATCAAAGTAAATTAAGATAAAATCATGGTAAAACTATGCTAGAACATGGTAAATAATGGTAAACCATGGTAAATCATGATAAACTATGGTCAATCATGCTAGAATGTGGTATATCATGGTAAATCATGCTAGAACATGGTCTTTTCCATCTATTATGTCAGTGGTTACATGCTTGCTAAATAAAACTTTATAACTTTTGATGCTTAAAAACCTTAAAGACCTTAATAGCTTGAACCCCGATAAATGCTGCTTGCAGCTTTAATTATTATTATTATTATTATTCTTCTGCCGTAAAACGCATTGTGCAGCCCAAACCGTAACAGCTGGAACCTTGAAACTTGGCCAAATGATAGTGCTCAATTTGGGGAAAACCTATCAAAATATGGCCCAGATTGGCCAATAGGTGGTGCTATAATGACCACATTTACTAAATTGCTCATAACTCCTACATACTTTGTCATAGAGGCTCAAATTTAGCATCACTGTGATCCCTGGCTCCAGACGAACAACCTGGCTATCTCCAAATCGCGATTTGAGCAAAAAAAAAATTTATATGGCCACTTTTGTCCAAAGCCTACTTTGGCAAACTAGTCCCTGGTTTTTGGTCCAATTGGAACCAGACCAGTCTAGGACAATTCTCTGGACTCTCTAGATAAATAATTATCGAAAAAAAGTTGAACTTTTGCATTTGCCTGGCTGTAACAGGGTCATTTAGGAAAGTGGAGGGACAAAAAACACTCAAAAGCCTATACAACCTAAGGGAAAACCTAAAACTTCACAAAAATCGATGAGCATATGTGTCCTAACATGGTGAAGAAGCATGCCAAGTTTCGTGAAGATCGGACAATAGGTGGCGCTATAACTGGCAAAAACGTCTCTTCTTATTAGGGGTTCAAGCACGAAGTGCTGAAACCCTATTGTAATTGTACTGATTTTTATTAGGGGTTCAAGCACGAAGTGCTGAAACCCTATTGTAATTGTACTGATTTTTATTATTAGGGGTTCAAGCACGAAGTGCTGAAACCCTATTGTAATTGTACTGATTTTTATTATTATTATTCTTCTGCCGTAAAACGCATCGTGCAGCCCAAACCGTAAGGGCTAGAGCCTTGAAACTTTGCCAGATGGTAGTACAAAAATCGAGGAGAGGTTATCAAATTATGACGCTGATTGGCCCATAGGTGGCGCTATAGCAACCAAAAGCGCGAAACTGGTCATAACTCCTAGACGGTAAGTCATAGACTCAAGTGTCTTATATCATTGGAAAGCTGGACGCCTGTCGAACAAAACGTATATCTCCGATTTTATTTCCGCCATGATAGATTTTCCGCCATTTTGAATTTTGTCAAAAACCTACTTTTGTGAACTAGTCCCTGGTTTTTTTTCCGATCGGAACCAAACCAGTGCAGAATTGTTCTCTGGAGTCTGAAGATCAATAATTATCGAAAAAATGTCGAAATTCCGATTCCTGGTCGCTAGGGGGTGATAAATTAAGGTTGTGGGAGGAGCCTATTTCACTAAAATGGCTATAACTCGAGAAGTAAATGAGATATCTTCACCAAACTTGGCACACGTGTTTAAGAGGTCAATCTAAGGTCACAGTAAAAAAATTGAGTCGATTGGCCACATGGTGGCGCTATAAACAAAAAAAAACATATAGACACCTGACCGTTTTTCCGAATTACTTGAAATTTGGTATGCAGTGTCTTGGCCCAAGGGGCCATGTATGTCTAAAAGGATATTGGCGTATCTCGAAAAACATGGCCGCCATTGGCCAATGAGGTTTGAGCAACGTTAACGAAGTCCGATCGGAGCGAAACTCGGTGGGCATGTTCGGCTCAAGCCCCTAGAGGTCTGTAAGAATTTTGAAAGAAATTGGCCACTAGTTGGCGCTAACGAGTTTTATGGCTCTGTAATCACGTGGTGTTACACTTATCATCACAAAATGAATATCATCTGATAGATCTGCTCATGCTGAACAACTTTGCCTCAAGAACCATCGCTGTCAATCAAACCGTTCATTTAATATTCATGAATATGTTAAAAACCTACTTTTGCGAACTAGTCCCTGGTTTTTCGCCCGATCGGAACCAGACCAGTCTAGGACAATTCTCTGGACTCTCTAGATCAATAATTATCGAAAAAAAGTTGAACTTTTGCATTTGGGTGGCTGTAATAGGATAATTAATAAAAGGGGCGTGGCAAAATACACTAAAATGCCTATAAATCATAAATGAAAACTCAGAACTTCACAAAAATTGGTGCGCATATGTGACATAACATCATTAACAAGCATGCCAAATTTTATGGAGATCGGACCAAAGGTGGCGCTATAACTGTTAAAAAGCTTTAAAACCATATATTTCCCATGGTAAACTGCCTGTATTGGCTGTAAATGGTCTTTTCCGTCTATTATGTCAGTTGTTAAATGCTTGCTAAATAAAACTTAATGTCTTTTGATCCTTGTGTGCTTAAAGGCCTTAAAGGCCTTAACTGCTTGAACCCCGATAAATGCTGCTTGCAGCTTTAATTATTATTATTATTATTCCGCCGTAAAACGCATCGTGCAGCCCAAACCGTAAGAGCTGGAACTTTGAAACTTTGCCATATGGTAGTACAAAAATCGAGGAGAGGTTATCAAATTATGACCTCGAATGGCCCATAGGTGGCGCTATAGAAACCAAAAGCGCGAAACTGCTCATAACTCCTAGACCGTATGTCGTAGACTCAAGTGTCTTATATCATTGGAAAGCTGGATGCCTGACGAACAAAACGTATATCTCCGATTTCATTTCCGCCATGATAGATTTTCCGCCATTTTGAATTTTGTCAAAAACCTACTTTTGCGAACTAGTCCCTGGTTTTTTGCCCGATCGGAACCAAACCAGTGCAGAAATGTTCTCTGGAGTCTGAATATCAATAATTATCGAAAAAAAGTTGAAATTTCCATTCACGGTCGCTAAGGGGCGCCCAAATGTATGTTGTGGGAGGAGCCTATTTTACTAAAACGGCTATAACTCCAGAAGTAAATGAGGTATCTTCACCAAACTCGGTACACATGTGTAAGAGGTCAATTTGAGGTCACAGTAAAAAAACCGCGGCGAATGGCCACATGGTGGCGCTATAACATGAAAAAAACATAAAACGGCCCATAACCACCTGACCGTTAGTCCGATTGACTTGAAAATTGGTATGCAGTGTCTTGGTCCAAGGTGCCATGTATGTCTATGAGGACATTGGTGTATCTCAAAAAACATGGCCGCCATCGGCCAATGAAGTTTGAGCACCTATAAGACAAGGTTAACGGACGTCGATCGGAACGAAACTCGATGGGCATGTTCGACTCATTGCCCTAGAGGTCTGTAAGAATTTTGAAAGAAATCGGCCACTAGTTGGCGCTAACGAATTTTTTGGCTCTGTAATTACGTGGTGTTACACTTATCGTCATAAAATGCATATCATTTGATAGATCTGCTCATGCTCAACAACTTTGCCTCAAGAACCACTAATGTCAATCAAACCATTAATTAATTATTCATGAATATGTTAAAAACCTACTTTGGCGAACTAGTCCCTGGTTTTTCGCCCGATCGGAACCAGACCAGTCTAGGACAATTCTCTGGACTCTCTAGATCAATAATTATCGAAAAAAAGTTTAACTTTTGCATTTGGGTGGCTGTAATAGGGTAATTTATAAAAGGGGCGTGGCAAAATACACTAAAATGCCTATAAATCCTAAATGAAAACTCAGAACTTCACAAAAATTGGTGAGCATATGTGACATAACATCATTAACAAGCATGCCAAATTTTATGGAGATCGGACCAAAGGTGGCGCTATAACTGTTAAAAAGCTTTAAAACCATATATTACCTATGGTAAATGGCCTGCATTGGCTGTAAATGGTCTTTTTCATCTATAATGTTAGTGTTTACATGCTTGCTAAATAAATTTTAATAACTTTTGATGCTTTTGTGCTTATAAACCTTAAAGGCCTTAACAGCTTGAACCCCGATAAATGCTGCTTGCAGCTTTAATTATTATTATTATTTTTCCGCCATAAAACGCATCGTACAGCCCAAACCGTAAGACCTAGAGACTTGAAACTTTGCCAGATGGTAGTACTATTGCTCGCTACTCAGATCCACGGACTCAGACCAATCGGCCCATAGGTGGCGCTATAGCAATCAAAAGCGCGAAACTGCTCAGAACTCCCAGACCGTAAGGCGTAGCTTCAAGTGTCTTATATCATTGAAATCCAGAGCTCCTGAAGAAAAAAACGTATATCTCCGATTTCATTTCCGCCATGATAGATTTTTCGCCATTTTGAATTTTGTCAAAAACCTACTTTTGCGAACTAGTCCCTGGTTTTTCGCCCGATCGGAACCAAACCAGTGCAGAATTGTTCTCTGGTGTCTGAAGATCAATAATTATCGAAAAAACGTTGAAATTTCGATTCATGGTCGCTAGGGGGTGCAAAATTAACGTTGTGGGAGGAGCCTATTTTACTAAAATGGCTATAACTCAAGAAGTAATTAAGTAAACTTCACCAAACTTGGTACACATGTGTAAGAGGTCCATCTGAGGTCACAGTAAAAACATTGCGTCGATTGGCCACATGGTGGCGCTATAAAACAAAAAAAACGTATAGACACCTGACCGTTTTTCCGAATGACTTGAAATTTGGTATGCAGTGTCTTGACCCAAGGGGCCATGTATGTCTAAAAGGATATTGGCATATCTCAAAAAAACATGGCCGCCATTGGCCAATGAGGTTTGAGCACCGTTAACGAAGTCCGATCGGAGCGAAACTCGGTGGGCATGTTCGGCTCAAGCCCCTAGAGGTCTGTAAGAATTTTGAAAGAAATCGGCCACTAGTTGGCGCTAACGAGTTTTAAGGCTCTGTAATCACGTGGTGTTACACTTATTGTCACAAAATGCATATAATTTGATAGATCTCCTCATGCTGAACAACTTTGCCTCAAGAACCATTGCTGTCAATCAAACAGTTCATTAAATATTCATGAATATGTTAAAAACCTACTTTTGCGAACTAGTCCCTGGTTTTTCGCCCGATCGGAACCAGACCAGTCTAGGACAATTCTCTGGACTCTCTAGATAAATAATTATCGAAAAAAAGTTGACCTTTGGCATTTGGGTGGCTGTAATAGGGCAATCTATAAAAGGGGCGTGGCAAAATACACTAAAATGCCTATAAATCATAAATGAAAATTCAGAACTTCACGAAAATTGGTGGGCATATGTGTCATAGCATGGTGAAGAAGCATGCCCAGTTTCGTGAAGATCGGACAATAGGTGGCGCTATAACTGGCAAAAAGGTTGGAAAACCACATATTTCCTATGGTAAATTGCCTGTATTGGCTGTAAATGGATTTTTCCATCAATTATTTCAGTGGTTAAAAGCTTGCTAAATAAAACTTAATGTCTTAAATGCTTATGTGCTTAAAGGCCTTAAATGCTTGAACCCCGATAAATGCTGCTTGCAGCTTTAATTAGGGGTTCAAGCACGAAGTGCTGAAACCCTATTGTAATTGTAAGGATTTTTATTATTATTATTATTATTCTTCTCCGCTAAAACGCATCGTGCAGCCCAAACCGTAAGAGCTAGAGACTTGAAACTTGGCCACAAGGTAGTACAAAAATCGAGGAGAGGTTATCAAAGTATGAGCCCGATTGGCCAATAGGTGGCGCTATAGCGCAAAAAACAAAAAAAAATCACTATTTTGCTCATATCTCAATAACCATTTGTCTCAGCTTCAAGTGTCATACATCATTGGAATCCTTGGCTCAAGCCGAACAAGAAATATAGGAGGTATTTTATTTCCGGTATGCAAATTTTTCCGCCATTTTGGATTTTGTCCAAAACCTACTTTTGCGAACTAGTCCCTGGTTTTTTACCCGATCGGAACCAAACCAGTGCAGAAATGTTCACAGTAGTCTGAATATCAATAATTATCGAAAAAAAGTTGAAATTTCGATTCACGGTCGCTAAGGGGCGCCAAAACGTTTGAAGAAGGCGGAGCCTATTTTACTAAAATGGCTATAACTCCAGAAGTAAATGAGGTATCTTCACCAAACTCGGTACACATGTGTAAGAGGTCAATCTGAGGTCACAGTAAAAAAATCGCGGCGATTGGCCACATGGTGGCGCTATAACATGAAAAAAACATAAAATGGGCTATAACCACCTGACCGTTAGTCCGATTGACTTGAAAATTGGTATGCAGTGTCTTGGTCCAAGGTGCCATGTATATCTATGAGGACATTAGTGTATCTCAAAAAACATGGCCGCCATCAGCCAATGAAGTTTGAGCACCTATTAGACAAGGTTAACGGAGGCCGATCGGAACGAAACTCGATGGGCATGTTCGACTCATGGCCCTAAAGGTCTGTAAGAATTTTGAATGAAATCGGCCACTAGTTGGCGCTAACGAGTTTTATGGCTCTGTAATCATGTAGTGTTACACTTATCGTCACAAAATGCATATCATTTGATAGATCTGCTCATCCTGAACAACTTTGCCTCTAGAACCATTGCTGTCAATCAAACCGTTCATTAAATATTCATGAATATGTTAAAAACCTACTTTTGCGAACTAGTCCCTGGTTTTTCGCCCGATCGGAACCAGACCAGTCTAGGACAATTCTCTGGACTCTCTAGATCAATAATTATCAAAAAAAAGTTGAACTTTTGCATTTGTATGGCTGTAATAGGGTCATTTATAAAATGGGCGTGGCAAAATACACTAAAAAGCCTATAAATCCTAAATGAAAACTCAAAACTTCACAAAAGTTGGTGAGCATATGTGACATGACATCATTAACAAGCATGCAACATTTTATGGAGATTGGACCAAAGGTGGCGCTATAACTGTTAAAAAGCTTTAAAACCATATATTTCCTATGGTAAACTGTCTGTATTGGCTGTAAATGGTCTTTTCCATCTCTGATCATATAGTTCTCATATCATAATGTTCAAAACTAGTGCAATACAATTCTCTGGACTCACTAGGTCAATAATTGTCAGAAAAAGTTGAACTACTTCATTTGGATAGATATAATAGGTTCACTTCAAAATGTAGCCTTTACCAAGTGTCCCCGAAAGCCTATATCTCTTTAATGAATGACTCAGACCTTCTTAAAAAGCCAGTGAAATATCACTCTGAACATGCATGAAAATTTTCAGACCGATCGGACAAAATTTGCCTCTATAACAGTTAAAAAGGTGAAAATTATATGAATATAATGGCATATTAAGCCAATAAGTTGTATTTTACTGCCCCCTGCTGTTTAAAATTTATAAAATCACTATTTTAACATTTACAATTACATTTAGTCAAAATCCGTCCGTTAAAGTATTAGTATTGACAGTTTTATCACATCATATATTTCAAATGTCTGTATCTACAACATAATGTGTTTGTGTAGTCTTAGGTTTCTGAATAAATTCTGAATCTTCTGATTAATAGCTAACAAAGACTTTGTGAAATGTTTATAGACCATTCAAATATATTTTCATAATGACATATCCCAATAGCATTGAAAAAACAACAACAACATTTGTCTTCGTGTGTGTGTGTGTGTGTGTGTGTGTAAGCATGCATGATTGAGTTAACATGGAAAAACTGGTTTGCTTTAGTGCAGAAAACTGCTAAACTATAACTATATAGTTATAACTATAAATCCTAAACGAAAACTCAGAACTTCACAAAAATTGATGAGCATATGTGTCATAACCTGCTAAAGAAGCATGGAAAATTTTATGGAGATCGGACCATAGTTGGCGCTATAACTGTTAAAACGCTTTAAAACCATATATTTCCTATGGTAAATTGCCTGTATTTGCTGTAAATGGTGTCTTCTATCTATTATCGTGTAATGTTCATATCATAATGTTCAAAACCAGTGCAGCACAATTCTCTGAACTCTCTAGATCAATAATTATCAGAAAAAAAGTTTAACTTCTTCAAAAGGTGATTTTATATGAATATAAAGACAAATTAAGCCAATAAGTGGTATTTTACTGCCCCCTGCTGTCATTTCATCATACTACTCCCTAATATTGTTATACAATTCATATTTAGACTTTATAAAATCATTATTTTAACATTTACAATCACATTTTGTCAAAACTCATCTATTGAGTATTACTATTGACAATTGTGTTACACTGAGATATGGAAATGGACGAAAGTAAGTGAATGAAATGAAACGAAAGTATAACGGCATTTAAGCCACGCCCCCGAATACAAATTCATTCATAACTCGAAAACGGAAAGTCGTTGCGCGCTCAAATTTTGATGGTGAGGACCTCTCGGGGCTCTTGATCGAAACGTGTCGTCGCGGGCCTCGGGAGCGCGCCCCCCGCGCATCGCCAGCCCGCGGGACCCCCGATTTTGAACGCCCATTACTCCCGACCCAGACCACCCCGAACATTGTGTAAGAGCTCGTTGGAAAGGGCACGTCCTTGGCTAGCTTCGATTCAAATGTGGTGTTATCTGCCCTGGGCATTCCAGAGATAATAGCCCGAACAGATGTGCCTTATAACAGTCATAACTCCCAGCCCCAATCGCCCAAAAACACCTTGATGGTCTCATTCAACAGGGCTCCTCAAGCACTATCTATGCTCTGAGTTTCAGAATTTTTCGCCATTTGGTTCCTGAGATATAAGTAAAAAAACAAATTCCCATTCATTCATTCAAACACTTCAACTGTAAAATGTAAGCTATAATACCACTGTTGTCCACTAGAGGGAGCAGCAGGAGCAGCAGGAGCAGGGAGCAGCATGATCTTTTAATTCGCTTCAGTATTGGGAAATAAACAAATGCTTTAAGAAGCAATCTTTTTTATTATGATGTTTTTTTTTATTATGATATTTGTATATATATATTTTTTTTTATTATGATTATGAACTGTTTGATTGACATTAGTGATTCTTGAGGCAAAGTTGTTCAAGATGAGGAGATGAAGATATTTTCACAATATCACATCCTAAAAACATTGAAAACATATTTGTCTTTGTGTGTGTGTGGATGTGTTTGTGTTTGTGTGTGTGTCTGTCTGTGTAAGCATGCTTAATGGAAAGAACATGAAGAAACTGCTTTGTTTTACTGGTGGATAAAAAAGTCTTTCAAATGAAAGTGAGTCAATTAGTGGTCTTCTACTGCCCTCTGCAGGACATTCTACTTAATAAAATATTTTCATCTGTGCTTTTGCATTAGTTTTTGGACTATATCAAATTACTTGCATGAAAATCACCTATTATAACACAGTCATGTTTTGTCAAAGTTTATCACTTCATTTTTACTGAGCTCTCAGTTTGAACAATTCTGCCTCTCAGTGATTAATTTGAAATCTGAAAATGGTGTTATACAGAGGAGATTTGCAATTATCATTTTGTTACCTATCTTTTATTTTAAATATCTCCATCTACAACAAAATGTGTGTGCATGTGTGTGTTCAAGCATGGTTAGTGTATTAAGTATAATTGTTTAAGTATTATTGTTTTCATTTACATTTTAACCACCAGAAGAAGAACACTCATTGGTTCATTCTGCTCACTAAAATATTATTTTTAATTTTTTTTTCCATTTGAAATATTGTTTAAACTTAATAAAATCATTAAAATAACATTTCAAATCATATTTTGTCTGTTTATAAATCCCACAGACTCACATTGGCTGCAATACTAATGTTTTTGTAAAACACAGACCTGATAGTCTAATCTGTGTGTATTGTGCATATATTATTGATATTATTACTATTGCAAATCATGTTATTGTAACTCATATCTTAATAGAATATTATTTGTAATTTTAATTCTTTATTTCTTAAGTGTTTTTTTTTATGATTACTACAGATATTATCACCAAAGATATCAACTACACCTTCACTTTTAGTATTGACACGCTGCACACACAGCACAATCACACACTCACTAATGCATTCAAATAAATGTAATCTTACTGTGCTACTTTATTTGTACATGATTAGAATGAACAGAAATCTAAGAATATTTTTCTTCTTTTGTTAAAGCCATTTCAGACTCCAAGTAAGCATTATATTACTAATCATCTATTTTAAAGGTGCCATACAATTGAAAACTGTATTTATCTTGGCATAGTTGAATGATAAGAGTTCTGGACATGGAACTGACATACCGTGAGCCTCAAACACCATTGTTTCCTCCTTCTTGTGTAAATCTCCTGTTTGCAAAAGACCGCTGAAAAATGAGTGAATCCCACCATAACACCGACTGTGACGTTGGAGTCAGGATCATTAATATTTATACCCCCCAAATTTGCATTTTCCAGTCCATGTTCTAGGCCAGGCAGTGTTAATGTGGACCTGCACAGCCGAATCATCAGAAGATCTGCAGGTATTGTGAAGAAGCAAGCAAGGACAATAGTGAAAATGGCAGATCATGGATATAAATGTTATGTCTGAGGCTGTGCTGCGGATTTGAGAACTTTTCATTCCCTTCCCACAAAAGAGAACTGTCAACAGGCATGGTTGATGTTTACAACAGGATACCTCACCATTTTAATTCAAAGCTGTTAGTTTGCTCTTAACGGAGGCCGATCAGAACGAAACTCGGTGGGCATGTTCGACTCGTGGCCCTAGAGGTCTGTAAGAATTTTGAAAAATCAGCCACTAGTTGACGCTAACAGGTTTTACGGCTATGTAATCACGTGATGCATATCATTTGATAGATCTCCTCATACTGAACAACTTTGCCTCAAGAACTACTGCTGTCAATCAATTTGTTCATTAAATACTTGCGATTATGTTAAAAACCTACTTTTGCGAACTAGTCCTAGGTTTTTCGCCCGATCGGAAATATACCAGTGCAGTACAATTCTCTGGAAGCTCTAGATTATTAATTATATAAAAAACTTTAACTTTACCCATTGGGTAGCCATAACAGGATCATTTAGAAAATGGGTATGGCAAAAAACACTCAAAAGCCTGTAAATCCTAAACAAAAACTCAGACAACTCACTAAACTGCCTTATGTGCTTAAAGACCCTAAATGCTTGAACCCCGCTAAATGCTGCTTGCAGCTTTAATTATTATTATTATTATTATTCTTCTCCGCTAAAACGCATCGTGCAGCCCAAACCGTAAGGGCTAGAGCATTGAAACTTTGCCAGATGGTAGTACAAAAATCGAGGAGAGGTTCAGAGATTATGAACCCGATTGGCCAATAGGTGGCGCTATAGCGACCAAAAGCGCGAAACAGCTCATAACTCCTAGACCGTAAGTCGTAGACTCAAGTGTCTTATATCATTGGAAAGCTGGACGGCTGACGAACAAAACGTATATCTCCGATTTCATTTCCGCCATGAAAGATTTTCCGCCATTTTGAATTTTGTCAAAAACCTACTTTTGCGAACTAGTCTGTGGTTTTTCGCCCGATCGGAACCAAACCAGTGCAGAAATGTTCTCTGGAGTCTGAAGATCAATAATTATCGAAAAAAAGTTGAAATTTCGATTCAAGATCGCTAAGGGGCGCCAAAATGTATGTTGTGGGAGGAGCCTATTTTACTAAAACGGCTATAACTCCAGAAGTAAATGAGGTATATTTACCAAACTCGGTTCACTTGTGTAAGAGGTCAATCTGAGGTCACAGTAAAAAAAATCGCGGTGATTGGCCACATGGTGGCGCTATAATATGAAAAAAACATAAAACAGGCTATAACCACCTGACCGTTAGTCCGATTGACTTGAAAATTGGTATGCAGTGTCTTGGTCCAAGGTGCCATGTATGTCTATGAGGACATTGGTGTATCTCAAAAAACATGGCCGCCATCGGCCAATGAAGTTTGAGCACCTATTAGACAAGGTTAACGGAGGCCGATCGGAACAAAACTCGATGGGCATGTTCAACTCATGGCCCTAGAGGTCTGTAAGAATTTTGAAAGAAATCGGCCACTAGTTGGCGCTAACGAGTTTTATGGCTCTGTAATCACGTGGTGTTAAACTTATTGTCACATTATGCCTATCATTTGATAGATCTGCTCATGCTGAACAACTTTGCCTCAAGAACCACTACTGTCAATCAAACCATTCATTAAATATTCGCAAACATGTTAAAAACCTACTTTTGCGAACTAGTCCCTGGTTTTTGGCCCGATCGGAACCAGACCAGTCTAGGGCAATTCTCTGGACTCTCTAGATCAATAATTATCGAAAAAAAGTTGAACTTTTGCATTTGGATGGCTGTAATAGGGTCATTTAGAAAATGGGCGTGGCAAAATACACTAAAAAGCCTATAAATCCTAAATGAAAACTCAGAACTTCACAAAAATTGATGAGCATATGTGACATAACATGCTAAAGAAGCATGGAAATTTTTATGAAGATCGGACCATAGTTGGCACTATAACTGTTAAAAAGCTTTAAAACCATATATTTCCTATGGTAAATTGCCTGTATTGGCTGTAAATTGTGTTTTCCATCCTATGATCATATAATGTTTATAAAATAATGTTAAAAACCAGTGCAATACAATTCTCTGGACTCACTAGATCAATAATTGTCAGAAAAAGTTGAACTACTTCATTTGGATAGCTATAATAGGGTCATTTCAATATGTAGCCTTAAAATGAATACCATATTAAGCCAATAAGTGGTATTTTACTGCCCCCTGCTGTCATTTCATCATACTACTCCCTAATATTGTTATATAATTCATATTTAGACTTTTATAAAGTCTAAATATGAATTATATAACAATATTAGGGAATAGACTTTATAAAATCATTATTTTAACATTTAACATGAAAACGAAAGTAAAACGGCATTTAAGCCACGCCCCCGAATACAAATTCATTCATAACTCGAAAACGGAAAGTCGTTGCGCGCTCAAATTTTGATGGTAAGGTCCTCTCCGGGCTCTTGATCGAAACGTGTCGTCGCGGGCCTCGGGAGCGCGCCCCCCACGAATCGCAAATTCGTGGGACCCCCGATTTTGAACGGCCGAAACTCCCGACCCAGACCACCCCGAACCTTGTGTGAGAGCTCGTTGGAAAGGGCCCGTTCTAGGCTAGCTTCGATTCAAATGTGGTGTAATTTGCCCTGGGCATTCCAGAGATAAAAGCCCCAATAGATATGCCTTTGAACGGTCATAATTCCGGGCTCCAATCGCCCAAAAACACCGCGATGGTCTCATTCAACAGGGCTCCTCAAGAACTATCTATGCTCTGAATTTCAGAATTTTTCGCCTTCTGGTTCCCGAGATATAAGTGAAAAACCCAATTCCTATTCATTCATTCAAACACTTCAACTGTAAGATGGAGGCTGTAATTCCACTGTTGTCAACTAGAGGGAGCAGCAGTATTAGACATAGTATTAATCTTTTTATCAGCTTTCAGCTTTGGCCAACAAACAAATGGTTAAAGCAATTTTTTAAAAATTATTATTGGACTGATAATATAGATCACAATGAAATATATGAAATGGTTAGACCATTAAAATATTTTTTCACAATAACACATCCTAAAGACATTGAAAACATATTTGTATTTGTGTGTGTGTGTGTGTGTGTGTGTGTGTGTGTGTGTGTGTGTGTGTGTGTGTGTGTGTAAGCATGCATTATTGAGTTAACATGGAAAACACTTATATTACAATAACTATTATAACACAATCATATTTTGTCAGTGTTTATCACTTCATTTGCACTGACACTTCACATAATTGCTAGTAATGTGGTAAATCACGCTAGAAACATGGTAAATCATAGTAAATCATTGATGGTCTCATTCAACAGGGCTCCTCAAGCACTATCTATGCTCTGAGTTTCAGAATTTTTCGCCTTCTGGTTCCCGAGATATAAGTGAAAAACCAAGCACTTCAACTGTAAGATGGAAGCTGTAATACCACTGTCCACTAGAGGGAGCAGCAGTATTGCATATTATCTTTTCATTAGTTTTTAGTATTGGGAAACAAACAAATGCTTTAAAAAGCAATCTTTTTTTCTTTTTTTTCTTTTCTTTTTTATATTATTAGATCACAAAGGAATTCTAATAGACCAATAAATATATTTTCTCAATAACATATTCCAAAACATTAAAAACATATTTGTATTTGTGTATGTTTATTTCTCTGTGTGTGTGTGTGTGTGTGTGTGTGTGTGTGTGTGTGTGTGTGTGTGTGTGTGTGTGTGTGTGTGTGTGTGTGTGTGTGTGTGTGTGTGTGTGTAAGCATGCATTATAGAGTTAACATGGAAAAACTGGTTTGCTTTAGTCCAGAAAACAGGTGAAAATCATGAAGTTTAAAGTGAAAGTGAGCCAATAATAGTCTTCTTCTGCCCTCTGCTGGCCATTCTACTAAAATCACTCTAAAAATCACTTATATAACAATAACTATTATAACACAATCAGATTTTGTCAGTGTTTATCACTTCATTTGCACTGACACTTCACATAATTGCTAGAAACATGGTAAATCATAGTAAATAATACTATAATGTGGTGTATCAAGGTAAACCATGCTAGAATCCTGGCAAATCATTCTAGAACGTGGTAAATCATGGTAAACTATGCTAGAACAGGTTAAATCATGGTAAACCATGATAAACTATGGTAAATCATGTTAGAATGTGGTATATCATGGTAAATCATGCTAGAACAGGGTAAATCATGGTAAACTATGATAAATCATGATAAACTATGGTAAACCATGCTAGAATCACAGTAAACAATGGTAAATCATACTAGAATGTAGTATATCATGGTAAATCATGCTAGAATATGGTAAATCAAGGTAAACTAAGATAAAATCATGGTAAACTATGTCAATCATGCTAGAATCATAGTAAATAATACTAGAATGTGGTAAATTATTGTGGGAGGAGCCTATTTTACTAAAATGGCTATAACTCAAGAAGTAAATGAGATATCTTCACCAAACTCAGTACACATGTGTATGGGTTCAATTTGAGGTCACAGTAAACAATTTTATGGAGATCGGTCCATAGATGGCACTGTAACTGCTATAAAAAGCTTTAAAACCATATATTTCCTATGGTACATTGCCTGTATTGGCTGTAAATGGTCCTTTCCATCTATTATGTCAGTGCTTACATGCTTGCTAAATAAAACTTAATAACTTTTGATGCTTTTCTACTTAAATGCCTTAAATGCTTGAACCCCGATAAATGCTGCTTGCAGCTTTAATTAGGGGTTCAAGCACGAAGTGCTGAAACCCTATTGTAATTGTCCTGATTTTTATTATTATTATTTTTCCGCCATAAAACGCATCGTGCAGCCCAAACCGTAAGACCTAGAGACTTGAAACTTTGCCAGATGGTAGTACTATTGCTCGCTACTCAGATACACGGATTCAGCCCAATCGGCCCATAGGTGGCGCTATAGCAATCAAAAGCGCGAAACTGCTCAGAACTCCCAGACCGTAAGGCGTAGCTTCAAGTGTCTTATATCATTGAAATCCAGAGCTCCTGAAGAAAAAAATGTATATCTCCGATTTCATTTCCGCCATGATAGATTTTTCGCCATTTTGAATTTTGTCAAAAACCTACTTTTGCGAACTAGTCCCTGGTTTTTCGCCCGATCGGAACCAAACCAGTGCAGAATTGTTCTCTAGAGTCTGAAGATCAATAATTATCGAAAAAAAGTTGAAATTTCGCTTCATGGTCGCTAGGGGGTGCAAAATTAACGTTGTGGGAGGAGCCCATTTTACTAAAATGGCTATAACTCAAGAAGTAATTAAGTAAACTTCACCAAACTTGGTACACATGTGTAAGAGGTCAATCTGAGGTCACAGTAAAACAATTGCGTCGATTGGCCACATGGTGGCGCTATAAAACAAAAAAAACGTAAAGACACCTGACCGTTTTTCCGAATGACTTGAAATTTGGTAGGCAGTGTCTTGGCCCAAGGGGCCATGTATGTCTAAAAGGATATTGGCGTATCTCGAAAAACATGGCCGCCATTGGCCAATGAGGTTTGAGCACCGTTAACGAAGTCTGATCGGAGCGAAACTCGGTGGGCATGTTCGGCTCAAGCCCCTAGAGGTCTGTAAGAATTTTGAAAGAAATCGGCCACTAGTTGGCGCTAACGAGTTTTATGGCTCTGTAATCACGTGGTGTTACACTTATCATCACAAAATGCATATCATTTGATAGATATGCTCATGTTGAACAACTTTGCCTCAAGAACCATTGCTGTCAATCAAACCGTTCATTAAATATTCATGAATATGTTAAAAACCTACTTTTGCGAACTAGTCCCTGGTTTTTCGCCCGATCAGAACCAGACCAGTCTAGGACAATTCTCTGGACTCTCTAGATAAATAATTATTGAAAAAAAGTTGAACTTTTGCATTTGGGTGGCTGTAATAGGGTAATTTATAAAAGGGGCGTGGCAAAATACACTAAAATGCCTATAAATCATAAATGAAAACTCAGAACTTCACAAAAATTGGTGAGCATATGTGACATAACATCATTAACAAGCATGCCAAATTTTATGGAGATCGGACCAAAGGTGGCGCTATAACTGTTAAAAAGCTTTAAAACCATATATTACCTATGGTAAATTGCCTGCATTGGCTGTAAATGGTCTTTTTCATCTATAATGTCAGTGTTTACATGCTTGCTAAATACATTTTAATAACTTTTGATGCTTTTGTGCTTATAAACCTTAAAGGCCTTAACAGCTTGAACCCCGATAAATGCTGCTTGCAGCTTTAATTATTATTATTATTCTTCCCTAAAACGCATTGTGCAGCCCAAACCGTAAGACCTATAGACTTGAAACTTGGCCAGATGGTAGTAGTATTGCTCGCTACTCAGATACACGGACTGAGCCCAATCGGCCCATAGGTGGTGCTATAATGACCACATTTACTAAATTGGTCATAACTCCTACATACTTTGTCATAGAGGCTCAAATTTAGCATCACTGTGATCCCTGGCTCCAGACGAACAACCTGGCTATCTCCAAATCGCGATTTGAGCAAAAAAAAAATTTATATGGCCACTTTTGTCCAAAGCCTACTTTGGCAAACTAGTCCCTGGTTTTTGGTCCAATTGGAACCAGACCAGTCTAGGACAATTCTCTGGACTCTCTAGATAAATAATTATCGAAAAAAAGTTGAACTTTTGCATTTGCCTGGCTGTAACAGGGTCATTTAGGAAAGTGGAGGGACAAAAAACACTCAAAAGCCTATACAACCTAAGGGAAAACCTAAAACTTCACAAAAATCGATGAGCATATGTGTCCTAACATGGTGAAGAAGCATGCCAAGTTTCGTGAAGATCGGACAATAGGTGGCGCTATAACTGGCAAAAACGTCTCTTCTTATTAGGGGTTCAAGCACGAAGTGCTGAAACCCTATTGTAATTGTACTGATTTTTATTAGGGGTTCAAGCACGAAGTGCTGAAACCCTATTGTAATTGTACTGATTTTTATTATTATTATTATTATTATTCCGCCGTAAAACGCATCGTGCAGCCCAAACCGTAAGAGCTGGAACTTTGAAACTTTGCCATATGGTAGTACAAAAATCGAGGAGAGGTTATCAAATTATGACCTCGAATGGCCCATAGGTGGCGCTATAGAAACCAAAAGCGCGAAACTGCTCATAACTCCTAGACCGTATGTCGTAGACTCAAGTGTCTTATATCATTGGAAAGCTGGATGCCTGACGAACAAAACGTATATCTCCGATTTCATTTCCGCCATGATAGATTTTCCGCCATTTTGAATTTTGTCAAAAACCTACTTTTGCGAACTAGTCCCTGGTTTTTTGCCCGATCGGAACCAAACCAGTGCAGAAATGTTCTCTGGAGTCTGAATATCAATAATTATCGAAAAAAAGTTGAAATTTCCATTCACGGTCGCTAAGGGGCGCCCAAATGTATGTTGTGGGAGGAGCCTATTTTACTAAAACGGCTATAACTCCAGAAGTAAATGAGGTATCTTCACCAAACTCGGTACACATGTGTAAGAGGTCAATTTGAGGTCACAGTAAAAAAACCGCGGCGAATGGCCACATGGTGGCGCTATAACATGAAAAAAACATAAAACGGCCCATAACCACCTGACCGTTAGTCCGATTGACTTGAAAATTGGTATGCAGTGTCTTGGTCCAAGGTGCCATGTATGTCTATGAGGACATTGGTGTATCTCAAAAAACATGGCCGCCATCGGCCAATGAAGTTTGAGCACCTATAAGACAAGGTTAACGGACGTCGATCGGAACGAAACTCGATGGGCATGTTCGACTCATGGCCCTAGAGGTCTGTAAGAATTTTGAAAGAAATCGGCCACTAGTTGGCGCTAACGAGTTTTTTGGCTCTGTAATTACGTGGTGTTACACTTATCGTCATAAAATGCATATCATTTGATAGATCTGCTCATGCTCAACAACTTTGCCTCAAGAACCACTAATGTCAATCAAACCATTAATTAATTATTCATGAATATGTTAAAAACCTACTTTTGCGAACTAGTCCCTGGTTTTTCGCCCGATCGGAACCAGACCAGTCTAGGACAATTCTCTGGACTCTCTAGATCAATAATTATCGAAAAAAAGTTTAACTTTTGCATTTGGGTGGCTGTAATAGGGTAATTTATAAAAGGGGCGTGGCAAAATACACTAAAATGCCTATAAATCATAAATGAAAACTCAGAACTTCACAAAAATTGGTGAGCATATGTGACATAACATCATTAACAAGCATGCCAAATTTTATGGAGATCGGACCAAAGGTGGCGCTATAACTGTTAAAAAGCTTTAAAACCATATATTACCTATGGTAAATTGCCTGCATTGGCTGTAAATGGTCTTTTTCATCTATAATGTCAGTGTTTACATGCTTGCTAAATACATTTTAATAACTTTTGATGCTTTTGTGCTTATAAACCTTAAAGGCCTTAACAGCTTGAACCCCGATAAATGCTGCTTGCAGCTTTAATTATTATTATTATTCTTCCCTAAAACGCATTGTGCAGCCCAAACCGTAAGACCTATAGACTTGAAACTTGGCCAGATGGTAGTAGTATTGCTCGCTACTCAGATACACGGACTGAGCCCAATCGGCCCATAGGTGGTGCTATAATGACCACATTTACTAAATTGGTCATAACTCCTACATACTTTGTCATAGAGGCTCAAATTTAGCATCACTGTGATCCCTGGCTCCAGACGAACAACCTGGCTATCTCCAAATCGCGATTTGAGCAAAAAAAAAATTTATATGGCCACTTTTGTCCAAAGCCTACTTTGGCAAACTAGTCCCTGGTTTTTGGTCCAATTGGAACCAGACCAGTCTAGGACAATTCTCTGGACTCTCTAGATAAATAATTATCGAAAAAAAGTTGAACTTTTGCATTTGCCTGGCTGTAACAGGGTCATTTAGGAAAGTGGAGGGACAAAAAACACTCAAAAGCCTATACAACCTAAGGGAAAACCTAAAACTTCACAAAAATCGATGAGCATATGTGTCCTAACATGGTGAAGAAGCATGCCAAGTTTCGTGAAGATCGGACAATAGGTGGTGCTATAACTGGCAAAAACGTCTCTTCTTATTAGGGGTTCAAGCATGAAATGCTGAAACCCTATTGTAATTGTACTGATTTTTATTAGGGGTTCAAGCATGAAATGCTGAAACCCTATTGTAATTGTAAGGATTCGTAAAACGCATCGTGCAGGACAAACCGTAAGGCCTAGAGACGTGAAACCTGGCCAGATGGTAGGCCTCAATTTGGGGACAACCTATCAGAGTATGACCCCAATTGGCCCATAGGTGGCGCTACAGCAACCAAAAGTACTAAATCGCTCACAACTCTTAGACCGTTTGTCCCAGGATCAAGTGTCTTATATCGTTGGAATCCTTGGCTCAAGGCGGACAAAATGGCTATCTCCGATTTGGATGTAGGCAGGGAAAATTTTCTGCTATGTCGGATTTTGTCCAAAACCTACTTTTGCGAACTAGTCCCTGGTTTTTGGCCCGATCGGAACCAAACCAGTCTAGGACAATTCTCTGGACTCTCTAGATCAATAATTATCGAAAAAAAGTTGAACTTTTGCATTTGGCTGGCTGTAACAGGGTCATTTAGAAAAGGGGCGTGGCAAAATACACTAAAAAGCCTATAAATCCCAAATGAAAACTCAGAACTTCACAAAAATTGATGAGCATATGTGTCAGAACATGGTGAGGAAGCATGCAGAGTTTCATGGAGATCGGACCATAGGTGGCGCTATAACTGGCAAAAAGCCTTCATTCTTATTAGGGGTTCAAGCATGAAATGCTGAAACCCTATTGTAATTGTAAGGATTCGTAAAACGCATCGTGCAGGACAAACCGTAAGGCCTAGAGACGTGAAACCTGGCCAGATGGTAGGCCTCAATTTGGGGACAACCTATCAGAGTATGACCCCAATTGGCCCATAGGTGGCGCTACAGCAACCAAAAGTACTAAATCGCTCATAACTCTTAGACCGTTTGTCCCAGGATCAAGTGTCTTATATCGTTGGAATCCTTGGCTCAAGGCGGACAAAATGGCTATCTCCGATTTGCTCGCCCTTCAGGCGCCAATTTCGAGTAAATTGCATTTTTTTGAAAAACCTATTTTTGCGAACTTCTCCTAGGTTTTTGGCCCGATCGGAACCAAACCACTGCAAGAATATTCTCTGGAGTCTGACAATCAATAATCATCCAAAAAATTCTAAATTTCAATTAACGGTCGATAAGGGGAACCAAAATATTTGATGGCACCAGGGCCACTTTTACTAAAACGGTTATAAATTGTGAACGGAAAGAGATTTTTTTGCTAAACTTGGGACACTTCTTCCTGAGCTCAATCTGAGATCACTTGAAAAAAATCGCAACAATTGGCCACTAGGTGGCACTATAAAACGGTTATAACTTGTGAATGGAAAGAGATATTTTCGCAAAACTTGGGACACGTTCATGAGCTCATTCTGAGGTCACGTGAAAAAAAATCACGACAATTGGCCACTTGGTGGCGCTATAAAATGGTTATAACTTGTGAGCGGAAAGAGATATTTTTGCTAAACTTGGGACACATGTTCATAAGCTCAATCTGAGTTGACATGAAAAAAATCGTGACAATTGGCCATTTGGTAGCGCTATAATAGTGAAAAAATCATGAAAATAGCTATAAGCGCACCCAACCGTTAGTCTACTGAAAATTGGCACGCAGTGTCTTTGTCCAGGGTGCCATGATAGTCGATGAGAACATTGGTGTATCTCAAAAAACTCAGTATACGCGTCATTGGCACAATGCCTTGAAGGAGCCTTAGAAGTTTCCAGCCCGTGTTTTATTCACAGGAGTGACCTCCTAAGACTCCTGAATCCTTGCCGAGTCCAACAATACCAACAATACCAAACCGCTATACTGCAGGAGCGCGCACTCTTCAACTGCACGCGCAATAATACCCATAAATTACGTTATTGGTACGTCATGTGTGTTGCTATTTATCAGGAGCAGTTTCCATGTTTCTTTACCAGTTCTTCTAAGTATTGTGTATCACCTTGGTAGCCTAACTGTTGTTGTTAACATAACAAAATGCCACTTAATGGTTATTTTGTATATTTTTATATGACTGTGGTGGCTCATACCAAGATTGTATTAACAAAAACTAGTTTGGGACTGCTATATAGCTTAACCTCGCAGTGCCTACTGTTTATCAGTATTTGAAATATTCTTACAATTTTATTTTGTATGTTAAGTAAAGGGGGACATAACTTGTGAGTCAACAATTTTTGTGTAAACAAATGTATTATAATAGGCTTATATAATTCCTAAAAAGGTGGGTCGCGGCTTGATGACCATGGGGAAATGTGGGTCCCATGGCCAAACTATTCAAAACATCATTCAATGTTGTGATAATCGTAATTAATAATCACAATTACAAATTCAAGGGAATAATCGACAGTTATAATTTTTGTCATAATCGTGCAGTCCTACTTTATTCCTTATACCTGATTCCCTTACAAGAATTTTTGGCAAAAAAGTCACTGAATCGTTTCGGATCGGATCGTTCTAAATGATCCAATATCGTCCTTGAATCGTATCGACAACCACGAATCGCGATACGAATCGAATCGTTGTTAAAACGAATCGTTACACCCCTAGTAAATAGCTAAACAATAACGGCAAAATGTTAAAATTATGATAGGAACTGACAAAAAAATAAATTAAATCCAGTCAATTTCACCCATGGATCATTTTGATGCTCTCACATGTTTGAAACGAACAATGATGGATTGTGATGAAATTTGTTTTGAATTGGGACTGACGAATCCCCGTACATACTGTCAATGACCGTTCGCAAAGACCCGCCCACTTTAGTTACTGTTGCTATGTCTGACAAGCGACGCCACTCTCACACCACACCAAGTTCTCACGCAGTGAAAAATACATTGCGGATCAGAGAAAAGTCATTTTTTAGAGACATTTAAACAATAAATACCGTTTTGTGACTCTTTAATGTGTCTGACAGATCGCTGTAGACTCGAGGCTCAGTTAAAGCTGCTTGTGAACTGATCATCTCTTCCTTCTAGTTAATTTATAGCATTAAAATAAACATGAATGAACATAAAAGGAATGTTGTTTTAAAGTGCTAAGACGTCAGTACACTTTGTTTTTCAAATTTAAATCCTCCAATGTTAATCTACTAACTCTCCTGACTGCTTTGTTGGACAAAATGGCGGATTATGATTAGTCAGATCGCCTGTCAATCAAAACTCCCTGCGAAGGGTCAATTGAGAATGCCTGTGCGCACAATCTTAATCTAATCGACAACTTTGCAGTTGCACAAAGGAAAGCTCGGAAAATCCCGCTATAATTTAAGAGAGCATCTTTTTTATGTATTTGGACCTAGGCCTAACAATGTGTTATGGTGGGCTGTCACCAGTGTTTTTTTTTGTTGTTTTTTTTGTTTTGTTTTTGGTGAGCGTAGGCTACTCCTGATTTTGTTAGTCATCTCATCTCTTATATGCTGTGTATGATCATATCCTGCCCTATTCATGGTAGCCTACTCGTGGACATTGCGTCATCAATGTCATCAATTGCGTCATCAAGGGGCCCGCCTTGTTAATCATACTTAAGGATCCGGTGTTGGCTCGTTACGCCACTGAATATAATTGTCTAAACTCCTTATCAAAATGACATATTTACAACAAATCTGACACATATATATGGGCACACTTTGAGTACTACTAATATAAGTGGTGGAGATCAGGCAAGACTATAAGAAGACTCAGGCAAAAAGGTGCTATAACTGTAAAAACGCTTTAAAACCATATATTTCCTAAGGTAAACTGCCTGTATTGGCTGTAAATTGACTTTTTCATCTATGATGGCAGTTGTTAAATGCTTGCTAAATAAAACTTAATGTCTTTTGATACTTGTGTGCTTAAAGGCCTTAAAGGCCTTAACTGCTTGAACCCCGATAAATGCTGCTTGCAGCTTTAATTAGGGGTTCAAGCACGAAGTGCTGAAACCCTATTGTAATTGTACTGATTTTTAGGGGTTCAAGCATGAAATGCTGAAACCCTATTGTAATTGTAAGGATTCGTAAAACGCATCGTGCAGGACAAACCGTAAGGCCTAGAGACGTGAAACCTGGCCAGATGGTAGGCCTCAATTTGGGGACAACCTATCAGAGTATGACCCCAATTGGCCCATAGGTGGCGCTACAGCAACCAAAAGTACTAAATCGCTCATAACTCTTAGACCGTTTGTCCCAGGATCAAGTGTCTTATATCGTTGGAATCCTTGGCTCAAGGCGGACAAAATGGCTATCTCCGATTTGGATGTAGGCAGGGAACATTTTCTGCTATGTCGGATTTTGTCCAAAACCTACTTTTGCGAACTAGTCCCTGGTTTTTGGCCCGATCGGAACCAAACCAGTCTAGGACAATTCTCTGGACTCTCTAGATCAATAATTATCGAAAAAAAGTTGAACTTTTGCATTTGGGTGGCTGTAACAGGGTCATTTAGAAAAGGGGCGTGGCAAAATACACTAAAAAGCCTATAAATCCCAAATGAAAACTCAGAACTTCACAAAAATTGATGAGCATATGTGTCAGAACATGGTGAGGAAGCATGCAGAGTTTCATGGAGATCGGACCATAGGTGGCGCTATAACTGGCAAAAAGCCTTCATTCTTATTAGGGGTTCAAGCATGAAATGCTGAAACCCTATTGTAATTGTAAGGATTCGTAAAACGCATCGTGCAGGACAAACCGTAAGGCCTAGAGACGTGAAACCTGGCCAGATGGTAGGCCTCAATTTGGGGACAACCTATCAGAGTATGACCCCAATTGGCCCATAGGTGGCGCTACAGCAACCAAAAGTACTAAATCGCTCATAACTCTTAGACCGTTTGTCCCAGGATCAAGTGTCTTATATCGTTGGAATCCTTAGCTCAAGGCGGACAAAATGGCTATCTCCGATTTGCTCGCCCTTCAGGCGCCAATTTCGAGTAAATTGCATTTTTTTGAAAAACCTATTTTTGCGAACTTCTCCTTGGTTTTTCGACCAATTGGAACCAAACCACTGCAAGAATATTCTCTGGAGTCTGACAATCAATAATCATCCAAAAAATTCAAAATTTCAATTAACGGTCGATGAGGGGAACCAAAATCTTTGATGGCACCAGGGCCACTTTTACTAAAACGGTTATAAATTGTGAACAGAAAGAGATTTTTTTGCTAAACTTGGGACACATCTTCCTGAGCTCAATCTGAGATCACTTGAAAAAAATCACAAAAATTGGCCACTAGGTGACGCTATAAAACGGTTATAACTTGTGAACGGAAAGAGATATTTTCGCAAAACTTGGGACACATGTTCATGAGCTCATTCTGAGGTCACGTGAAAAAAATCACGGCAATTGGCCACTTGGTGGCGTTATAAAATGGTTATAACTTGTGAGCGGAATTAGAAATTTTCGCTAAACTTGGGACACATGTTCATAAGCTCAATCTGAGTTGACATGAAAAAAATCGTGAGAATTGGCCACTTGGTGGCGCTATAACAGTGAAAAAATCATGAAAATAGCTATAAGCGCACCCAACCGTTAGTCTACTGAAAATTGGCACGCAGTGTCTTTGTCCAGGGTGCCATGATATGGCGCTTTTCCACTGCATGGTACGGTACGGTTCGGTTCGGTACGGCACGCTTTGGCGCTTTTCCACTGCATGGTACGGTACGGCTCGGTTCAGTACGGCTCACTTATGACGCATTTCCACTGCATGGTACGGTACAGTACGGCTCGCTTCGGCTCGCTTTAAATGGTACCACCTCTGTTGAGGTTCCAAGCGTACCGTACCGATACTAAAATGTGACGTGAAAACACTGCAGATCACTGATTGGTCAGACAGAATCATCACTACCAGCGTCATTGTATTTACAACACGAGACACTAAACCCGCTAGATTTAAATAGCCAGTAGACAACAGCCAACGCTGTAGCGCCTGTTTTAAAAGTATTTGATTCAAAAAAAGAGTATAAACTTAAAAAAATAAATGGCTGAATCGTGGTCAGTGGACGAGGTGCAGACGTTCCTCTTGTTGGTTGCCGAGGAGCGGATGGGGAAACCCGGAATGAAAAATTCGCATTTAATATGATGATGTCATGGCAGTAGAGACGGCAACTATAACGATCAGTCACACCCACTTTGAAGTGGTACTAACTGCAGTGGAAAAGCAACCGAGCTAAAGCGAACCGAACCGTGCCGTACCGAGCCGAGTCGTACCACGCAGTGGAAAAGCGAAGCGAGCCGAACCGTTCCGAACCGAGCCGTACCATGCAGTGGAAAAGCGCCAATAGTCTATGAGAACATTGATGTATCTCAAAAAACTCAGTATACGTCATTGGCACAATGCCTTGAAGGAGCCTTAGAAGTTTCAAGCCCGTGTTTTTTTCACAGGAGTGACCTCCTAAGACTCCTGAATCCTTGCCGAGTCCAACAATACCAAACATGCCAGGTTTCGCCTTATGGTTTTTGTAAGTGTCATTTAGAGCTTTAAAAAATTGTGGTTATCTTCAAAGCCGTTAGTCCGATCGAGACAACAACAAAAAAACAAAGGAAATTTGAAAACATAGGTAAATAGCTAAACAATAACGCCAAAATGTTAAAATTATGATAGGAACTAAAAAAAAAAAAAAAATTAAATCCAATCAATTTCACCCATGAATCATTTTGATGCTCTCACATGTTTGAAACGAACAATGATGGATTGTGATGAAATTTGTTTTGAATTGGGACTGGCAAATCCCCGTCCATACTGTCAATGACCGTTCGCAAAGACCCGCCCACTTTAGTTACTGTTGCTATGTCTGACAAGCGACGCCACTCTCACACCACACCAAGTTCTCACACAGTGAAAAATACATTGCGGATCAGAGAAAAGACTGCGCGCTGACAGACAAGTACTTTTGATATGAAACAAAGTCTCACCTTTCAAATGTAGTAATTTTTTAGAGACATTTAAACAATAAATACCGTTTTGTGACTCTTTAATGTGTCTGACAGATCGCTGTAGACTCGAGGCTCAGTTAAAGCTGCTTGTGAACTGATCATCTCTTCCTTCTAGTTAATTTATAGCATTAAAATAAACATGAATGAACATAAAAGGAATGTTGTTTTAAAGTGCTAAGACGTCAGTACACTTTGTTTTTCAAATTTAAATCCTCCAATGTTAATCTACTAACTCTCCTGACTGCTTTGTTGGACAAAATGGCGGATTATGTTGCACAAAGGAAAGCTCGGAAAATCCCGCTATAATGTAAGAGAGCATCTTTTTTATGTATTTGGACTTAGGCCTAACAATGTGTTATGGTGCGCTGTCACCAGTGTTTTTTTTTTGTTGTTTTTTTGTTTTGTTTTTGGTGAGCGTAGGCTACTCCTGATTTTGTTAGTCATCTCATCTCTTATATGCTGTGTATGATCATATCCTGCCCTATTCATGGTAGCCTACTCGCGGACATTGCGTCATCAATGTCATCAATTGCGTCATCAAGGGGCCCGCCTTGATAATCCTACTTAAGGGCCCGGTGTTGGCTCGTTACGCCACTGAATATAATTGTCTAAACTCCTTATCAAAATTACATATTTACAACAAATCTGACACATATATATGGGCACACTTTGAGTACTACTAATATAAGTGGTGGAGATCAGGCAAGACTATAAGAAGACTCAGGCAAAAAGGTGCTATAACTGTAAAAACGCTTTAAAACCATATATTTCCTATGGTAAACTGCCTGTACTGGCTGTAAATGTACTTTTTCATCTAGGATGGCAGTTGTTAAATGCAGTTGTTAAATGCTAAATAAAACTTAATGTCTTTTGATGCTTGTGTGCTTAAAGTCCTTAAAGGCCTTAACTGCTTGAACCCCGATAAATGCTGCTTGCAGCTTTAATTAGGGGTTCAAGCACGAAGTGCTGAAACCCTATTGTAATTGTACTGATTTTTATTAGGGGTTCAAGCACGAAGTGCTGAAACCCTATTGTAATTGTACTGATTTTTATTATTATTATTATTATTATTATTATTATTATTATTATTATTCTTCCGCCGTAAAACGCATCGTGCAGCCCAAACCGTAAGTGCTAGAGACTTGAAACTTGGCCAGATGGTAGTACAAAAATCGAGGAGAGGTTATCAAATTATGACGCTGATTGGCCCATAGGTGGCGCTATAGCAACCAAAAGCGCGAAACTGGTCATAACTCCTAGACGATAAGTCATAGACTCAAGTGTCTTATATCATTGGAAAGCTGGACGCCTGACGAACAAAACGTATATCTCCGATTTTATTTCCGTCATGATAGATTTTCCGCCATTTTGAATTTTGTCAAAAACCTACTTTTGCAAACTAGTCCCTGGTTTTTCGTCCGATCGGAACCAAACCAGAGCAGAATTGTTCTCTGAAGTCTGAAGATCAATAATTATCGAAAAAAAGTCGAAATTCCGATTCCTGGTCGCTAGGGGGTGATAAATTAAGGTTGTGGGAGGAGCCTATTTTACTAAAATGGCTATAACTCGAGAAGTAAATGAGATATCTTCACCAAACTTGGCACACATGTTTAAGAGGTCAATCTGAGGTCACAGTAAAAAAATTGCGTCGATTGGCCACATGGTGGCGCTATAAACAAAAAAAAACGTATAGACACCTGACCGTTTTTCCGAATGACTTGAAATTTGGTATGCAGTGTCTTGGCCCAAGGGGCCATGTATGTCTAAAAGGATATTGGCGTATCTCGAAAAACATGGCCGCCATTGGCCAATGAGGTTTGAGCACCGTTAACGAAGTCCGATCGGAGCGAAACTCGGTGGGCATGTTCGGCTCAAGACCCTAGAGGTCTGTAAGAATTTTGAAAGAAATCGGCCACTAGTTGGCGCTAACGAGTTTTAAGGCTCTGTAATCACGTGGTGTTACACTTATCATCACACAATGCATATCATCTGATAGATCTGCTCATGCTGAACAACTTTGCCTCAAGAACCATTGCTGTCAATCAAACTGTTCATTAAATATTCATGAATATGTTAAAAACCTACTTTTGCAAACTAGTCCCTGGTTTTTTGCCCGATCGGAACCAGACCAGTCTAGGACAATTCTCTGGACTCTCTAGATCAATAATTATCGAAAAAAAGTTGAACTTTTGCATTTGGGTGGCTGTAATAGGGTAATTAATAAAAGGGGCGTGGCAAAATACACTAAAATGCCTATAAATCCCAAATGAAAACTCAGAACTTCACAAAAATTGGTGAGAATATGTGACATAACATCATTAACAAGCATGCCAAATTTTATGGAGATCGGACCAAAGGTGGCGCTATAACTGTTAAAAAGCTTTAAAACCATATATTTCCCATGGTAAACTGCCTGTATTGGCTGTAAATGGTCTTTTCCGTCTATTATGTCAGTTGTTAAATGCTTGCTAAATAAAACTTAATGTCTTTTGATGCTTGTGTGCTTAAAGGCCTTAAAGGCCTTAACTGCTTGAACCCCGATAAATGCTGCTTGCAGCTTTAATTATTATTATTATTATTATTATTATTATTCTTCCGCCGTAAAACGCATCGTGCAGCCCAAACCGTAAGTGCTAGAGACTTGAAACTTGGCCAGATGGTAGTACAAAAATCGAGGAGAGGTTATCAAATTATGATCCCGATTGGCCCATAGGTGGCGCTATAGCAACCAAAAGCACAAAACTGGTCATAACTCCTAGACCGTATGTCGTAGACTCAAGTGTCTTATATCATTGGAAAGCTGGACATCTGAAGGTCAAAACGTATATCTCCGATTTTATTTGCAGTATGCAAATATTTCCGCCATTTTGAATTTTGTCAAAAACCTACTTTTGCGAACTAGTCCCTGGTTTTTCGCCCGATCGGAACCAAACCAGTGCAGAATTGTTATCTGGAGTCTGTAGATCAATAATTATCGAAAAAAAGTTGAAATTTCGATTCATGGTCGCTAGGGGGTGCAAAATTAACGTTGTGGGAGGAGCCTATTTTACTAAAACGGCTATAACTCAAGAACTAATTAAGTAAACTTCACCAAACTTGGTACACATGTGTAAGAGGTCAATCTGAGGTCACAGTAAAAAAATTGCGTCGATTGGCCACATGGTGGCGCTATAAAACAAAAAAAACGTATAGACACCTGACCGTTTTTCCGAATGACTTGAAATTTGATATGCCGTGTCTTGGCCCAAGGGGCCATGTATGTATAAAAGGATATTGGCGTATCTCGAAAAACATGGCCGCCATTGGCCAATGAAATTTGAGCACCGTTAACGAAGTCCGATCGGAGTGAAACTCGGTGGGCATGTTCGGCTCAAGCCCCTAGAGGTCTGTAAGAATTTTGAAAGAAATCGGCCACTAGTTGGCGCTAACGAGTTTTATGGCTCTGTAATCACGTGGTGTTACACATATCATCACAAAATGCATATCATCTGATAGATCTGCTCATGCTGAACAACTTTGCCTCAAGAACCATTGCTGTCAATCAAACCGTTCATTAAATATTCATGAATATGTTAAAAACCTACTTTTGCGAACTAGTCCCTGGTTTTTTGCCCGATCGGAACCAGACCAGTCTAGGACAATTCTCTGGACTCCCTAGATCAATAATTATCGAAAAAAAGTTTAACTTTTGCATTTGGGTGGCTGTAATAGGGTAATTTATAAAAGGGGCGTGGCAAAATACACTAAAATGCCTATAAATCATAAATGAAAACTCAGAACTTCACAAAAATTGGTGAGCATATGTGACATAACATCATTAA
Organism: Leuciscus leuciscus; assembly: GCF_965113295.1. Classification (NCBI taxonomy): domain Eukaryota; kingdom Metazoa; phylum Chordata; class Actinopteri; order Cypriniformes; family Leuciscidae; genus Leuciscus; species Leuciscus leuciscus. The sequence goes on from NC_138745.1 coordinate 13,764,831, forward strand.
CAAGCATGCCAAATTTTATGGAGATCGGACCAAAGGTGGCGCTATAACTGTTAAAAAGCTTTAAAACCATATATTTCCCATTGTAAACTGCCTGAATTGGCTGTAAATGGTCTTTTCCGTCTATTATGTCAGTTGTTAAATGCTTGCTAAATAAAACTTAATGTCTTTTGATGCTTGTGTGCTTAAAGGCCTTAAAGGCGTTAACTGCTTGAACCCCGATAAATGCTGCTTGCAGCTTTAATTATTATTATTATTCTTCTGCCGTAAAACGCATTGTGCAGCCCAAACCGTAAGGGCTAGAGCCTTGAAACTTTGCCAGATGGTAGTACAAAAATCGAGGAGAGGTTATCAAATTATGACGCCGATTGGCCCATAGGTGGCGCTATAGCAACCAAAAGCGCGAAACTGGTCATAACTCCTAGACGGTAAGTCATAGACTCAAGTGTCTTATATCATTGGAAAGCTGGTCGCCTGTCAAACAAAACGTATATCTCCGATTTTATTTCCGCCATGATAGATTTTCCGCCATTTTTAATTTTGTCAAAAACCTACTTTTGCGAACTAGTCCCTGGTTTTTTGTCCGATCGGAACCAAATCAGTGCAGAATTGTTCTCTGGAGTCTGAAAATCAATAATTATCGAAAAAAAGTCGAAATTCCGATTCCTGGTCGCTAGGGGGTGATAAATTATGGTTGTGGGAGGAGCCTATTTTACTAAAATGGCTATAACTCGAGAAGTAAATGAGATATCTGCACCAAACTTGGCACACGTGTTTAAGAGGTCAATCTGAGGTCACAGTAAAAAATGTGCGTCGATTGGCCACATGGTGGCGCTGTAAACAAAAAAAAACATATAGACACCTGACCGTTTTTCTGAATGACTTGAAATTTGGTATGCAGTGTCTTGGCCCAAGGGGCCATGTAAGTCTAAAAGGATATGGGCGTATCTCGAAAAACATGGCCGCCATTGGCCAATGGTCCCTGGTTTTTCGCCCGATCGGAACCAGACCAGTCTAGGACAATTCTCTGGACTCTCTAGATCAATAATTATCAAAAAAAAGTTTAACTTTTGCATTTGGGTGGCTGTAATAGGGTAATTTATGAAAAGGGGCGTGGCAAAATACACTAAAATGCCTATAAATCATAAATGAAAACTCAGAACTTCACAAAAATTGGTGAGCATATGTGACATAACATCATTAACAAGCATGCCAAATTTTATGGAGATCGGACCAAAGGTGGCGCTATAACTGTTAAAAAGCTTTAAAACCATATATTTCCCATGGTAAACTGCCTGTATTGGCTGTAAATGGTCTTTTCCGTCTATTATGTCAGTTGTTACATGCTTGCTAAATAAAACTTAATGTCTTTTGATGCTTGTGTGCTTAAAGGCCTTAAAGGCCTTAACTGCTTGAACCCCGATAAATGCTGCTTGCAGCTTTAATTATTATTATTATTATTATTCTTCTGCCGTAAAACGCATTGTGCAGCCCAAACCGTAACAGCTGGAACCTTGAAACTTGGCCAAATGATAGTGCTCAATTTGGGGAAAACCTATCAAAATATGGCCCAGATTGGCCAATAGGTGGTGCTATAATGACCACATTTACTAAATTGCTCATAACTCCTACATACTTTGTCATAGAGGCTCAAATTTAGCATCACTGTGATCCCTGGCTCCAGACGAACAACCTGGCTATCTCCAAATCGCGATTTGAGCAAAAAAAAATTTATATGGCCACTTTTGTCCAAAGCCTACTTTGGCAAACTAGTCCCTGGTTTTTGGTCCAATTGGAACCAGACCAGTCTAGGACAATTCTCTGGACTCTCTAGATAAATAATTATCGAAAAAAAGTTGAACTTTTGCATTTGCCTGGCTGTAACAGGGTCATTTAGGAAAGTGGAGGGACAAAAAACACTCAAAAGCCTATACAACCTAAGGGAAAACCTAAAACTTCACAAAAATCGATGAGCATATGTGTCCTAACATGGTGAAGAAGCATGCCAAGTTTCGTGAAGATCGGACAATAGGTGGCGCTATAACTGGCAAAAACGTCTCTTCTTATTAGGGGTTCAAGCACGAAGTGCTGAAACCCTATTGTAATTGTACTGATTTTTAGGGGTTCAAGCACGAAGTGCTGAAACCCTATTGTTATTGTACTGATTTTTATTAGGGGTTCAAGCACGAAGTGCTGAAACCCTATTGTAATTGTACTGATTTTTATTATTATTATTATTATTATTCCGCCGTAAAACGCATCGTGCAGCCCAAACCGTAAGAGCTGGAACTTTGAAACTTTGCCATATGGTAGTACAAAAATCGAGGAGAGGTTATCAAATTATGACCTCGAATGGCCCATAGGTGGCGCTATAGCAACCAAAAGCGCGAAACTGCTCATAACTCCTAGACCGTATGTCGTAGACTCAAGTGTCTTATATCATTGGAAAGCTGGATGCCTGACGAACAAAACGTATATCTCCGATTTCATTTGCGCCATGATAGATTTTCCGCCATTTTGAATTTTGTCAAAAACCTACTTTTGCGAACTAGTCCCTGGTTTTTTGCCCGATCGGAACCAAACCAGTGCAAAAATGTTCTCTGGAGTCTGAATATCAATAATTATCGAAAAAAAGTTGAAATTTCCATTCACGGTCGCTAAGGGGCGCCCAAATGTATGTTGTGGGAGGAGCCTATTTTACTAAAACGGCTATAACTCCAGAAGTAAATGAGGTATCTTCACCAAACTCGGTACACATGTGTAAAAGGTCAATTTGAGGTCACAGTAAAAAAACCGCGGCGAATGGCCACATGGTGGCGCTATAACATGAAAAAAACATAAAACGGCCCATAACCACCTGACCGTTAGTCCGATTGACTTGAAAATTGGTATGCAGTGTCTTGGTCCAAGGTGCCATGTATGTCTATGAGGACATTGGTGTATCTCAAAAAACATGGCCGCCATCGGCCAATGAAGTTTGAGCACCTATAAGACAAGGTTAACGGACGTCGATCGGAACGAAACTCGATGGGCATGTTCGACTCATGGCCCTAGAGGTCTGTAAGAATTTTGAAAGAAATCGGCCACTAGTTGGCGCTAACGAGTTTTTTGGCTCTGTAATTACGTGGTGTTACACTTATCGTCATAAAATGCATATCATTTGATAGATCTGCTCATGCTCAACAACTTTGCCTCAAGAACCACTAATGTCAATCAAACCATTAATTAATTATTCATGAATATGTTAAAAACCTACTTTTGCGAACTAGTCCCTGGTTTTTCGCCCGATCGGAACCAGACCAGTCTAGGACAATTCTCTGGACTCTCTAGATCAATAATTATCGAAAAAAAGTTTAACTTTTGCATTTGGGTGGCTGTAATAGGGTAATTTATAAAAGGGGCGTGGCAAAATACACTAAAATGCCTATAAATCCTAAATGAAAACTCAGAACTTCACCAAAATTGGTGAGCATATGTGACATAACATCATTAACAAGCATGCCAAATTTTATGGAGATCGGACCAAAGGTGGCGCTATAACTGTTAAAAAGCTTTAAAACCATATATTACCTATGGTAAATGGCCTGCATTGGCTGTAAATGGTCTTTTTCATCTATAATGTTAGTGTTTACATGCTTGCTAAATAAATTTTAATAACTTTTGATGCTTTTGTGCTTATAAACCTTAAAGGCCTTAACAGCTTGAACCCCGATAAATGCTGCTTGCAGCTTTAATTATTATTATTATTATTATTCCGCCGTAAAACGCATCGTGCAGCCCAAACCGTAAGAGCTGGAACTTTGAAACTTTGCCATATGGTAGTACAAAAATCGAGGAGAGGTTATCAAATTATGACCTCGAATGGCCCATAGGTGGCGCTATAGCGACCAAAAGCGCGAAACTGCTCATAACTCCTAGACCATATGTCGTAGACTCAAGTGTCTTATATCATTGGAAAGCTGGATGCCTGACGAACAAAACGTATATCTCCGATTTCATTTCCGTCATGATAGATTTTCGACCATTTTGAATTTTGTCAAAAACCTACTTTTGCGAACTAGTCCCTGGTTTTTTGCCCGATTGGAACCAAACCAGTGCAGAAATGTTCTCTGGAGTCTGAATATCAATAATTATTTAAATTTAAAAAGTTGAAATTTCCATTCACGGTCGCTAAGGGGCGCCCAAATGTATGTTGTGGGAGGAGCCTATTTTACTAAAACGGCTATAACTCCAGAAGTAAATGAGGTATCTTCACCAAACTCGGTACAAATGTGTAAGAGGTCAATTTGAGGTCACAGTAAAAAAAACGCGGCGAATGGCCATATGGTGGCGCTATAACATGAAAAAAACATAAAATGGCCCATAACCACCTGACCGTTAGTCCGATTGACTTGAAAATTGGTATGCAGTGTCTTGGTCCAAGGTGCCATGTATGTCTATGAGGACATTGGTGTATCTCAAAAAACATGGCCGCCATCGGCCAATGAAGTTTGAGCACCTATAAGACAAGGTTAACGGACGTCGATCGGAACGAAACTCGATGGGCATGTTCGACTCATGGCCCTAGAGGTCTGTAAGAATTTTGAAAGAAATCGGCCACTAGTTGGCGCTAACGAGTTTTTTGGCTCTGTAATCACGTGGTGTTACACTTATCGTCATAAAATGCATATCATTTGATAGATCTGCTCATGCTCAACAACTTTGCCTCAAGAACCACTAATGTCAATCAAACCATTAATTAATTATTCATGAATATGTTAAAAACCTACTTTTGCGAACTAGTCCCTGGTTTTTAACCCGATCGGAACCAGACCAGTCTAGGACAATTCTCTGGACTCTCTAGATCAATAATTATCGAAAAAAAGTTTAACTTTTGCATTTGGGTGGCTGTAATAGGGTAATTTATAAAAGGGGCGTGGCAAAATACACTAAAATGCCTATAAATCCTAAATGAAAACTCAGAACTTCACAAAAATTGGTGAGCATATGTGACATAACATCATTAACAAGCATGCCAAATTTTATGGAGATCGGACCAAAGGTGGCGCTATAACTGTTAAAAAGCTTTAAAACCATATATTACCTATGGTAAATGGCCTGCATTGGCTGTAAATGGTCTTTTTCATCTATAATGTCAGTGTTTACATGCTTGCTAAATAAATTTTAATAACTTTTGATGCTTTTTTGCTTATAAACCTTAAAGGCCTTAACAGCTTGAACCCCGATAAATGCTGCTTGTTATTATTATTATTATTCTTCCCTAAAACGCATTGTGCAGCCCAAACCGTAAGACCTATAGACTTGAAACTTGGCCAGATGGTAGTAGTATTGCTCGCTACTCAGATACACGGACTGAGCCCAATCGGCCCATAGGTGGTGCTATAATGACCACATTTACTAAATTGGTCATAACTCCTACATACTTTGTCATAGAGGCTCAAATTTAGCATCACTGTGATCCCTGGCTCCAGACGAACAACCTGGCTATCTCCAAATCGCGATTTGAGCAAAAAAAAAATTTATATGGCCACTTTTGTCCAAAGCCTACTTTGGCAAACTAGTCCCTGGTTTTTGGTCCAATTGGAACCAGACCAGTCTAGGACAATTCTCTGGACTCTCTAGATAAATAATTATCGAAAAAAAGTTGAACTTTTGCATTTGCCTGGCTGTAACAGGGTCATTTAGGAAAGTGGAGGGACAAAAAACACTCAAAAGCCTATACAACCTAAGGGAAAACCTAAAACTTCACAAAAATCGATGAGCATATGTGTCCTAACATGGTGAAGAAGCATGCCAAGTTTCGTGAAGATCGGACAATAGGTGGTGCTATAACTGGCAAAAACGTCTCTTCTTATTAGGGGTTCAAGCATGAAATGCTGAAACCCTATTGTAATTGTACTGATTTTTATTATTATTATTATTATTATTCTTCTGCCGTAAAACGCATTGTGCAGCCCAAACCGTAACAGCTGGAACCTTGAAACTTGGCCAAATGATAGTGCTCAATTTGGGGAAAACCTATCAAAATATGGCCCAGATTGGCCAATAGGTGGTGCTATAATGACCACATTTACTAAATTGCTCATAACTCCTACATACTTTGTCATAGAGGCTCAAATTTAGCATCACTGTGATCCCTGGCTCCAGACGAACAACCTGGCTATCTCCAAATCGCGATTTGAGCAAAAAAAAAATTTATATGGCCACTTTTGTCCAAAGCCTACTTTGGCAAACTAGTCCCTGGTTTTTGGTCCAATTGGAACCAGACCAGTCTAGGACAATTCTCTGGACTCTCTAGATAAATAATTATCGAAAAAAAGTTGAACTTTTGCATTTGCCTGGCTGTAACAGGGTCATTTAGGAAAGTGGAGGGACAAAAAACACTCAAAAGCCTATACAACCTAAGGGAAAACCTAAAACTTCACAAAAATCGATGAGCATATGTGTCCTAACATGGTGAAGAAGCATGCCAAGTTTCGTGAAGATCGGACAATAGGTGGTGCTATAACTGGCAAAAACGTCTCTTCTTATTAGGGGTTCAAGCATGAAATGCTGAAACCCTATTGTAATTGTACTGATTTTTATTATTATTAGGGGTTCAAGCACGAAGTGCTGAAACCCTATTGTAATTGTACTGATTAGGGGTTCAAGCACGAAGTGCTGAAACCCTATTGTAATTGTACTGATTTTTATTATTATTATTCTTCTGCCGTAAAACGCATCGTGCAGCCCAAACCGTAAGGGCTAGAGCCTTGAAACTTTGCCAGATGGTAGTACAAAAATCGAGGAGAGGTTATCAAATTATGACGCCGATTGGCCCATAGGTGGCGCTATAGCAACCAAAAGCGCGAAACTGATCATAACTCCTAGACGGTAAGTCATAGACTCAAGTGTCTTATATCATTGGAAAGCTGGACGCCTGACGAAAAAAACGTATATCTCCGATTTTATTTCCGCCATGATAGATTTTCCGCCATTTTGAATTTTGTCGAAAACCTACTTTTGCAAACTAGTCCCTGTTTTTTTGCCCGATCGGAACCAAACCAGTGCAGAATTGTTCTCTGGAGTCTGACGATCAATAATTATCGAAAAAAAGTTGAAATTTCGATTCATGGTCGCTAGGGGGTGCAAAATTAACGTTGTGGGAGGAGCCTATTTTACTAAAATGGCAATAACTCAAGAAGTAATTTAGTAAACTTCACCAAACTTGGTACACATGTGTCAAAGGTCCATCTGAGGTCACAGTAAAAAAATTGCGTCGATTGGCCACATGGTGGCGCTATAAAACAAAAAAAACGTATAGACACCTGACCGTTTTTCCGAATGACTTGAAATTTGGTATGCAGTGACTTGGGCCAAGGGGCCATGTATGTCTAAAAGGAAATTGCCGTATCTCGAAAAAAATGGCCGCCATTGGCCAATGAAATTTGAGCACCGTTAACGAAGTCCGATCGGAACGAAACTCGATGGGCATGTTCGACTCATGGCCCTAGAGGTCTGTAAGAATTTTGAAAGAAATCGGCCACTAGTTGGCGCTAACGAGTTTTATGGCTCTGTAATCACGTGGTGTTACACTTATCATCACAAAATGCATATCATTTGATAGATCTGCTCATGCTGAACAACTTTGCCTCAAGAACCATTGCTGTCAATCAAACCGTTCATTAAATATTCATGAATATGTTAAAAACCTACTTTTGCGAACTAGTCCCTGGTTTTTCGCCTGATCGGAACCAGACCAGTCTAGGACAATTCTCTGGACTCTCTAGATCAATAATTATCGAAAAAAAGTTGAAATTTTGCATTTGGGTGGCTGTAATAGGGTAATTTATAAAAAGGGGCGTGGCAAAATACACTAAAATGCCTATAAATCATAAATGAAAACTCAGAACTTCACAAAAATTGGTGAGCATATGTGACATAACATCATTAACAAGCATGCCAAAATTTATAGAGATCGGACCAAAGGTGGCGCTATAACTGTTAAAAAGCTTTAAAACCATATATTTCCCATGGTAAACTGCCTGTATTGGCTGTAAATGGTCTTTTCCGTCTATTATGTCAGTTGTTAAATGCTTGCTAAATAAAACTTGATGTCTTTTGATGCTTGTGTGCTTAAAGGCCTTAAAGGCCTTAACTGCTTGAACCCCGATAAATGCTGCTTGCAGCTTTAATTATTATTATTATTCTTCTGCCGTAAAACGCATTGTGCAGCCCAAACCGTAACAGCTGGAACCTTGAAACTTGGCCAAATGATAGTGCTCAATTTGGGGAAAACCTATCAAAATATGGCCCAGATTGGCCAATAGGTGGTGCTATAATGACCACATTTACTAAATTGCTCATAACTCCTACATACTTTGTCATAGAGGCTCAAATTTAGCATCACTGTGATCCCTGGCTCCAGACGAACAACCTGGCTATCTCCAAATCGCGATTTGAGCAAAAAAAAAATTTATATGGCCACTTTTGTCCAAAGCCTACTTTGGCAAACTAGTCCCTGGTTTTTGGTCCAATTGGAACCAGACCAGTCTAGGACAATTCTCTGGACTCTCTAGATAAATAATTATCGAAAAAAAGTTGAACTTTTGCATTTGCCTGGCTGTAACAGGGTCATTTAGGAAAGTGGAGGGACAAAAAACACTCAAAAGCCTATACAACCTAAGGGAAAACCTAAAACTTCACAAAAATCGATGAGCATATGTGTCCTAACATGGTGAAGAAGCATGCCAAGTTTCGTGAAGATCGGACAATAGGTGGTGCTATAACTGGCAAAAACGTCTCTTCTTATTAGGGGTTCAAGCATGAAATGCTGAAACCCTATTGTAATTGTACTGATTTTTATTATTATTATTATTATTATTCTTCTGCCGTAAAACGCATTGTGCAGCCCAAACCGTAACAGCTGGAACCTTGAAACTTGGCCAAATGATAGTGCTCAATTTGGGGAAAACCTATCAAAATATGGCCCAGATTGGCCAATAGGTGGTGCTATAATGACCACATTTACTAAATTGCTCATAACTCCTACATACTTTGTCATAGAGGCTCAAATTTAGCATCACTGTGATCCCTGGCTCCAGACGAACAACCTGGCTATCTCCAAATCGCGATTTGAGCAAAAAAAAAATTTATATGGCCACTTTTGTCCAAAGCCTACTTTGGCAAACTAGTCCCTGGTTTTTGGTCCAATTGGAACCAGACCAGTCTAGGACAATTCTCTGGACTCTCTAGATAAATAATTATCGAAAAAAAGTTGAACTTTTGCATTTGCCTGGCTGTAACAGGGTCATTTAGGAAAGTGGAGGGACAAAAAACACTCAAAAGCCTATACAACCTAAGGGAAAACCTAAAACTTCACAAAAATCGATGAGCATATGTGTCCTAACATGGTGAAGAAGCATGCCAAGTTTCGTGAAGATCGGACAATAGGTGGTGCTATAACTGGCAAAAACGTCTCTTCTTATTAGGGGTTCAAGCATGAAATGCTGAAACCCTATTGTAATTGTACTGATTTTTATTATTAGGGGTTCAAGCATGAAATGCTGAAACCCTATTGTAATTGTAAGGATTCGTAAAACGCATCGTGCAGGACAAACCGTAAGGCCTAGAGACGTGAAACCTGGCCAGATGGTAGGCCTCAATTTGGGGACAACCTATCAGAGTATGACCCCAATTGGCCCATAGGTGGCGCTACAGCAACCAAAAGTACTAAATCGCTCATAACTCTTAGACCGTTTGTCCCAGGATCAAGTGTCTTATATCGTTGGAATCCTTGGCTCAAGGCGGACAAAATGGCTATCTCCGATTTGGATGTAGGCAGGGAAAATTTTCTGCTATGTCGGATTTTGTCCAAAACCTACTTTTGCGAACTAGTCCCTGGTTTTTGGCCCGATCGGAACCAAACCAGTCTAGGACAATTCTCTGGACTCTCTAGATCAATAATTATCGAAAAAAAGTTGAACTTTTGCATTTGGGTGGCTGTAACAGGGTCATTTAGAAAAGGGGCGTGGCAAAATACACTCAAAAGCCTATAAATCCCAAATGAAAACTCAGAACTTCACAAAAATGGATGAGCATATGTGTCAGAACATGGTGAGGAAGCATGCAGAGTTTCATGGAGATCGGACCATAGGTGGCGCTATAACTGGCAAAAAGCCTTCATTCTTATTAGGGGTTCAAGCATGAAATGCTGAAACCCTATTGTAATTGTAAGGATTCGTAAAACGCATCGTGCAGGACAAACCGTAAGGCCTAGAGACGTGAAACCTGGCCAGATGGTAGGCCTCAATTTGGGGACAACCTATCAGAGTATGACCCCAATTGGCCCATAGGTGGCGCTACAGCAACCAAAAGTACTAAATCGCTCATAACTCTTAGACCGTTTGTCCCAGGATCAAGTGTCTTATATCGTTGGAATCCTTGGCTCAAGGCGGACAAAATGGCTATCTCCGATTTGGATGTAGGCAGGGAAAATTTTCTGCTATGTCGGATTTTGTCCAAAACCTACTTTTGCGAACTAGTCCCTGGTTTTTGGCCCGATCGGAACCAAACCAGTCTAGGACAATTCTCTGGACTCTCTAGATCAATAATTATCGAAAAAAAGTTGAACTTTTGCATTTGGGTGGCTGTAACAGGGTCATTTAGAAAAGGGGCGTGGCAAAATACACTCAAAAGCCTATAAATCCCAAATGAAAACTCAGAACTTCACAAAAATGGATGAGCATATGTGTCAGAACATGGTGAGGAAGCATGCAGAGTTTCATGGAGATCGGACCATAGGTGGCGCTATAACTGGCAAAAAGCCTTCATTCTTATTAGGGGTTCAAGCATGAAATGCTGAAACCCTATTGTAATTGTAAGGATTCGTAAAACGCATCGTGCAGGACAAACCGTAAGGCCTACAGACGTGAAACCTGGCCAGATGGTAGGCCTCAATTTGGGGACAACCTATCAGAGTATGACCCCAATTGGCCCATAGGTGGCGCTACAGCAACCAAAAGTACTAAATCGCTCATAACTCTTAGACCGTTTGTCCCAGGATCAAGTGTCTTATATCGTTGGAATCCTTGGCTCAAGGCGGACAAAATGGCTATCTCCGATTTGGATGTAGGCAGGGAAAATTTTCTGCTATGTCGGATTTTGTCCAAAACCTACTTTTGCGAACTAGTCCCTGGTTTTTGGCCCGATCGGAACCAAACCAGTCTAGGACAATTCTCTGGACTCTCTAGATCAATAATTATCGAAAAAAAGTTGAACTTTTGCATTTGGGTGGCTGTAACAGGGTCATTTAGAAAAGGGGCGTGGCAAAATACACTCAAAAGCCTATAAATCCCAAATGAAAACTCAGAACTTCACAAAAATGGATGAGCATATGTGTCAGAACATGGTGAGGAAGCATGCAGAGTTTCATGGAGATCGGACCATAGGTGGCGCTATAACTGGCAAAAAGCCTTCATTCTTATTAGGGGTTCAAGCATGAAATGCTGAAACCCTATTGTAATTGTAAGGATTCGTAAAACGCATCGTGCAGGACAAACCGTAAGGCCTAGAGACGTGAAACCTGGCCAGATGGTAGGCCTCAATTTGGGGACAACCTATCAGAGTATGACCCCAATTGGCCCATAGGTGGCGCTACAGCAACCAAAAGTACTAAATCGCTCATAACTCTTAGACCGTTTGTCCCAGGATCAAGTGTCTTATATCGTTGGAATCCTTGGCTCAAGGCGGACAAAATGGCTATCTCCGATTTGGATGTAGGCAGGGAAAATTTTCTGCTATGTCGGATTTTGTCCAAAACCTACTTTTGCGAACTAGTCCCTGGTTTTTGGCCCGATCGGAACCAAACCAGTCTAGGACAATTCTCTGGACTCTCTAGATCAATAATTATCGAAAAAAAGTTGAACTTTTGCATTTGGGTGGCTGTAACAGGGTCATTTAGAAAAGGGGCGTGGCAAAATACACTCAAAAGCCTATAAATCCCAAATGAAAACTCAGAACTTCACAAAAATGGATGAGCATATGTGTCAGAACATGGTGAGGAAGCATGCAGAGTTTCATGGAGATCGGACCATAGGTGGCGCTATAACTGGCAAAAAGCCTTCATTCTTATTAGGGGTTCAAGCATGAAATGCTGAAACCCTATTGTAATTGTAAGGATTCGTAAAACGCATCGTGCAGGACAAACCGTAAGGCCTACAGACGTGAAACCTGGCCAGATGGTAGGCCTCAATTTGGGGACAACCTATCAGAGTATGACCCCAATTGGCCCATAGGTGGCGCTACAGCAACCAAAAGTACTAAATCGCTCATAACTCTTAGACCGTTTGTCCCAGGATCAAGTGTCTTATATCGTTGGAATCCTTGGCTCAAGGCGGACAAAATGGCTATCTCCGATTTGGATGTAGGCAGGGAAAATTTTCTGCTATGTCGGATTTTGTCCAAAACCTACTTTTGCGAACTAGTCCCTGGTTTTTGGCCCGATCGGAACCAAACCAGTCTAGGACAATTCTCTGGACTCTCTAGATCAATAATTATCGAAAAAAAGTTGAACTTTTGCATTTGGGTGGCTGTAACAGGGTCATTTAGAAAAGGGGCGTGGCAAAATACACTCAAAAGCCTATAAATCCCAAATGAAAACTCAGAACTTCACAAAAATGGATGAGCATATGTGTCAGAACATGGTGAGGAAGCATGCAGAGTTTCATGGAGATCGGACCATAGGTGGCGCTATAACTGGCAAAAAGCCTTCATTCTTATTAGGGGTTCAAGCATGAAATGCTGAAACCCTATTGTAATTGTAAGGATTCGTAAAACGCATCGTGCAGGACAAACCGTAAGGCCTAGAGACGTGAAACCTGGCCAGATGGTAGGCCTCAATTTGGGGACAACCTATCAGAGTATGACCCCAATTGGCCCATAGGTGGCGCTACAGCAACCAAAAGTACTAAATCGCTCATAACTCTTAGACCGTTTGTCCCAGGATCAAGTGTCTTATATCGTTGGAATCCTTGGCTCAAGGCGGACAAAATGGCTATCTCCGATTTGGATGTAGGCAGGGAAAATTTTCTGCTATGTCGGATTTTGTCCAAAACCTACTTTTGCGAACTAGTCCCTGGTTTTTGGCCCGATCGGAACCAAACCAGTCTAGGACAATTCTCTGGACTCTCTAGATCAATAATTATCGAAAAAAAGTTGAACTTTTGCATTTGGGTGGCTGTAACAGGGTCATTTAGAAAAGGGGCGTGGCAAAATACACTCAAAAGCCTATAAATCCCAAATGAAAACTCAGAACTTCACAAAAATGGATGAGCATATGTGTCAGAACATGGTGAGGAAGCATGCAGAGTTTCATGGAGATCGGACCATAGGTGGCGCTATAACTGGCAAAAAGCCTTCATTCTTATTAGGGGTTCAAGCATGAAATGCTGAAACCCTATTGTAATTGTAAGGATTCGTAAAACGCATCGTGCAGGACAAACCGTAAGGCCTAGAGACGTGAAACCTGGCCAGATGGTAGGCCTCAATTTGGGGACAACCTATCAGAGTATGACCCCAATTGGCCCATAGGTGGCGCTACAGCAACCAAAAGTACTAAATCGCTCATAACTCTTAGACCGTTTGTCCCAGGATCAAGTGTCTTATATCGTTGGAATCCTTGGCTCAAGGCGGACAAAATGGCTATCTCCGATTTGGATGTAGGCAGGGAAAATTTTCTGCTATGTCGGATTTTGTCCAAAACCTACTTTGGCAAACTAGTCCCTGGTTTTTGGTCCAATTGGAACCAGACCAGTCTAGGACAATTCTCTGGACTCTCTAGATAAATAATTATCGAAAAAAAGTTGAACTTTTGCATTTGCCTGGCTGTAACAGGGTCATTTAGGAAAGTGGAGGGACAAAAAACACTCAAAAGCCTATACAACCTAAGGGAAAACCTAAAACTTCACAAAAATCGATGAGCATATGTGTCCTAACATGGTGAAGAAGCATGCCAAGTTTCGTGAAGATCGGACAATAGGTGGTGCTATAACTGGCAAAAACGTCTCTTCTTATTAGGGGTTCAAGCATGAAATGCTGAAACCCTATTGTAATTGTACTGATTTTTATTATTATTATTATTATTATTCTTCTGCCGTAAAACGCATTGTGCAGCCCAAACCGTAACAGCTGGAACCTTGAAACTTGGCCAAATGATAGTGCTCAATTTGGGGAAAACCTATCAAAATATGGCCCAGATTGGCCAATAGGTGGTGCTATAATGACCACATTTACTAAATTGCTCATAACTCCTACATACTTTGTCATAGAGGCTCAAATTTAGCATCACTGTGATCCCTGGCTCCAGACGAACAACCTGGCTATCTCCAAATCGCGATTTGAGCAAAAAAAAAATTTATATGGCCACTTTTGTCCAAAGCCTACTTTGGCAAACTAGTCCCTGGTTTTTGGTCCAATTGGAACCAGACCAGTCTAGGACAATTCTCTGGACTCTCTAGATAAATAATTATCGAAAAAAAGTTGAACTTTTGCATTTGCCTGGCTGTAACAGGGTCATTTAGGAAAGTGGAGGGACAAAAAACACTCAAAAGCCTATACAACCTAAGGGAAAACCTAAAACTTCACAAAAATCGATGAGCATATGTGTCCTAACATGGTGAAGAAGCATGCCAAGTTTCGTGAAGATCGGACAATAGGTGGTGCTATAACTGGCAAAAACGTCTCTTCTTATTAGGGGTTCAAGCATGAAATGCTGAAACCCTATTGTAATTGTACTGATTTTTATTATTATTATTATTATTATTCTTCTGCCGTAAAACGCATTGTGCAGCCCAAACCGTAACAGCTGGAACCTTGAAACTTGGCCAAATGATAGTGCTCAATTTGGGGAAAACCTATCAAAATATGGCCCAGATTGGCCAATAGGTGGTGCTATAATGACCACATTTACTAAATTGCTCATAACTCCTACATACTTTGTCATAGAGGCTCAAATTTAGCATCACTGTGATCCCTGGCTCCAGACGAACAACCTGGCTATCTCCAAATCGCGATTTGAGCAAAAAAAAAATTTATATGGCCACTTTTGTCCAAAGCCTACTTTGGCAAACTAGTCCCTGGTTTTTGGTCCAATTGGAACCAGACCAGTCTAGGACAATTCTCTGGACTCTCTAGATAAATAATTATCGAAAAAAAGTTGAACTTTTGCATTTGCCTGGCTGTAACAGGGTCATTTAGGAAAGTGGAGGGACAAAAAACACTCAAAAGCCTATACAACCTAAGGGAAAACCTAAAACTTCACAAAAATCGATGAGCATATGTGTCCTAACATGGTGAAGAAGCATGCCAAGTTTCGTGAAGATCGGACAATAGGTGGTGCTATAACTGGCAAAAACGTCTCTTCTTATTAGGGGTTCAAGCATGAAATGCTGAAACCCTATTGTAATTGTACTGATTTTTATTATTATTATTATTATTATTCTTCTGCCGTAAAACGCATTGTGCAGCCCAAACCGTAACAGCTGGAACCTTGAAACTTGGCCAAATGATAGTGCTCAATTTGGGGAAAACCTATCAAAATATGGCCCAGATTGGCCAATAGGTGGTGCTATAATGACCACATTTACTAAATTGCTCATAACTCCTACATACTTTGTCATAGAGGCTCAAATTTAGCATCACTGTGATCCCTGGCTCCAGACGAACAACCTGGCTATCTCCAAATCGCGATTTGAGCAAAAAAAAAATTTATATGGCCACTTTTGTCCAAAGCCTACTTTGGCAAACTAGTCCCTGGTTTTTGGTCCAATTGGAACCAGACCAGTCTAGGACAATTCTCTGGACTCTCTAGATAAATAATTATCGAAAAAAAGTTGAACTTTTGCATTTGCCTGGCTGTAACAGGGTCATTTAGGAAAGTGGAGGGACAAAAAACACTCAAAAGCCTATACAACCTAAGGGAAAACCTAAAACTTCACAAAAATCGATGAGCATATGTGTCCTAACATGGTGAAGAAGCATGCCAAGTTTCGTGAAGATCGGACAATAGGTGGTGCTATAACTGGCAAAAACGTCTCTTCTTATTAGGGGTTCAAGCATGAAATGCTGAAACCCTATTGTAATTGTACTGATTTTTATTATTATTATTATTATTATTCTTCTGCCGTAAAACGCATTGTGCAGCCCAAACCGTAACAGCTGGAACCTTGAAACTTGGCCAAATGATAGTGCTCAATTTGGGGAAAACCTATCAAAATATGGCCCAGATTGGCCAATAGGTGGTGCTATAATGACCACATTTACTAAATTGCTCATAACTCCTACATACTTTGTCATAGAGGCTCAAATTTAGCATCACTGTGATCCCTGGCTCCAGACGAACAACCTGGCTATCTCCAAATCGCGATTTGAGCAAAAAAAAAATTTATATGGCCACTTTTGTCCAAAGCCTACTTTGGCAAACTAGTCCCTGGTTTTTGGTCCAATTGGAACCAGACCAGTCTAGGACAATTCTCTGGACTCTCTAGATAAATAATTATCGAAAAAAAGTTGAACTTTTGCATTTGCCTGGCTGTAACAGGGTCATTTAGGAAAGTGGAGGGACAAAAAACACTCAAAAGCCTATACAACCTAAGGGAAAACCTAAAACTTCACAAAAATCGATGAGCATATGTGTCCTAACATGGTGAAGAAGCATGCCAAGTTTCGTGAAGATCGGACAATAGGTGGTGCTATAACTGGCAAAAACGTCTCTTCTTATTAGGGGTTCAAGCATGAAATGCTGAAACCCTATTGTAATTGTACTGATTTTTATTATTAGGGGTTCAAGCATGAAATGCTGAAACCCTATTGTAATTGTAAGGATTCGTAAAACGCATCGTGCAGGACAAACCGTAAGGCCTAGAGACGTGAAACCTGGCCAGATGGTAGGCCTCAATTTGGGGACAACCTATCAGAGTATGACCCCAATTGGCCCATAGGTGGCGCTACAGCAACCAAAAGTACTAAATCGCTCATAACTCTTAGACCGTTTGTCCCAGGATCAAGTGTCTTATATCGTTGGAATCCTTGGCTCAAGGCGGACAAAATGGCTATCTCCGATTTGGATGTAGGCAGGGAAAATTTTCTGCTATGTCGGATTTTGTCCAAAACCTACTTTTGCGAACTAGTCCCTGGTTTTTGGCCCGATCGGAACCAAACCAGTCTAGGACAATTCTCTGGACTCTCTAGATCAATAATTATCGAAAAAAAGTTGAACTTTTGCATTTGGGTGGCTGTAACAGGGTCATTTAGAAAAGGGGCGTGGCAAAATACACTCAAAAGCCTATAAATCCCAAATGAAAACTCAGAACTTCACAAAAATGGATGAGCATATGTGTCAGAACATGGTGAGGAAGCATGCAGAGTTTCATGGAGATCGGACCATAGGTGGCGCTATAACTGGCAAAAAGCCTTCATTCTTATTAGGGGTTCAAGCATGAAATGCTGAAACCCTATTGTAATTGTAAGGATTCGTAAAACGCATCGTGCAGGACAAACCGTAAGGCCTAGAGACGTGAAACCTGGCCAGATGGTAGGCCTCAATTTGGGGACAACCTATCAGAGTATGACCCCAATTGGCCCATAGGTGGCGCTACAGCAACCAAAAGTACTAAATCGCTCATAACTCTTAGACCGTTTGTCCCAGGATCAAGTGTCTTATATCGTTGGAATCCTTGGCTCAAGGCGGACAAAATGGCTATCTCCGATTTGGATGTAGGCAGGGAAAATTTTCTGCTATGTCGGATTTTGTCCAAAACCTACTTTTGCGAACTAGTCCCTGGTTTTTGGCCCGATCGGAACCAAACCAGTCTAGGACAATTCTCTGGACTCTCTAGATCAATAATTATCGAAAAAAAGTTGAACTTTTGCATTTGGGTGGCTGTAACAGGGTCATTTAGAAAAGGGGCGTGGCAAAATACACTCAAAAGCCTATACAACCTAAGGGAAAACCTAAAACTTCACAAAAATCGATGAGCATATGTGTCCTAACATGGTGAAGAAGCATGCCAAGTTTCGTGAAGATCGGACAATAGGTGGTGCTATAACTGGCAAAAACGTCTCTTCTTATTAGGGGTTCAAGCATGAAATGCTGAAACCCTATTGTAATTGTACTGATTTTTATTATTATTATTATTATTATTCTTCTGCCGTAAAACGCATTGTGCAGCCCAAACCGTAACAGCTGGAACCTTGAAACTTGGCCAAATGATAGTGCTCAATTTGGGGAAAACCTATCAAAATATGGCCCAGATTGGCCAATAGGTGGTGCTATAATGACCACATTTACTAAATTGCTCATAACTCCTACATACTTTGTCATAGAGGCTCAAATTTAGCATCACTGTGATCCCTGGCTCCAGACGAACAACCTGGCTATCTCCAAATCGCGATTTGAGCAAAAAAAAAATTTATATGGCCACTTTTGTCCAAAGCCTACTTTGGCAAACTAGTCCCTGGTTTTTGGTCCAATTGGAACCAGACCAGTCTAGGACAATTCTCTGGACTCTCTAGATAAATAAT
Source organism: Leuciscus leuciscus (assembly GCF_965113295.1). Taxonomy (NCBI): domain Eukaryota; kingdom Metazoa; phylum Chordata; class Actinopteri; order Cypriniformes; family Leuciscidae; genus Leuciscus; species Leuciscus leuciscus. The sequence continues at coordinate 13,783,386 of NC_138745.1, forward strand.
TATCGAAAAAAAGTTGAACTTTTGCATTTGCCTGGCTGTAACAGGGTCATTTAGGAAAGTGGAGGGACAAAAAACACTCAAAAGCCTATACAACCTAAGGGAAAACCTAAAACTTCACAAAAATCGATGAGCATATGTGTCCTAACATGGTGAAGAAGCATGCCAAGTTTCGTGAAGATCGGACAATAGGTGGTGCTATAACTGGCAAAAACGTCTCTTCTTATTAGGGGTTCAAGCATGAAATGCTGAAACCCTATTGTAATTGTACTGATTTTTATTATTATTATTATTATTATTCTTCTGCCGTAAAACGCATTGTGCAGCCCAAACCGTAACAGCTGGAACCTTGAAACTTGGCCAAATGATAGTGCTCAATTTGGGGAAAACCTATCAAAATATGGCCCAGATTGGCCAATAGGTGGTGCTATAATGACCACATTTACTAAATTGCTCATAACTCCTACATACTTTGTCATAGAGGCTCAAATTTAGCATCACTGTGATCCCTGGCTCCAGACGAACAACCTGGCTATCTCCAAATCGCGATTTGAGCAAAAAAAAAATTTATATGGCCACTTTTGTCCAAAGCCTACTTTGGCAAACTAGTCCCTGGTTTTTGGTCCAATTGGAACCAGACCAGTCTAGGACAATTCTCTGGACTCTCTAGATAAATAATTATCGAAAAAAAGTTGAACTTTTGCATTTGCCTGGCTGTAACAGGGTCATTTAGGAAAGTGGAGGGACAAAAAACACTCAAAAGCCTATACAACCTAAGGGAAAACCTAAAACTTCACAAAAATCGATGAGCATATGTGTCCTAACATGGTGAAGAAGCATGCCAAGTTTCGTGAAGATCGGACAATAGGTGGTGCTATAACTGGCAAAAACGTCTCTTCTTATTAGGGGTTCAAGCATGAAATGCTGAAACCCTATTGTAATTGTACTGATTTTTATTATTAGGGGTTCAAGCATGAAATGCTGAAACCCTATTGTAATTGTAAGGATTCGTAAAACGCATCGTGCAGGACAAACCGTAAGGCCTAGAGACGTGAAACCTGGCCAGATGGTAGGCCTCAATTTGGGGACAACCTATCAGAGTATGACCCCAATTGGCCCATAGGTGGCGCTACAGCAACCAAAAGTACTAAATCGCTCATAACTCTTAGACCGTTTGTCCCAGGATCAAGTGTCTTATATCGTTGGAATCCTTGGCTCAAGGCGGACAAAATGGCTATCTCCGATTTGGATGTAGGCAGGGAAAATTTTCTGCTATGTCGGATTTTGTCCAAAACCTACTTTTGCGAACTAGTCCCTGGTTTTTGGCCCGATCGGAACCAAACCAGTCTAGGACAATTCTCTGGACTCTCTAGATCAATAATTATCGAAAAAAAGTTGAACTTTTGCATTTGGGTGGCTGTAACAGGGTCATTTAGAAAAGGGGCGTGGCAAAATACACTCAAAAGCCTATAAATCCCAAATGAAAACTCAGAACTTCACAAAAATGGATGAGCATATGTGTCAGAACATGGTGAGGAAGCATGCAGAGTTTCATGGAGATCGGACCATAGGTGGCGCTATAACTGGCAAAAAGCCTTCATTCTTATTAGGGGTTCAAGCATGAAATGCTGAAACCCTATTGTAATTGTAAGGATTCGTAAAACGCATCGTGCAGGACAAACCGTAAGGCCTAGAGACGTGAAACCTGGCCAGATGGTAGGCCTCAATTTGGGGACAACCTATCAGAGTATGACCCCAATTGGCCCATAGGTGGCGCTACAGCAACCAAAAGTACTAAATCGCTCATAACTCTTAGACCGTTTGTCCCAGGATCAAGTGTCTTATATCGTTGGAATCCTTGGCTCAAGGCGGACAAAATGGCTATCTCCGATTTGGATGTAGGCAGGGAAAATTTTCTGCTATGTCGGATTTTGTCCAAAACCTACTTTTGCGAACTAGTCCCTGGTTTTTGGCCCGATCGGAACCAAACCAGTCTAGGACAATTCTCTGGACTCTCTAGATCAATAATTATCGAAAAAAAGTTGAACTTTTGCATTTGGGTGGCTGTAACAGGGTCATTTAGAAAAGGGGCGTGGCAAAATACACTCAAAAGCCTATACAACCTAAGGGAAAACCTAAAACTTCACAAAAATCGATGAGCATATGTGTCCTAACATGGTGAAGAAGCATGCCAAGTTTCGTGAAGATCGGACAATAGGTGGTGCTATAACTGGCAAAAACGTCTCTTCTTATTAGGGGTTCAAGCATGAAATGCTGAAACCCTATTGTAATTGTACTGATTTTTATTATTATTATTATTATTATTCTTCTGCCGTAAAACGCATTGTGCAGCCCAAACCGTAACAGCTGGAACCTTGAAACTTGGCCAAATGATAGTGCTCAATTTGGGGAAAACCTATCAAAATATGGCCCAGATTGGCCAATAGGTGGTGCTATAATGACCACATTTACTAAATTGCTCATAACTCCTACATACTTTGTCATAGAGGCTCAAATTTAGCATCACTGTGATCCCTGGCTCCAGACGAACAACCTGGCTATCTCCAAATCGCGATTTGAGCAAAAAAAAAATTTATATGGCCACTTTTGTCCAAAGCCTACTTTGGCAAACTAGTCCCTGGTTTTTGGTCCAATTGGAACCAGACCAGTCTAGGACAATTCTCTGGACTCTCTAGATAAATAATTATCGAAAAAAAGTTGAACTTTTGCATTTGCCTGGCTGTAACAGGGTCATTTAGGAAAGTGGAGGGACAAAAAACACTCAAAAGCCTATACAACCTAAGGGAAAACCTAAAACTTCACAAAAATCGATGAGCATATGTGTCCTAACATGGTGAAGAAGCATGCCAAGTTTCGTGAAGATCGGACAATAGGTGGTGCTATAACTGGCAAAAACGTCTCTTCTTATTAGGGGTTCAAGCATGAAATGCTGAAACCCTATTGTAATTGTACTGATTTTTATTATTATTATTATTATTATTCTTCTGCCGTAAAACGCATTGTGCAGCCCAAACCGTAACAGCTGGAACCTTGAAACTTGGCCAAATGATAGTGCTCAATTTGGGGAAAACCTATCAAAATATGGCCCAGATTGGCCAATAGGTGGTGCTATAATGACCACATTTACTAAATTGCTCATAACTCCTACATACTTTGTCATAGAGGCTCAAATTTAGCATCACTGTGATCCCTGGCTCCAGACGAACAACCTGGCTATCTCCAAATCGCGATTTGAGCAAAAAAAAAATTTATATGGCCACTTTTGTCCAAAGCCTACTTTGGCAAACTAGTCCCTGGTTTTTGGTCCAATTGGAACCAGACCAGTCTAGGACAATTCTCTGGACTCTCTAGATAAATAATTATCGAAAAAAAGTTGAACTTTTGCATTTGCCTGGCTGTAACAGGGTCATTTAGGAAAGTGGAGGGACAAAAAACACTCAAAAGCCTATACAACCTAAGGGAAAACCTAAAACTTCACAAAAATCGATGAGCATATGTGTCCTAACATGGTGAAGAAGCATGCCAAGTTTCGTGAAGATCGGACAATAGGTGGTGCTATAACTGGCAAAAACGTCTCTTCTTATTAGGGGTTCAAGCATGAAATGCTGAAACCCTATTGTAATTGTACTGATTTTTATTATTAGGGGTTCAAGCATGAAATGCTGAAACCCTATTGTAATTGTAAGGATTCGTAAAACGCATCGTGCAGGACAAACCGTAAGGCCTAGAGACGTGAAACCTGGCCAGATGGTAGGCCTCAATTTGGGGACAACCTATCAGAGTATGACCCCAATTGGCCCATAGGTGGCGCTACAGCAACCAAAAGTACTAAATCGCTCATAACTCTTAGACCGTTTGTCCCAGGATCAAGTGTCTTATATCGTTGGAATCCTTGGCTCAAGGCGGACAAAATGGCTATCTCCGATTTGGATGTAGGCAGGGAAAATTTTCTGCTATGTCGGATTTTGTCCAAAACCTACTTTTGCGAACTAGTCCCTGGTTTTTGGCCCGATCGGAACCAAACCAGTCTAGGACAATTCTCTGGACTCTCTAGATCAATAATTATCGAAAAAAAGTTGAACTTTTGCATTTGGGTGGCTGTAACAGGGTCATTTAGAAAAGGGGCGTGGCAAAATACACTCAAAAGCCTATAAATCCCAAATGAAAACTCAGAACTTCACAAAAATGGATGAGCATATGTGTCAGAACATGGTGAGGAAGCATGCAGAGTTTCATGGAGATCGGACCATAGGTGGCGCTATAACTGGCAAAAAGCCTTCATTCTTATTAGGGGTTCAAGCATGAAATGCTGAAACCCTATTGTAATTGTAAGGATTCGTAAAACGCATCGTGCAGGACAAACCGTAAGGCCTAGAGACGTGAAACCTGGCCAGATGGTAGGCCTCAATTTGGGGACAACCTATCAGAGTATGACCCCAATTGGCCCATAGGTGGCGCTACAGCAACCAAAAGTACTAAATCGCTCATAACTCTTAGACCGTTTGTCCCAGGATCAAGTGTCTTATATCGTTGGAATCCTTGGCTCAAGGCGGACAAAATGGCTATCTCCGATTTGGATGTAGGCAGGGAAAATTTTCTGCTATGTCGGATTTTGTCCAAAACCTACTTTTGCGAACTAGTCCCTGGTTTTTGGCCCGATCGGAACCAAACCAGTCTAGGACAATTCTCTGGACTCTCTAGATCAATAATTATCGAAAAAAAGTTGAACTTTTGCATTTGGGTGGCTGTAACAGGGTCATTTAGAAAAGGGGCGTGGCAAAATACACTCAAAAGCCTATACAACCTAAGGGAAAACCTAAAACTTCACAAAAATCGATGAGCATATGTGTCCTAACATGGTGAAGAAGCATGCCAAGTTTCGTGAAGATCGGACAATAGGTGGTGCTATAACTGGCAAAAACGTCTCTTCTTATTAGGGGTTCAAGCATGAAATGCTGAAACCCTATTGTAATTGTACTGATTTTTATTATTATTATTATTATTATTCTTCTGCCGTAAAACGCATTGTGCAGCCCAAACCGTAACAGCTGGAACCTTGAAACTTGGCCAAATGATAGTGCTCAATTTGGGGAAAACCTATCAAAATATGGCCCAGATTGGCCAATAGGTGGTGCTATAATGACCACATTTACTAAATTGCTCATAACTCCTACATACTTTGTCATAGAGGCTCAAATTTAGCATCACTGTGATCCCTGGCTCCAGACGAACAACCTGGCTATCTCCAAATCGCGATTTGAGCAAAAAAAAAATTTATATGGCCACTTTTGTCCAAAGCCTACTTTGGCAAACTAGTCCCTGGTTTTTGGTCCAATTGGAACCAGACCAGTCTAGGACAATTCTCTGGACTCTCTAGATAAATAATTATCGAAAAAAAGTTGAACTTTTGCATTTGCCTGGCTGTAACAGGGTCATTTAGGAAAGTGGAGGGACAAAAAACACTCAAAAGCCTATACAACCTAAGGGAAAACCTAAAACTTCACAAAAATCGATGAGCATATGTGTCCTAACATGGTGAAGAAGCATGCCAAGTTTCGTGAAGATCGGACAATAGGTGGTGCTATAACTGGCAAAAACGTCTCTTCTTATTAGGGGTTCAAGCATGAAATGCTGAAACCCTATTGTAATTGTACTGATTTTTATTATTAGGGGTTCAAGCATGAAATGCTGAAACCCTATTGTAATTGTAAGGATTCGTAAAACGCATCGTGCAGGACAAACCGTAAGGCCTAGAGACGTGAAACCTGGCCAGATGGTAGGCCTCAATTTGGGGACAACCTATCAGAGTATGACCCCAATTGGCCCATAGGTGGCGCTACAGCAACCAAAAGTACTAAATCGCTCATAACTCTTAGACCGTTTGTCCCAGGATCAAGTGTCTTATATCGTTGGAATCCTTGGCTCAAGGCGGACAAAATGGCTATCTCCGATTTGGATGTAGGCAGGGAAAATTTTCTGCTATGTCGGATTTTGTCCAAAACCTACTTTTGCGAACTAGTCCCTGGTTTTTGGCCCGATCGGAACCAAACCAGTCTAGGACAATTCTCTGGACTCTCTAGATCAATAATTATCGAAAAAAAGTTGAACTTTTGCATTTGGGTGGCTGTAACAGGGTCATTTAGAAAAGGGGCGTGGCAAAATACACTCAAAAGCCTATAAATCCCAAATGAAAACTCAGAACTTCACAAAAATGGATGAGCATATGTGTCAGAACATGGTGAGGAAGCATGCAGAGTTTCATGGAGATCGGACCATAGGTGGCGCTATAACTGGCAAAAAGCCTTCATTCTTATTAGGGGTTCAAGCATGAAATGCTGAAACCCTATTGTAATTGTAAGGATTCGTAAAACGCATCGTGCAGGACAAACCGTAAGGCCTAGAGACGTGAAACCTGGCCAGATGGTAGGCCTCAATTTGGGGACAACCTATCAGAGTATGACCCCAATTGGCCCATAGGTGGCGCTACAGCAACCAAAAGTACTAAATCGCTCATAACTCTTAGACCGTTTGTCCCAGGATCAAGTGTCTTATATCGTTGGAATCCTTGGCTCAAGGCGGACAAAATGGCTATCTCCGATTTGGATGTAGGCAGGGAAAATTTTCTGCTATGTCGGATTTTGTCCAAAACCTACTTTTGCGAACTAGTCCCTGGTTTTTGGCCCGATCGGAACCAAACCAGTCTAGGACAATTCTCTGGACTCTCTAGATCAATAATTATCGAAAAAAAGTTGAACTTTTGCATTTGGGTGGCTGTAACAGGGTCATTTAGAAAAGGGGCGTGGCAAAATACACTCAAAAGCCTATAAATCCCAAATGAAAACTCAGAACTTCACAAAAATGGATGAGCATATGTGTCAGAACATGGTGAGGAAGCATGCAGAGTTTCATGGAGATCGGACCATAGGTGGCGCTATAACTGGCAAAAAGCCTTCATTCTTATTAGGGGTTCAAGCATGAAATGCTGAAACCCTATTGTAATTGTAAGGATTCGTAAAACGCATCGTGCAGGACAAACCGTAAGGCCTACAGACGTGAAACCTGGCCAGATGGTAGGCCTCAATTTGGGGACAACCTATCAGAGTATGACCCCAATTGGCCCATAGGTGGCGCTACAGCAACCAAAAGTACTAAATCGCTCATAACTCTTAGACCGTTTGTCCCAGGATCAAGTGTCTTATATCGTTGGAATCCTTGGCTCAAGGCGGACAAAATGGCTATCTCCGATTTGGATGTAGGCAGGGAAAATTTTCTGCTATGTCGGATTTTGTCCAAAACCTACTTTTGCGAACTAGTCCCTGGTTTTTGGCCCGATCGGAACCAAACCAGTCTAGGACAATTCTCTGGACTCTCTAGATCAATAATTATCGAAAAAAAGTTGAACTTTTGCATTTGGGTGGCTGTAACAGGGTCATTTAGAAAAGGGGCGTGGCAAAATACACTCAAAAGCCTATAAATCCCAAATGAAAACTCAGAACTTCACAAAAATGGATGAGCATATGTGTCAGAACATGGTGAGGAAGCATGCAGAGTTTCATGGAGATCGGACCATAGGTGGCGCTATAACTGGCAAAAAGCCTTCATTCTTATTAGGGGTTCAAGCATGAAATGCTGAAACCCTATTGTAATTGTAAGGATTCGTAAAACGCATCGTGCAGGACAAACCGTAAGGCCTAGAGACGTGAAACCTGGCCAGATGGTAGGCCTCAATTTGGGGACAACCTATCAGAGTATGACCCCAATTGGCCCATAGGTGGCGCTACAGCAACCAAAAGTACTAAATCGCTCATAACTCTTAGACCGTTTGTCCCAGGATCAAGTGTCTTATATCGTTGGAATCCTTGGCTCAAGGCGGACAAAATGGCTATCTCCGATTTGGATGTAGGCAGGGAAAATTTTCTGCTATGTCGGATTTTGTCCAAAACCTACTTTTGCGAACTAGTCCCTGGTTTTTGGCCCGATCGGAACCAAACCAGTCTAGGACAATTCTCTGGACTCTCTAGATCAATAATTATCGAAAAAAAGTTGAACTTTTGCATTTGGGTGGCTGTAACAGGGTCATTTAGAAAAGGGGCGTGGCAAAATACACTCAAAAGCCTATAAATCCCAAATGAAAACTCAGAACTTCACAAAAATGGATGAGCATATGTGTCAGAACATGGTGAGGAAGCATGCAGAGTTTCATGGAGATCGGACCATAGGTGGCGCTATAACTGGCAAAAAGCCTTCATTCTTATTAGGGGTTCAAGCATGAAATGCTGAAACCCTATTGTAATTGTAAGGATTCGTAAAACGCATCGTGCAGGACAAACCGTAAGGCCTAGAGACGTGAAACCTGGCCAGATGGTAGGCCTCAATTTGGGGACAACCTATCAGAGTATGACCCCAATTGGCCCATAGGTGGCGCTACAGCAACCAAAAGTACTAAATCGCTCATAACTCTTAGACCGTTTGTCCCAGGATCAAGTGTCTTATATCGTTGGAATCCTTGGCTCAAGGCGGACAAAATGGCTATCTCCGATTTGGATGTAGGCAGGGAAAATTTTCTGCTATGTCGGATTTTGTCCAAAACCTACTTTGGCAAACTAGTCCCTGGTTTTTGGTCCAATTGGAACCAGACCAGTCTAGGACAATTCTCTGGACTCTCTAGATAAATAATTATCGAAAAAAAGTTGAACTTTTGCATTTGCCTGGCTGTAACAGGGTCATTTAGGAAAGTGGAGGGACAAAAAACACTCAAAAGCCTATACAACCTAAGGGAAAACCTAAAACTTCACAAAAATCGATGAGCATATGTGTCCTAACATGGTGAAGAAGCATGCCAAGTTTCGTGAAGATCGGACAATAGGTGGTGCTATAACTGGCAAAAACGTCTCTTCTTATTAGGGGTTCAAGCATGAAATGCTGAAACCCTATTGTAATTGTACTGATTTTTATTATTATTATTATTATTATTCTTCTGCCGTAAAACGCATTGTGCAGCCCAAACCGTAACAGCTGGAACCTTGAAACTTGGCCAAATGATAGTGCTCAATTTGGGGAAAACCTATCAAAATATGGCCCAGATTGGCCAATAGGTGGTGCTATAATGACCACATTTACTAAATTGCTCATAACTCCTACATACTTTGTCATAGAGGCTCAAATTTAGCATCACTGTGATCCCTGGCTCCAGACGAACAACCTGGCTATCTCCAAATCGCGATTTGAGCAAAAAAAAAATTTATATGGCCACTTTTGTCCAAAGCCTACTTTGGCAAACTAGTCCCTGGTTTTTGGTCCAATTGGAACCAGACCAGTCTAGGACAATTCTCTGGACTCTCTAGATAAATAATTATCGAAAAAAAGTTGAACTTTTGCATTTGCCTGGCTGTAACAGGGTCATTTAGGAAAGTGGAGGGACAAAAAACACTCAAAAGCCTATACAACCTAAGGGAAAACCTAAAACTTCACAAAAATCGATGAGCATATGTGTCCTAACATGGTGAAGAAGCATGCCAAGTTTCGTGAAGATCGGACAATAGGTGGTGCTATAACTGGCAAAAACGTCTCTTCTTATTAGGGGTTCAAGCATGAAATGCTGAAACCCTATTGTAATTGTACTGATTTTTATTATTAGGGGTTCAAGCATGAAATGCTGAAACCCTATTGTAATTGTAAGGATTCGTAAAACGCATCGTGCAGGACAAACCGTAAGGCCTAGAGACGTGAAACCTGGCCAGATGGTAGGCCTCAATTTGGGGACAACCTATCAGAGTATGACCCCAATTGGCCCATAGGTGGCGCTACAGCAACCAAAAGTACTAAATCGCTCATAACTCTTAGACCGTTTGTCCCAGGATCAAGTGTCTTATATCGTTGGAATCCTTGGCTCAAGGCGGACAAAATGGCTATCTCCGATTTGGATGTAGGCAGGGAAAATTTTCTGCTATGTCGGATTTTGTCCAAAACCTACTTTTGCGAACTAGTCCCTGGTTTTTGGCCCGATCGGAACCAAACCAGTCTAGGACAATTCTCTGGACTCTCTAGATCAATAATTATCGAAAAAAAGTTGAACTTTTGCATTTGGGTGGCTGTAACAGGGTCATTTAGAAAAGGGGCGTGGCAAAATACACTCAAAAGCCTATAAATCCCAAATGAAAACTCAGAACTTCACAAAAATGGATGAGCATATGTGTCAGAACATGGTGAGGAAGCATGCAGAGTTTCATGGAGATCGGACCATAGGTGGCGCTATAACTGGCAAAAAGCCTTCATTCTTATTAGGGGTTCAAGCATGAAATGCTGAAACCCTATTGTAATTGTAAGGATTCGTAAAACGCATCGTGCAGGACAAACCGTAAGGCCTAGAGACGTGAAACCTGGCCAGATGGTAGGCCTCAATTTGGGGACAACCTATCAGAGTATGACCCCAATTGGCCCATAGGTGGCGCTACAGCAACCAAAAGTACTAAATCGCTCATAACTCTTAGACCGTTTGTCCCAGGATCAAGTGTCTTATATCGTTGGAATCCTTGGCTCAAGGCGGACAAAATGGCTATCTCCGATTTGGATGTAGGCAGGGAAAATTTTCTGCTATGTCGGATTTTGTCCAAAACCTACTTTTGCGAACTAGTCCCTGGTTTTTGGCCCGATCGGAACCAAACCAGTCTAGGACAATTCTCTGGACTCTCTAGATCAATAATTATCGAAAAAAAGTTGAACTTTTGCATTTGGGTGGCTGTAACAGGGTCATTTAGAAAAGGGGCGTGGCAAAATACACTCAAAAGCCTATAAATCCCAAATGAAAACTCAGAACTTCACAAAAATGGATGAGCATATGTGTCAGAACATGGTGAGGAAGCATGCAGAGTTTCATGGAGATCGGACCATAGGTGGCGCTATAACTGGCAAAAAGCCTTCATTCTTATTAGGGGTTCAAGCATGAAATGCTGAAACCCTATTGTAATTGTAAGGATTCGTAAAACGCATCGTGCAGGACAAACCGTAAGGCCTACAGACGTGAAACCTGGCCAGATGGTAGGCCTCAATTTGGGGACAACCTATCAGAGTATGACCCCAATTGGCCCATAGGTGGCGCTACAGCAACCAAAAGTACTAAATCGCTCATAACTCTTAGACCGTTTGTCCCAGGATCAAGTGTCTTATATCGTTGGAATCCTTGGCTCAAGGCGGACAAAATGGCTATCTCCGATTTGGATGTAGGCAGGGAAAATTTTCTGCTATGTCGGATTTTGTCCAAAACCTACTTTTGCGAACTAGTCCCTGGTTTTTGGCCCGATCGGAACCAAACCAGTCTAGGACAATTCTCTGGACTCTCTAGATCAATAATTATCGAAAAAAAGTTGAACTTTTGCATTTGGGTGGCTGTAACAGGGTCATTTAGAAAAGGGGCGTGGCAAAATACACTCAAAAGCCTATAAATCCCAAATGAAAACTCAGAACTTCACAAAAATGGATGAGCATATGTGTCAGAACATGGTGAGGAAGCATGCAGAGTTTCATGGAGATCGGACCATAGGTGGCGCTATAACTGGCAAAAAGCCTTCATTCTTATTAGGGGTTCAAGCATGAAATGCTGAAACCCTATTGTAATTGTAAGGATTCGTAAAACGCATCGTGCAGGACAAACCGTAAGGCCTACAGACGTGAAACCTGGCCAGATGGTAGGCCTCAATTTGGGGACAACCTATCAGAGTATGACCCCAATTGGCCCATAGGTGGCGCTACAGCAACCAAAAGTACTAAATCGCTCATAACTCTTAGACCGTTTGTCCCAGGATCAAGTGTCTTATATCGTTGGAATCCTTGGCTCAAGGCGGACAAAATGGCTATCTCCGATTTGGATGTAGGCAGGGAAAATTTTCTGCTATGTCGGATTTTGTCCAAAACCTACTTTTGCGAACTAGTCCCTGGTTTTTGGCCCGATCGGAACCAAACCAGTCTAGGACAATTCTCTGGACTCTCTAGATCAATAATTATCGAAAAAAAGTTGAACTTTTGCATTTGGGTGGCTGTAACAGGGTCATTTAGAAAAGGGGCGTGGCAAAATACACTCAAAAGCCTATAAATCCCAAATGAAAACTCAGAACTTCACAAAAATGGATGAGCATATGTGTCAGAACATGGTGAGGAAGCATGCAGAGTTTCATGGAGATCGGACCATAGGTGGCGCTATAACTGGCAAAAAGCCTTCATTCTTATTAGGGGTTCAAGCATGAAATGCTGAAACCCTATTGTAATTGTAAGGATTCGTAAAACGCATCGTGCAGGACAAACCGTAAGGCCTAGAGACGTGAAACCTGGCCAGATGGTAGGCCTCAATTTGGGGACAACCTATCAGAGTATGACCCCAATTGGCCCATAGGTGGCGCTACAGCAACCAAAAGTACTAAATCGCTCATAACTCTTAGACCGTTTGTCCCAGGATCAAGTGTCTTATATCGTTGGAATCCTTGGCTCAAGGCGGACAAAATGGCTATCTCCGATTTGGATGTAGGCAGGGAAAATTTTCTGCTATGTCGGATTTTGTCCAAAACCTACTTTTGCGAACTAGTCCCTGGTTTTTGGCCCGATCGGAACCAAACCAGTCTAGGACAATTCTCTGGACTCTCTAGATCAATAATTATCGAAAAAAAGTTGAACTTTTGCATTTGGGTGGCTGTAACAGGGTCATTTAGAAAAGGGGCGTGGCAAAATACACTCAAAAGCCTATAAATCCCAAATGAAAACTCAGAACTTCACAAAAATGGATGAGCATATGTGTCAGAACATGGTGAGGAAGCATGCAGAGTTTCATGGAGATCGGACCATAGGTGGCGCTATAACTGGCAAAAAGCCTTCATTCTTATTAGGGGTTCAAGCATGAAATGCTGAAACCCTATTGTAATTGTAAGGATTCGTAAAACGCATCGTGCAGGACAAACCGTAAGGCCTAGAGACGTGAAACCTGGCCAGATGGTAGGCCTCAATTTGGGGACAACCTATCAGAGTATGACCCCAATTGGCCCATAGGTGGCGCTACAGCAACCAAAAGTACTAAATCGCTCATAACTCTTAGACCGTTTGTCCCAGGATCAAGTGTCTTATATCGTTGGAATCCTTGGCTCAAGGCGGACAAAATGGCTATCTCCGATTTGGATGTAGGCAGGGAAAATTTTCTGCTATGTCGGATTTTGTCCAAAACCTACTTTTGCGAACTAGTCCCTGGTTTTTGGCCCGATCGGAACCAAACCAGTCTAGGACAATTCTCTGGACTCTCTAGATCAATAATTATCGAAAAAAAGTTGAACTTTTGCATTTGGGTGGCTGTAACAGGGTCATTTAGAAAAGGGGCGTGGCAAAATACACTCAAAAGCCTATAAATCCCAAATGAAAACTCAGAACTTCACAAAAATGGATGAGCATATGTGTCAGAACATGGTGAGGAAGCATGCAGAGTTTCATGGAGATCGGACCATAGGTGGCGCTATAACTGGCAAAAAGCCTTCATTCTTATTAGGGGTTCAAGCATGAAATGCTGAAACCCTATTGTAATTGTAAGGATTCGTAAAACGCATCGTGCAGGACAAACCGTAAGGCCTACAGACGTGAAACCTGGCCAGATGGTAGGCCTCAATTTGGGGACAACCTATCAGAGTATGACCCCAATTGGCCCATAGGTGGCGCTACAGCAACCAAAAGTACTAAATCGCTCATAACTCTTAGACCGTTTGTCCCAGGATCAAGTGTCTTATATCGTTGGAATCCTTGGCTCAAGGCGGACAAAATGGCTATCTCCGATTTGGATGTAGGCAGGGAAAATTTTCTGCTATGTCGGATTTTGTCCAAAACCTACTTTTGCGAACTAGTCCCTGGTTTTTGGCCCGATCGGAACCAAACCAGTCTAGGACAATTCTCTGGACTCTCTAGATCAATAATTATCGAAAAAAAGTTGAACTTTTGCATTTGGGTGGCTGTAACAGGGTCATTTAGAAAAGGGGCGTGGCAAAATACACTCAAAAGCCTATAAATCCCAAATGAAAACTCAGAACTTCACAAAAATGGATGAGCATATGTGTCAGAACATGGTGAGGAAGCATGCAGAGTTTCATGGAGATCGGACCATAGGTGGCGCTATAACTGGCAAAAAGCCTTCATTCTTATTAGGGGTTCAAGCATGAAATGCTGAAACCCTATTGTAATTGTAAGGATTCGTAAAACGCATCGTGCAGGACAAACCGTAAGGCCTACAGACGTGAAACCTGGCCAGATGGTAGGCCTCAATTTGGGGACAACCTATCAGAGTATGACCCCAATTGGCCCATAGGTGGCGCTACAGCAACCAAAAGTACTAAATCGCTCATAACTCTTAGACCGTTTGTCCCAGGATCAAGTGTCTTATATCGTTGGAATCCTTGGCTCAAGGCGGACAAAATGGCTATCTCCGATTTGCTCGCCCTTCAGGCGCCAATTTCGAGTAAATTGCATTTTTTTGAAAAACCTATTTTTGCGAACTTCTCCTTGGTTTTTCGACCAATTGGAACCAAACCACTGCAAGAATATTCTCTGGAGTCTGACAATCAATAATCATCCCAAAAATTCAAAATTTCAATTAACGGTCGATAAGGGAAACCAAAATCTTTGATGGCACCAGGGCCACTTTTACTAAAACGGTTATAAATTGTGAACGGAAAGAGATTTTTTTGCTAAACTTGGGACACATCTTCCTGAGCTCAATCTGAGATCACTTGAAAAAAAATCGCAACAATTGGCCAGTAGGTGGCACTATAAAACGGTTATAACTTGTGAACGGAAAGAGATATTTTCACAAAACTTGGGACACATGTTCATGAGCTCATTCTGAGGTCACGTGAAAAAAAAATCATGAGAATTGGCCACTTGGTGGCGCTATAAAATGGTTATAACTTGTGAACGGAATGAGATATTTTCACTAAACTTGGGGCACATGTTCATAAGCTCAATCTGAGTTGACATGAAAAAAATCGTGACAATTGGCCACTTGGTGGCGCTATAACAGTGAAAAAAATCATGAAAATAGCTATAAGCGCACCCAACCGTTTTCTACTGAAAAGTGGCACGCAGTGTCTTTGTCCAGGGTGCCATGATAGTCTATGAGAACATTGGTGTATCTCAAAAAACTCAGTATACGTCATTGGCACAAAGCCTTGAAGGAGCCTTAAAAGTTTCAAGGAAGCCCGTGTTTTTTTCACAGGAGTGACCTCCTAAGAATCCTTGCCGAGTCCAACAAGACCAAACATGCCAGGTTTCGCCTTATGGTTTTTGTAAGTGTCATTTAGAGCTTTAAAAAATTGTGCTTATCTTCAAAGCCGTTAGTCTGATCTAGACAACAACAAAAAAAACAAAGGAAATTTGAAAACATAGGTAAATAGCTAAACAATAACGCCAAAATGTTAAAATTATGATAGGAACTGACAAAAAAAATTATTAAATCCAATCAATTTCACCCATGGATCATTTTGATGCTCTCACATGTTTGAAACGAACAATGATAGATTGTGATGAAATTTGTTTTGAATTGGGACTGGCAAATCCCCGTCCATACTGTCAATGACCGGTCGCAAAGACCCGCCCACTTTAGTTACTGTTGCTATGTCTGACAAGCGACGCCACTCTCACACCACACCAAGTTCTCACGCAGTGAAAAATACATTGCGGATCAGAAAAAAGACTGCGCGGTGACAAACAAGTACTTTTGATATGAAACAAAGTCTCACCTTTCAAATGTAGTAATTTTTTTAGAGACATTTAAACAATAAATACCGTTTTGTGACTCTTTAATGTATCTGACAGATCGCTGTAGACTCGAGGCTCAGTTAAAGCTGCTTGTGAACCGATCATCTCTTCCTTCTAGTTAATTTAAAGCATTAAAATAAACATGAATGAACATAAAAGGAATGTTGTTTTAAAGTGCTAAGACGTCAGTACACTTTGTTTTTCAAATTTAAATCCTCCTATGTTAATCTACTAACTCTCCTGACTGCTTTGTTGGACAAAATGGCGGATCATGATTAGTCAGATCGCCTGTCAATCAAACTCCCTGCGAAGGGTCAATTGAGAATGCCTGTGCGCACAATGCTGATCTAATCGACAACTTTGCAGTTGCACATAGGAAAGCCCGGAAAATCCTGCTATAATGTAAGAGAGCATCTTTTTCATGTATTTGGACTTAGGCCTAACAATGTTTTATAGTGCGCTGTCCCCATTGTTTTTTTTGTTGTTGTTTTTTTTTGTTTTGTTTTTGGTGAGTGTAGGCTACTCCTGATTTTGTTAGTCATCTCATCTCTTATATGTATGATCATATCCTGCCCTATTCATGGTAGCCAACTCGCGGACATTGCGTCATCAATGTCATCAATTGCGTCATCAAGGAGCCCGCCTTGATAATCCTACTTAAGGGCCCGGTGGTGGCTCGTTACACCACTGAATATTATTATCTAAACTCCTTATCAAAATTAAATATTTACAACAAATCTGACACATATATATGGGCACACTTTGAGTACTATTAATAAAAGTGGTGGAGATCAGGCAAGACTATAAGAAGACTAGGCAAAAGGTGCTATAACTGTAAAAATGCTTTAAAACCATATATTTCCTATGGTAAACTGCCTGTATTGGCTGTAAATGGTCTTTTTCATCTATGATGGCAGTTGTTAAATGCTTGCTAAATAAAACTTAATGTCTTTGATTGCTTGTGTGCTTAAAGGCCTTAAAGGCCTTAACTGCTTGAACCCCGATAAATGCTGCTTGCAGCTTTAATTATTATTATTATTATTCTTCTGCCGTAAAACGCATTGTGCAGCCCAAACCGTAACAGCTGGAACCTTGAAACTTGGCCAAATGATAGTGCTCAATTTGGGGAAAACCTATCAAAATATGGCCCAGATTGGCCAATAGGTGGTGCTATAATGACCACATTTACTAAATTGCTCATAACTCCTACATACTTTGTCATAGAGGCTCAAATTTAGCATCACTGTGATCCCTGGCTCCAGACGAACAACCTGGCTATCTCCAAATCGCGATTTGAGCAAAAAAAAAATTTATATGGCCACTTTTGTCCAAAGCCTACTTTGGCAAACTAGTCCCTGGTTTTTGGTCCAATTGGAACCAGACCAGTCTAGGACAATTCTCTGGACTCTCTAGATAAATAATTATCGAAAAAAAGTTGAACTTTTGCATTTGCCTGGCTGTAACAGGGTCATTTAGGAAAGTGGAGGGACAAAAAACACTCAAAAGCCTATACAACCTAAGGGAAAACCTAAAACTTCACAAAAATCGATGAGCATATGTGTCCTAACATGGTGAAGAAGCATGCCAAGTTTCGTGAAGATCGGACAATAGGTGGCGCTATAACTGGCAAAAACGTCTCTTCTTATTAGGGGTTCAAGCACGAAGTGCTGAAACCCTATTGTAATTGTACTGATTTTTATTATTATTATTATTCTTCCCTAAAACGCATTGTGCAGCCCAAACCGTAAGACCTATAGACTTGAAACTTGGCCAGATGGTAGTAGTATTGCTCGCTACTCAGATACACGGACTGAGCCCAATCGGCCCATAGGTGGTGCTATAATGACCACATTTACTAAATTGCTCATAACTCCTACATACTTTGTCATAGAGGCTCAAATTTAGCATCACTGTGATCCCTGGCTCCAGACGAACAACCTGGCTATCTCCAAATCGCGATTTGAGCAAAAAAAAAATTTATATGGCCACTTTTGTCCAAAGCCTACTTTGGCAAACTAGTCCCTGGTTTTTGGTCCAATTGGAACCAGACCAGTCTAGGACAATTCTCTGGACTCTCTAGATAAATAATTATCGAAAAAAAGTTGAACTTTTGCATTTGCCTGGCTGTAACAGGGTCATTTAGGAAAGTGGAGGGACAAAAAACACTCAAAAGCCTATACAACCTAAGGGAAAACCTAAAACTTCACAAAAATCGATGAGCATATGTGTCCTAACATGGTGAAGAAGCATGCCAAGTTTCGTGAAGATCGGACAATAGGTGGTGCTATAACTGGCAAAAACGTCTCTTCTTATTAGGGGTTCAAGCATGAAATGCTGAAACCCTATTGTAATTGTACTGATTTTTAGGGGTTCAAGCACGAAGTGCTGAAACCCTATTGTAATTGTACTGATTTTTATTATTATTATTATTATTATTCCGCCGTAAAACGCATCGTGCAGCCCAAACCGTAAGAGCTGGAACTTTGAAACTTTGCCATATGGTAGTACAAAAATCGAGGAGAGGTTATCAAATTATGACCTCGAATGGCCCATAGGTGGCGCTATAGCGACCAAAAGCGCGAAACTGCTCATAACTCCTAGACCGTATGTCGTAGACTCAAGTGTCTTATATCATTGGAAAGCTGGATGCCTGACGAACAAAACGTATATCTCCGATTTCATTTCCGCCATGATAGATTTTCCGCCATTTTGAATTTTGTCAAAAACCTACTTTTGCGAACTAGTCCCTGGTTTTTTGCCCGATCGGAACCAAACCAGTGCAGAAATGTTCTCTGGAGTCTGAATATCAATAATTATCGAAAAAAAGTTGAAATTTCCATTCACGGTCGCTAAGGGGCGCCCAAATGTATGTTGTGGGAGGAGCCTATTTTACTAAAACGGCTATAACTCCAGAAGTAAATGAGGTATCTTCACCAAACTCGGTACACATGTGTAAGAGGTCAATTTGAGGTCACAGTAAAAAAACCGCGGCGAATGGCCACATGGTGGCGCTATAACATGAAAAAAACATAAAACGGCCCATAACCACCTGACCGTTAGTCCGATTGACTTGAAAATTGGTATGCAGTGTCTTGGTCCAAGGTGCCATGTATGTCTATGAGGACATTGGTGTATCTCAAAAAACATGGCCGCCATCGGCCAATGAAGTTTGAGCACCTATAAGACAAGGTTAACGGACGTCGATCGGAACGAAACTCGATGGGCATGTTCGACTCATGGCCCTAGAGGTCTGTAAGAATTTTGAAAGAAATCGGCCACTAGTTGGCGCTAACGAGTTTTTTGGCTCTGTAATCACGTGGTGTTACACTTATCGTCATAAAATGCATATCATTTGATAGATCTGCTCATGCTCAACAACTTTGCCTCAAGAACCACTAATGTCAATCAAACCATTAATTAATTATTCATGAATATGTTAAAAACCTACTTTTGCGAACTAGTCCCTGGTTTTTCGCCCGATCGGAACCAGACCAGTCTAGGACAATTCTCTGGACTCTCTAGATCAATAATTATCGAAAAAAAGTTTAACTTTTGCATTTGGGTGGCTGTAATAGGGTAATTTATAAAAGGGGCGTGGCAAAATACACTAAAATGCCTATAAATCCTAAATGAAAACTCAAAACTTCACAAAAATTGGTGAGCATATGTGACATAACATCATTAACAAGCATGCCAAATTTTATGGAGATCGGACCAAAGGTGGCGCTATAACTGTTAAAAAGCTTTAAAACCATATATTACCTATGGTAAATTGCCTGCATTGGCTGTAAATGGTCTTTTTCATCTAGAATGTCAGTGTTTACATGCTTGCTAAATAAATTTTAATAACTTTTGATGCTTTTGTGCTTATAAACCTTAAAGGCCTTAACAGCTTGAACCCCGATAAATGCTGCTTGCAGCTTTAATTATTATTATTATTATTATTATTCTTCTGCCGTAAAACGCATTGTGCAGCCCAAACCGTAACAGCTGGAACCTTGAAACTTGGCCAAATGATAGTGCTCAATTTGGGGAAAACCTATCAAAATATGGCCCAGATTGGCCAATAGGTGGTGCTATAATGACCACATTTACTAAATTGCTCATAACTCCTACATACTTTGTCATAGAGGCTCAAATTTAGCATCACTGTGATCCCTGGCTCCAGACGAACAACCTGGCTATCTCCAAATCGCGATTTGAGCAAAAAAAAAATTTATATGGCCACTTTTGTCCAAAGCCTACTTTGGCAAACTAGTCCCTGGTTTTTGGTCCAATTGGAACCAGACCAGTCTAGGACAATTCTCTGGACTCTCTAGATAAATAATTATCGAAAAAAAGTTGAACTTTTGCATTTGCCTGGCTGTAACAGGGTCATTTAGGAAAGTGGAGGGACAAAAAACACTCAAAAGCCTATACAACCTAAGGGAAAACCTAAAACTTCACAAAAATCGATGAGCATATGTGTCCTAACATGGTGAAGAAGCATGCCAAGTTTCGTGAAGATCGGACAATAGGTGGTGCTATAACTGGCAAAAACGTCTCTTCTTATTAGGGGTTCAAGCATGAAATGCTGAAACCCTATTGTAATTGTACTGATTTTTAGGGGTTCAAGCACGAAGTGCTGAAACCCTATTGTAATTGTACTGATTTTTATTATTATTATTATTATTATTCCGCCGTAAAACGCATCGTGCAGCCCAAACCGTAAGAGCTGGAACTTTGAAACTTTGCCATATGGTAGTACAAAAATCGAGGAGAGGTTATCAAATTATGACCTCGAATGGCCCATAGGTGGCGCTATAGCAACCAAAAGCGCGAAACTGCTCATAACTCCTAGACCGTATGTCGTAGACTCAAGTGTCTTATATCATTGGAAAGCTGGATGCCTGACGAAAAAAACGTATATCTCCGATTTCATTTCCGCCATGATAGATTTTCCGCCATTTTGAATTTTGTCAAAAACCTACTTTTGCGAACTAGTCCCTGGTTTTTTGCCCGATCGGAACCAAACTAGTGCAGAAATGTTCTCTGGAGTCTGAATATCAATAATTATCGAAAAAAAGTTGAAATTTCCATTCACGGTCGCTAAGGGGCGCCCAAATGTATGTTGTGGGAGGAGCCTATTTTACTAAAACGGCTATAACTCCAGAAGTAAATGAGGTATCTTCACCAAACTCGGTACACATGTGTAAGAGGTCAATCTGAGGTCACAGTAAAAAAACCGCGGCGAATGGCCACATGGTGGCGCTATAACATGAAAAAAATATAAAACGGCCCATAACCACCTGACCGTTAGTCCGATTGACTTGAAAATTGGTATGCAGTGTCTTGGTCCAAGGTGCCATGTATGTCTATGAGGACATTGGTGTATCTCAAAAAACATGGCCGCCATCGGCCAATGAAGTTTGAGCACCTATAAGACAAGGTTAACGGACGTCGATCGGAACGAAACTCGATGGGCATGTTCGACTCATGGCCCTAGAGGTCTGTAAGAATTTTGAAAGAAATCGGCCACTAGTTGGCGCTAACGAGTTTTTTGGCTCTGTAATCACGTGGTGTTACACTTATCGTCATAAAATGCATATCATTTGATAGATCTGCTCATGCTCAACAACTTTGCCTCAAGAACCACTAATGTCAATCAAACCATTCATTAATTATTCATGAATATGTTAAAAACCTACTTTTGCGAACTAGTCCCTGGTTTTTAACCCGATCGGAACCAGACCAGTCTAGGACAATTCTCTGGACTCTCTAGATCAATAATTATCGAAAAAAAGTTTAACTTTTGCATTTGGGTGGCTGTAATAGGGTAATTTATAAAAGGGGCGTGGCAAAATACACTAAAATGCCTATAAATCCTAAATGAAAACTCAGAACTTCACAAAAATTGGTGAGCATATGTGACATAACATCATTAACAAGCATGCCAAATTTTATGGAGATCGGACCAAAGGTGGCGCTATAACTGTTAAAAAGCTTTAAAACCATATATTACCTATGGTAAATTGCCTGCATTGGCTGTAAATGGTCTTTTTCATCTGCATCTCATCTGCATATCATTTGATAGATCTCCTCATGCTGAACAACTTTGCCTCAAGAACCATTGCTGTCAATCAGACCGTTCATTAAATATTCACGAACATGTTAAAAACCTACTTTTGCGAACTAGTCCTAGGTTTTTCGCCCGATTGGAACCAGACCAGTCTAGGACAATTCTATGGACTCTCTAGATCAATAATTATCAAAAAAAAGTTGAACTTTTGCATTTTGCGCATGGGTATATTTGGTCATAAAGAAAATGGACGTGGCAAAATGCACTAAAAAGCCTATAAATCATATATAAAAACTCAGAACTTCACAAAAATTGGTGAGCATATGTGACATAACATCATTAATAACCATGCCAAATTTTGTGGAGATCGGACCATAGGTTGCGCTATAACTGTTAAAAAACTTTAAAAACATATATTTCCTATGGTAAATTGCCTGTATTGGCTGTAAATTGTCTTTTCCATCTATGATCATATAATTTTCATATAATAATGTTCAAAACTAGTGCAGTACAATTCTCTGGACTCTCTAGATCAGTAATTATCAGAAAAAGTTGAACTACTTCATTTGGATGGCTATAATAGGGTCACTTCAAAATGTGGCCTTGACCAAGTGTCCCCGAAAGCTTATATCTTTTAAGATGCTCAGATCTTCTTAAAAACAAGTCAGAACATGTGAAATATCACTCTGAACAAGCATGAAAAATTTCAGACAGATCGGACAAAATTTGACTCTATAACAGTTTAAAAAGGTGAAAATAATATGAATACAATGGCATATT
Organism: Leuciscus leuciscus; assembly: GCF_965113295.1. Taxonomy (NCBI): domain Eukaryota; kingdom Metazoa; phylum Chordata; class Actinopteri; order Cypriniformes; family Leuciscidae; genus Leuciscus; species Leuciscus leuciscus. The sequence continues at coordinate 13,806,016 of NC_138745.1, forward strand.
AAGCCAATAAGTGGTATTTTACTGCCCCCTGCTGTTTAAAATAGTTATTTTGTCATATTGTTTCTATAATTCATATTTAGACTTTATAAAATCATTATTTTAACATTTACAATTACATTTAGTCAAAATCCATCTGTAAAAGTATTAGTGTGTGTGTGTGTGTGTGTGTGTGTGGGTGTGTGTGAGTGTAAGCATGCATTATGGAGTTAACATGGAAAGACTGGTTTGCTTTAGTGCAGAAAACTGTTGAAAATCATGAAGATTAAACTGAAACTGAGCCAATAATGGTATTCTAGTGCCCTCTGCTGGCCATTCTGCTTATTAATGAAGTCTTTTGACATGTGCTTTTAAATTCATAATTAGACATTAAAAAATCACTTATATAACAATAACTATTATAACACAATCAGATTTTGTCAGTGTTCATCACTTCATTTGCACTGACACTTCACATACTTGCTAGTAATGTGGTAAATCATGGTAAATCACGCTAGAAACATTGTAAATCATAGTAAATAATACTAGAATGTGGTTTATCAAGGTAAATCATGCTAGAATCCTGGTAAGTCATTCTACAACGTGGCATATAATGGTAAATCATGCTAGAACATGGTAAATCATGGTAAACCATGGTAAATCATGATAAACTTTGGTAAATCATGCTGGAATGTGGCATATCATGGTAAATCATGCTAGAACATGGTAAATCAAGGTAAACTAAGATAAATTCATGGTAAACTATGCTAGAACAGGGTAAATCATGGTAAACCATGGTAAATCATGATAAACTATGGTAAATCATGCTAGAATGTGGTATATCATGGTAAATCATGCTAAAACATGGTAAATCAAGGTAAAATCATGGTAAACTATGCTAGAACATGGTAAATAATGGTAAACCATGGTAAATCATGAAAAACTATTGTAAATCATGCTAGAACATGGTCTTTTCCATCTATGATGTCAGTGGTTACAAGCTTGCTAAATAAATCTTAATAACTTTTGATGCTTTTGTGCTTAAAAACCTTAAAGGCCTTAACAGCTTGAACCCCGATAAATGCTGCTTGCAGCTTTAATTATTATTATTATTATTATTATTCTTCTGCCGTAAAACGCATTGTGCAGCCCAAACCGTAACAGCTGGAACCTTGAAACTTGGCCAAATGATAGTGCTCAATTTGGGGAAAACCTATCAAAATATGGCCCAGATTGGCCAATAGGTGGTGCTATAATGACCACATTTACTAAATTGCTCATAACTCCTACATACTTTGTCATAGAGGCTCAAATTTAGCATCACTGTGATCCCTGGCTCCAGACGAACAACCTGGCTATCTCCAAATCGCGATTTGAGCAAAAAAAAAATTTATATGGCCACTTTTGTCCAAAGCCTACTTTGGCAAACTAGTCCCTGGTTTTTGGTCCAATTGGAACCAGACCAGTCTAGGACAATTCTCTGGACTCTCTAGATAAATAATTATCGAAAAAAAGTTGAACTTTTGCATTTGCCTGGCTGTAACAGGGTCATTTAGGAAAGTGGAGGGACAAAAAACACTCAAAAGCCTATACAACCTAAGGGAAAACCTAAAACTTCACAAAAATCGATGAGCATATGTGTCCTAACATGGTGAAGAAGCATGCCAAGTTTCGTGAAGATCGGACAATAGGTGGTGCTATAACTGGCAAAAACGTCTCTTCTTATTAGGGGTTCAAGCATGAAATGCTGAAACCCTATTGTAATTGTACTGATTTTTAGGGGTTCAAGCACGAAGTGCTGAAACCCTATTGTAATTGTACTGATTTTTATTAGGGGTTCAAGCACGAAGTGCTGAAACCCTATTGTAATTGTACTGATTTTTATTATTATTATTATTATTATTATTATTATTCTTCCGCCGTAAAACGCATCGTGCAGCCCAAACCGTAAGTGCTAGAGACTTGAAACTTGGCCAGATGGTAGTACAAAAATCGAGGAGAGGTTATCAAATTATGACGCTGATTGGCCCATAGGTGGCGCTATAGCAACCAAAAGCGCGAAACTGGTCATAACTCCTAGACGATAAGTCATAGACTCAAGTGTCTTATATCATTGGAAAGCTGGACGCCTGACGAACAAAACGTATATCTCCGATTTTATTTCCGTCATGATAGATTTTCCGCCATTTTGAATTTTGTCAAAAACCTACTTTTGCAAACTAGTCCCTGGTTTTTCGTCCGATCGGAACCAAACCAGAGCAGAATTGTTCTCTGGAGTCTGAATATCAATAATTATCGAAAAAAAGTCGAAATTCCGATTCCTGGTCGCTAGGGGGTGATAAATTAAGGTTGTGGGAGGAGCCTATTTTACTAAAATGGCCATAACTCGAGAAGTAAATGAGATATCTTCACCAAACTTGGCACACATGTTTAAGAGGTCAATCTGAGGTCACAGTAAAAAAAATTGCGTCGATTGGCCACATGGTGGCGCTATAAACAAAAAAAAACATATAGACACCTGACCGTTTTTCCGAATGACTTGAAATTTGGTATGCAGTGTCTTGGCCCAAGGAGCCACCTATGTCTAAAAGGATATTGGCGTATCTCGAAAAACATGGCCGCCATTGGCCAATGAGGTTTGAGCACCGTTAACGAAGTCCGATCGGAGCGAAACTCGGTGGGCATGTTCGGCTCAAGCCCCTAGAGGTCTGTAAGAATTTTGAAAGAAATCGGCCACTAGTTGGCGCTAACGAGTTTTATGGCTCTGTAATCACGTGGTGTTACACTGATCATCACAAAATGCATATCATCTTATAGATCTGCTCATGCTGAACAACTTTGCCTCAAGAACCATTGCTGTCAATCAAACACTTAATTAAATATTCATGAATATGTTAAAAACCTACTTTTGCGAACTAGTCCCTGGTTTTTCGCCCGATCGGAACCAGACCAGTCTAGGACAATTCTCTGGACTCTCTAGATCAATAATTATCGAAAAAAAGTTTAACTTTTGCATTTGGGTGGCTGTAATAGGGTAATTTATAAAAGGGGCGTGGCAAAATACACTAAAATGCCTATAAATCATAAATGAAAACTCAAAACTTCACAAAAATTGGTGAGCATATGTGACATAACATCATTAACAAGCATGCCAAATTTTATGGAGATCGGACCAAAGGTGGCGCTATAACTGTTAAAAAGCTTTAAAACCATATATTTCCCATGGTAAACTGCCTGTATTGGCTGTAAATGGTCTTTTCCGTCTATTATGTCAGTTGTTAAATGCTTTCTAAATAAAACTTAATGTCTTTTGATGCTTGTGTGCTTAAAGGCCTTAAAGGCGTTAACTGCTTGAACCCCGATAAATGCTGCTTGCAGCTTTAATTATTATTATTATTATTATTCCGCCGTAAAACGCATCGTGCAGCCCAAACCGTAAGAGCTGGAACTTTGAAACTTTGCCATATGGTAGTACAAAAATCGAGGAGAGGTTATCAAATTATGACCTCGAATGGCCCATAGGTGGCGCTATAGCGACCAAAAGCGCGAAACTGCTCATAACTCCTAGACCGTATGTCGTAGACTCAAGTGTCTTATATCATTGGAAAGCTGGATGCCTGACGAACAAAACGTATATCTCCGATTTCATTTCCGCCATGATAGATTTTCCGCCATTTTGAATTTTGTCAAAAACCTACTTTTGCGAACTAGTCCCTGGTTTTTTGCCCGATCGGAACCAAACCAGTGCAGAAATGTTCTCTGGAGTCTGAATATCAATAATTATCGAAAAAAAGTTGAAATTTCCATTCACGGTCGCTAAGGGGCGCCCAAATGTATGTTGTGGGAGGAGCCTATTTTACTAAAACGGCTATAACTCCAGAAGTAAATGAGGTATCTTCACCAAACTCGGTACACATGTGTAAGAGGTCAATTTGAGGTCACAGTAAAAAAACCGCGGCGAATGGCCACATGGTGGCGCTATAACATGAAAAAAACATAAAACGGCCCATAACCACCTGACCGTTAGTCCGATTGACTTGAAAATTGGTATGCAGTGTCTTGGTCCAAGGTGCCATGTATGTCTATGAGGACATTGGTGTATCTCAAAAAACATGGCCGCCATCGGCCAATGAAGTTTGAGCACCTATAAGACAAGGTTAACGGACGTCGATCGGAACGAAACTCGATGGGCCACTTTTGTCCAAAGCCTACTTTTGCGAACTAGTCCCTGGTTTTTGGCCCGATCGGAACCAAACCAGTCTAGGACAATTCTCTGGACTCTCTAGATCAATAATTATCGAAAAAAAGTTGAACTTTTGCATTTGGGTGGCTGTAACAGGGTCATTTAGAAAAGGGGCGTGGCAAAATACACTCAAAAGCCTATAAATCCCAAATGAAAACTCAGAACTTCACAAAAATGGATGAGCATATGTGTCAGAACATGGTGAGGAAGCATGCAGAGTTTCATGGAGATCGGACCATAGGTGGCGCTATAACTGGCAAAAAGCCTTCATTCTTATTAGGGGTTCAAGCATGAAATGCTGAAACCCTATTGTAATTGTAAGGATTCGTAAAACGCATCGTGCAGGACAAACCGTAAGGCCTAGAGACGTGAAACCTGGCCAGATGGTAGGCCTCAATTTGGGGACAACCTATCAGAGTATGACCCCAATTGGCCCATAGGTGGCGCTACAGCAACCAAAAGTACTAAATCGCTCATAACTCTTAGACCGTTTGTCCCAGGATCAAGTGTCTTATATCGTTGGAATCCTTGGCTCAAGGCGGACAAAATGGCTATCTCCGATTTGGATGTAGGCAGGGAAAATTTTCTGCTATGTCGGATTTTGTCCAAAACCTACTTTTGCGAACTAGTCCCTGGTTTTTGGCCCGATCGGAACCAAACCAGTCTAGGACAATTCTCTGGACTCTCTAGATCAATAATTATCGAAAAAAAGTTGAACTTTTGCATTTGGGTGGCTGTAACAGGGTCATTTAGAAAAGGGGCGTGGCAAAATACACTCAAAAGCCTATAAATCCCAAATGAAAACTCAGAACTTCACAAAAATGGATGAGCATATGTGTCAGAACATGGTGAGGAAGCATGCAGAGTTTCATGGAGATCGGACCATAGGTGGCGCTATAACTGGCAAAAAGCCTTCATTCTTATTAGGGGTTCAAGCATGAAATGCTGAAACCCTATTGTAATTGTAAGGATTCGTAAAACGCATCGTGCAGGACAAACCGTAAGGCCTACAGACGTGAAACCTGGCCAGATGGTAGGCCTCAATTTGGGGACAACCTATCAGAGTATGACCCCAATTGGCCCATAGGTGGCGCTACAGCAACCAAAAGTACTAAATCGCTCATAACTCTTAGACCGTTTGTCCCAGGATCAAGTGTCTTATATCGTTGGAATCCTTGGCTCAAGGCGGACAAAATGGCTATCTCCGATTTGGATGTAGGCAGGGAAAATTTTCTGCTATGTCGGATTTTGTCCAAAACCTACTTTTGCGAACTAGTCCCTGGTTTTTGGCCCGATCGGAACCAAACCAGTCTAGGACAATTCTCTGGACTCTCTAGATCAATAATTATCGAAAAAAAGTTGAACTTTTGCATTTGGGTGGCTGTAACAGGGTCATTTAGAAAAGGGGCGTGGCAAAATACACTCAAAAGCCTATAAATCCCAAATGAAAACTCAGAACTTCACAAAAATGGATGAGCATATGTGTCAGAACATGGTGAGGAAGCATGCAGAGTTTCATGGAGATCGGACCATAGGTGGCGCTATAACTGGCAAAAAGCCTTCATTCTTATTAGGGGTTCAAGCATGAAATGCTGAAACCCTATTGTAATTGTAAGGATTCGTAAAACGCATCGTGCAGGACAAACCGTAAGGCCTACAGACGTGAAACCTGGCCAGATGGTAGGCCTCAATTTGGGGACAACCTATCAGAGTATGACCCCAATTGGCCCATAGGTGGCGCTACAGCAACCAAAAGTACTAAATCGCTCATAACTCTTAGACCGTTTGTCCCAGGATCAAGTGTCTTATATCGTTGGAATCCTTGGCTCAAGGCGGACAAAATGGCTATCTCCGATTTGGATGTAGGCAGGGAAAATTTTCTGCTATGTCGGATTTTGTCCAAAACCTACTTTTGCGAACTAGTCCCTGGTTTTTGGCCCGATCGGAACCAAACCAGTCTAGGACAATTCTCTGGACTCTCTAGATCAATAATTATCGAAAAAAAGTTGAACTTTTGCATTTGGGTGGCTGTAACAGGGTCATTTAGAAAAGGGGCGTGGCAAAATACACTCAAAAGCCTATAAATCCCAAATGAAAACTCAGAACTTCACAAAAATGGATGAGCATATGTGTCAGAACATGGTGAGGAAGCATGCAGAGTTTCATGGAGATCGGACCATAGGTGGCGCTATAACTGGCAAAAAGCCTTCATTCTTATTAGGGGTTCAAGCATGAAATGCTGAAACCCTATTGTAATTGTAAGGATTCGTAAAACGCATCGTGCAGGACAAACCGTAAGGCCTACAGACGTGAAACCTGGCCAGATGGTAGGCCTCAATTTGGGGACAACCTATCAGAGTATGACCCCAATTGGCCCATAGGTGGCGCTACAGCAACCAAAAGTACTAAATCGCTCATAACTCTTAGACCGTTTGTCCCAGGATCAAGTGTCTTATATCGTTGGAATCCTTGGCTCAAGGCGGACAAAATGGCTATCTCCGATTTGCTCGCCCTTCAGGCGCCAATTTCGAGTAAATTGCATTTTTTTGAAAAACCTATTTTTGCGAACTTCTCCTTGGTTTTTCGACCAATTGGAACCAAACCACTGCAAGAATATTCTCTGGAGTCTGACAATCAATAATCATCCCAAAAATTCAAAATTTCAATTAACGGTCGATAAGGGAAACCAAAATCTTTGATGGCACCAGGGCCACTTTTACTAAAACGGTTATAAATTGTGAACGGAAAGAGATTTTTTTGCTAAACTTGGGACACATCTTCCTGAGCTCAATCTGAGATCACTTGAAAAAAAATCGCAACAATTGGCCAGTAGGTGGCACTATAAAACGGTTATAACTTGTGAACGGAAAGAGATATTTTCACAAAACTTGGGACACATGTTCATGAGCTCATTCTGAGGTCACGTGAAAAAAAAATCATGAGAATTGGCCACTTGGTGGCGCTATAAAATGGTTATAACTTGTGAACGGAATGAGATATTTTCACTAAACTTGGGGCACATGTTCATAAGCTCAATCTGAGTTGACATGAAAAAAATCGTGACAATTGGCCACTTGGTGGCGCTATAACAGTGAAAAAAATCATGAAAATAGCTATAAGCGCACCCAACCGTTTTCTACTGAAAAGTGGCACGCAGTGTCTTTGTCCAGGGTGCCATGATAGTCTATGAGAACATTGGTGTATCTCAAAAAACTCAGTATACGTCATTGGCACAAAGCCTTGAAGGAGCCTTAAAAGTTTCAAGGAAGCCCGTGTTTTTTTCACAGGAGTGACCTCCTAAGAATCCTTGCCGAGTCCAACAAGACCAAACATGCCAGGTTTCGCCTTATGGTTTTTGTAAGTGTCATTTAGAGCTTTAAAAAATTGTGCTTATCTTCAAAGCCGTTAGTCTGATCTAGACAACAACAAAAAAAACAAAGGAAATTTGAAAACATAGGTAAATAGCTAAACAATAACGCCAAAATGTTAAAATTATGATAGGAACTGACAAAAAAAATTATTAAATCCAATCAATTTCACCCATGGATCATTTTGATGCTCTCACATGTTTGAAACGAACAATGATAGATTGTGATGAAATTTGTTTTGAATTGGGACTGGCAAATCCCCGTCCATACTGTCAATGACCGGTCGCAAAGACCCGCCCACTTTAGTTACTGTTGCTATGTCTGACAAGCGACGCCACTCTCACACCACACCAAGTTCTCACGCAGTGAAAAATACATTGCGGATCAGAAAAAAGACTGCGCGGTGACAAACAAGTACTTTTGATATGAAACAAAGTCTCACCTTTCAAATGTAGTAATTTTTTTAGAGACATTTAAACAATAAATACCGTTTTGTGACTCTTTAATGTATCTGACAGATCGCTGTAGACTCGAGGCTCAGTTAAAGCTGCTTGTGAACCGATCATCTCTTCCTTCTAGTTAATTTAAAGCATTAAAATAAACATGAATGAACATAAAAGGAATGTTGTTTTAAAGTGCTAAGACGTCAGTACACTTTGTTTTTCAAATTTAAATCCTCCTATGTTAATCTACTAACTCTCCTGACTGCTTTGTTGGACAAAATGGCGGATCATGATTAGTCAGATCGCCTGTCAATCAAACTCCCTGCGAAGGGTCAATTGAGAATGCCTGTGCGCACAATGCTGATCTAATCGACAACTTTGCAGTTGCACATAGGAAAGCCCGGAAAATCCTGCTATAATGTAAGAGAGCATCTTTTTCATGTATTTGGACTTAGGCCTAACAATGTTTTATAGTGCGCTGTCCCCATTGTTTTTTTTGTTGTTGTTTTTTTTTGTTTTGTTTTTGGTGAGTGTAGGCTACTCCTGATTTTGTTAGTCATCTCATCTCTTATATGTATGATCATATCCTGCCCTATTCATGGTAGCCAACTCGCGGACATTGCGTCATCAATGTCATCAATTGCGTCATCAAGGAGCCCGCCTTGATAATCCTACTTAAGGGCCCGGTGGTGGCTCGTTACACCACTGAATATTATTATCTAAACTCCTTATCAAAATTAAATATTTACAACAAATCTGACACATATATATGGGCACACTTTGAGTACTATTAATAAAAGTGGTGGAGATCAGGCAAGACTATAAGAAGACTAGGCAAAAGGTGCTATAACTGTAAAAATGCTTTAAAACCATATATTTCCTATGGTAAACTGCCTGTATTGGCTGTAAATGGTCTTTTTCATCTATGATGGCAGTTGTTAAATGCTTGCTAAATAAAACTTAATGTCTTTGATTGCTTGTGTGCTTAAAGGCCTTAAAGGCCTTAACTGCTTGAACCCCGATAAATGCTGCTTGCAGCTTTAATTATTATTATTATTATTCTTCTGCCGTAAAACGCATTGTGCAGCCCAAACCGTAACAGCTGGAACCTTGAAACTTGGCCAAATGATAGTGCTCAATTTGGGGAAAACCTATCAAAATATGGCCCAGATTGGCCAATAGGTGGTGCTATAATGACCACATTTACTAAATTGCTCATAACTCCTACATACTTTGTCATAGAGGCTCAAATTTAGCATCACTGTGATCCCTGGCTCCAGACGAACAACCTGGCTATCTCCAAATCGCGATTTGAGCAAAAAAAAAATTTATATGGCCACTTTTGTCCAAAGCCTACTTTGGCAAACTAGTCCCTGGTTTTTGGTCCAATTGGAACCAGACCAGTCTAGGACAATTCTCTGGACTCTCTAGATAAATAATTATCGAAAAAAAGTTGAACTTTTGCATTTGCCTGGCTGTAACAGGGTCATTTAGGAAAGTGGAGGGACAAAAAACACTCAAAAGCCTATACAACCTAAGGGAAAACCTAAAACTTCACAAAAATCGATGAGCATATGTGTCCTAACATGGTGAAGAAGCATGCCAAGTTTCGTGAAGATCGGACAATAGGTGGCGCTATAACTGGCAAAAACGTCTCTTCTTATTAGGGGTTCAAGCACGAAGTGCTGAAACCCTATTGTAATTGTACTGATTTTTATTATTATTATTATTCTTCCCTAAAACGCATTGTGCAGCCCAAACCGTAAGACCTATAGACTTGAAACTTGGCCAGATGGTAGTAGTATTGCTCGCTACTCAGATACACGGACTGAGCCCAATCGGCCCATAGGTGGTGCTATAATGACCACATTTACTAAATTGGTCATAACTCCTACATACTTTGTCATAGAGGCTCAAATTTAGCATCACTGTGATCCCTGGCTCCAGACGAACAACCTGGCTATCTCCAAATCGCGATTTGAGCAAAAAAAAAATTTATATGGCCACTTTTGTCCAAAGCCTACTTTGGCAAACTAGTCCCTGGTTTTTGGTCCAATTGGAACCAGACCAGTCTAGGACAATTCTCTGGACTCTCTAGATAAATAATTATCGAAAAAAAGTTGAACTTTTGCATTTGCCTGGCTGTAACAGGGTCATTTAGGAAAGTGGAGGGACAAAAAACACTCAAAAGCCTATACAACCTAAGGGAAAACCTAAAACTTCACAAAAATCGATGAGCATATGTGTCCTAACATGGTGAAGAAGCATGCCAAGTTTCGTGAAGATCGGACAATAGGTGGTGCTATAACTGGCAAAAACGTCTCTTCTTATTAGGGGTTCAAGCATGAAATGCTGAAACCCTATTGTAATTGTACTGATTTTTAGGGGTTCAAGCACGAAGTGCTGAAACCCTATTGTAATTGTACTGATTTTTATTATTATTATTATTATTATTCCGCCGTAAAACGCATCGTGCAGCCCAAACCGTAAGAGCTGGAACTTTGAAACTTTGCCATATGGTAGTACAAAAATCGAGGAGAGGTTATCAAATTATGACCTCGAATGGCCCATAGGTGGCGCTATAGCGACCAAAAGCGCGAAACTGCTCATAACTCCTAGACCGTATGTCGTAGACTCAAGTGTCTTATATCATTGGAAAGCTGGATGCCTGACGAACAAAACGTATATCTCCGATTTCATTTCCGCCATGATAGATTTTCCGCCATTTTGAATTTTGTCAAAAACCTACTTTTGCGAACTAGTCCCTGGTTTTTTGCCCGATCGGAACCAAACCAGTGCAGAAATGTTCTCTGGAGTCTGAATATCAATAATTATCGAAAAAAAGTTGAAATTTCCATTCACGGTCGCTAAGGGGCGCCCAAATGTATGTTGTGGGAGGAGCCTATTTTACTAAAACGGCTATAACTCCAGAAGTAAATGAGGTATCTTCACCAAACTCGGTACACATGTGTAAGAGGTCAATTTGAGGTCACAGTAAAAAAACCGCGGCGAATGGCCACATGGTGGCGCTATAACATGAAAAAAACATAAAACGGCCCATAACCACCTGACCGTTAGTCCGATTGACTTGAAAATTGGTATGCAGTGTCTTGGTCCAAGGTGCCATGTATGTCTATGAGGACATTGGTGTATCTCAAAAAACATGGCCGCCATCGGCCAATGAAGTTTGAGCACCTATAAGACAAGGTTAACGGACGTCGATCGGAACGAAACTCGATGGGCATGTTCGACTCATGGCCCTAGAGGTCTGTAAGAATTTTGAAAGAAATCGGCCACTAGTTGGCGCTAACGAGTTTTTTGGCTCTGTAATCACGTGGTGTTACACTTATCGTCATAAAATGCATATCATTTGATAGATCTGCTCATGCTCAACAACTTTGCCTCAAGAACCACTAATGTCAATCAAACCATTAATTAATTATTCATGAATATGTTAAAAACCTACTTTTGCGAACTAGTCCCTGGTTTTTCGCCCGATCGGAACCAGACCAGTCTAGGACAATTCTCTGGACTCTCTAGATCAATAATTATCGAAAAAAAGTTTAACTTTTGCATTTGGGTGGCTGTAATAGGGTAATTTATAAAAGGGGCGTGGCAAAATACACTAAAATGCCTATAAATCCTAAATGAAAACTCAAAACTTCACAAAAATTGGTGAGCATATGTGACATAACATCATTAACAAGCATGCCAAATTTTATGGAGATCGGACCAAAGGTGGCGCTATAACTGTTAAAAAGCTTTAAAACCATATATTACCTATGGTAAATTGCCTGCATTGGCTGTAAATGGTCTTTTTCATCTAGAATGTCAGTGTTTACATGCTTGCTAAATAAATTTTAATAACTTTTGATGCTTTTGTGCTTATAAACCTTAAAGGCCTTAACAGCTTGAACCCCGATAAATGCTGCTTGCAGCTTTAATTATTATTATTATTATTATTATTCTTCTGCCGTAAAACGCATTGTGCAGCCCAAACCGTAACAGCTGGAACCTTGAAACTTGGCCAAATGATAGTGCTCAATTTGGGGAAAACCTATCAAAATATGGCCCAGATTGGCCAATAGGTGGTGCTATAATGACCACATTTACTAAATTGCTCATAACTCCTACATACTTTGTCATAGAGGCTCAAATTTAGCATCACTGTGATCCCTGGCTCCAGACGAACAACCTGGCTATCTCCAAATCGCGATTTGAGCAAAAAAAAAATTTATATGGCCACTTTTGTCCAAAGCCTACTTTGGCAAACTAGTCCCTGGTTTTTGGTCCAATTGGAACCAGACCAGTCTAGGACAATTCTCTGGACTCTCTAGATAAATAATTATCGAAAAAAAGTTGAACTTTTGCATTTGCCTGGCTGTAACAGGGTCATTTAGGAAAGTGGAGGGACAAAAAACACTCAAAAGCCTATACAACCTAAGGGAAAACCTAAAACTTCACAAAAATCGATGAGCATATGTGTCCTAACATGGTGAAGAAGCATGCCAAGTTTCGTGAAGATCGGACAATAGGTGGTGCTATAACTGGCAAAAACGTCTCTTCTTATTAGGGGTTCAAGCATGAAATGCTGAAACCCTATTGTAATTGTACTGATTTTTAGGGGTTCAAGCACGAAGTGCTGAAACCCTATTGTAATTGTACTGATTTTTATTAGGGGTTCAAGCACGAAGTGCTGAAACCCTATTGTAATTGTACTGATTTTTATTATTATTATTATTATTATTATTCTTCCGCCGTAAAACGCATCGTGCAGCCCAAACCGTAAGTGCTAGAGACTTGAAACTTGGCCAGATGGTAGTACAAAAATCGAGGAGAGGTTATCAAATTATGACGCTGATTGGCCCATAGGTGGCGCTATAGCAACCAAAAGCGCGAAACTGGTCATAACTCCTAGACGATAAGTCATAGACTCAAGTGTCTTATATCATTGGAAAGCTGGACGCCTGACGAACAAAACGTATATCTCCGATTTTATTTCCGTCATGATAGATTTTCCGCCATTTTGAATTTTGTCAAAAACCTACTTTTGCAAACTAGTCCCTGGTTTTTCGTCCGATCGGAACCAAACCAGAGCAGAATTGTTCTCTGAAGTCTGAAGATCAATAATTATCGAAAAAAAGTCGAAATTCCGATTCCTGGTCGCTAGGGGGTGATAAATTAAGGTTGTGGGAGGAGCCTATTTTACTAAAATGGCTATAACTCGAGAAGTAAATGAGATATCTTCACCAAACTTGGCACACATGTTTAAGAGGTCAATCTGAGGTCAGAGTAAAAAAAATTGCGTCGATTGGCCACATGGTGGCGCTATAAACAAAAAAAAAACATATAGACACCTGACCGTTTTTCCAAATGACTTGAAATTTGGTATGCAGTGTCTTGGCCCAAGGGGCCACCTATGTCTAAAAGGATATTGGCGTATCTCGAAAAACATGGCCGCCATTGGCCAATGAGGTTTGACCACCGTTAACGAAGTCCGATCGGAGCGAAACTCGGTGGGCATGTTCGGCTCAAGCCCCTAGAGGTCTGTGAGAATTTTGAAAGAAATCGGCCACTAGTTGGCGCTAACGAGTTTTATGGCTCTGTAATCACGTGGTGTTACACTGATCATCACAAAATGCATATCATCTTATAGATCTGCTCATGCTGAACAACTTTGCCTCAAGAACCATTGCTGTCAATCAAACCGTTCATTAAATATTCATGAATATGTTAAAAACCTACTTTTGCGAACTAGTCCCTGGTTTTTCGCCCGATCGGAACCAGACCAGTCTAGGACAATTCTCTGGACTCTCTAGAACAATAATTATTGAAAAAAAGTTGAACTTTTGCATTTGGGTGGCTGTAATAGGGTAATTTATAAAAAGGGGCGTGGCAAAATACACTAATTTGCCTATAAATCATAAATGAAAACTCAGAACTTCACAAAAATTGGTGAGCATATGTGACATAACATCATTAACAAGCATGCCAAATTTTATGGAGATCGGACCAAAGGTGGCGCTATAACTGTTAAAAAGCTTTAAAACCATATATTTCCCATGGTAAACTGCCTGTATTGGCTGTAAATGGTCTTTTCCGTCTATTATGTCAGTTGTTAAATGCTTGCTAAATAAAACTTAATGTCTTTTGATGCTTGTGTGCTTAAAGGCCTTAAAGGCCTTAACTGCTTGAACCCCGATAAATGCTGCTTGCAGCTTTAATTATTATTATTATTATTATTCCGCCGTAAAACGCATCGTGCAGCCCAAACCGTAAGAGCTGGAACTTTGAAACTTTGCCATATGGTAGTACAAAAATCGAGGAGAGGTTATCAAATTATGACCTCGAATGGCCCATAGGTGGCGCTATAGCAACCAAAAGCGCGAAACTGCTCATAACTCCTAGACCGTATGTCGTAGACTCAAGTGTCTTATATCATTGGAAAGCTGGATGCCTGACGAAAAAAACGTATATCTCCGATTTCATTTCCGCCATGATAGATTTTCCGCCATTTTGAATTTTGTCAAAAACCTACTTTTGCGAACTAGTCCCTGGTTTTTTGCCCGATCGGAACCAAACTAGTGCAGAAATGTTCTCTGGAGTCTGAATATCAATAATTATCGAAAAAAAGTTGAAATTTCCATTCACGGTCGCTAAGGGGCGCCCAAATGTATGTTGTGGGAGGAGCCTATTTTACTAAAACGGCTATAACTCCAGAAGTAAATGAGGTATCTTCACCAAACTCGGTACACATGTGTAAGAGGTCAATCTGAGGTCACAGTAAAAAAACCGCGGCGAATGGCCACATGGTGGCGCTATAACATGAAAAAAATATAAAACGGCCCATAACCACCTGACCGTTAGTCCGATTGACTTGAAAATTGGTATGCAGTGTCTTGGTCCAAGGTGCCATGTATGTCTATGAGGACATTGGTGTATCTCAAAAAACATGGCCGCCATCGGCCAATGAAGTTTGAGCACCTATAAGACAAGGTTAACGGACGTCGATCGGAACGAAACTCGATGGGCATGTTCGACTCATGGCCCTAGAGGTCTGTAAGAATTTTGAAAGAAATCGGCCACTAGTTGGCGCTAACGAGTTTTTTGGCTCTGTAATCACGTGGTGTTACACTTATCGTCATAAAATGCATATCATTTGATAGATCTGCTCATGCTCAACAACTTTGCCTCAAGAACCACTAATGTCAATCAAACCATTCATTAATTATTCATGAATATGTTAAAAACCTACTTTTGCGAACTAGTCCCTGGTTTTTAACCCGATCGGAACCAGACCAGTCTAGGACAATTCTCTGGACTCTCTAGATCAATAATTATCGAAAAAAAGTTTAACTTTTGCATTTGGGTGGCTGTAATAGGGTAATTTATAAAAGGGGCGTGGCAAAATACACTAAAATGCCTATAAATCCTAAATGAAAACTCAGAACTTCACAAAAATTGGTGAGCATATGTGACATAACATCATTAACAAGCATGCCAAATTTTATGGAGATCGGACCAAAGGTGGCGCTATAACTGTTAAAAAGCTTTAAAACCATATATTACCTATGGTAAATTGCCTGCATTGGCTGTAAATGGTCTTTTTCATCTGCATCTCATCTGCATATCATTTGATAGATCTCCTCATGCTGAACAACTTTGCCTCAAGAACCATTGCTGTCAATCAGACCGTTCATTAAATATTCACGAACATGTTAAAAACCTACTTTTGCGAACTAGTCCTAGGTTTTTCGCCCGATTGGAACCAGACCAGTCTAGGACAATTCTATGGACTCTCTAGATCAATAATTATCAAAAAAAAGTTGAACTTTTGCATTTTGCGCATGGGTATATTTGGTCATAAAGAAAATGGACGTGGCAAAATGCACTAAAAAGCCTATAAATCATATATAAAAACTCAGAACTTCACAAAAATTGGTGAGCATATGTGACATAACATCATTAATAACCATGCCAAATTTTGTGGAGATCGGACCATAGGTTGCGCTATAACTGTTAAAAAACTTTAAAAACATATATTTCCTATGGTAAATTGCCTGTATTGGCTGTAAATTGTCTTTTCCATCTATGATCATATAATTTTCATATAATAATGTTCAAAACTAGTGCAGTACAATTCTCTGGACTCTCTAGATCAGTAATTATCAGAAAAAGTTGAACTACTTCATTTGGATGGCTATAATAGGGTCACTTCAAAATGTGGCCTTGACCAAGTGTCCCCGAAAGCTTATATCTTTTAAGATGCTCAGATCTTCTTAAAAACAAGTCAGAACATGTGAAATATCACTCTGAACAAGCATGAAAAATTTCAGACAGATCGGACAAAATTTGACTCTATAACAGTTTAAAAAGGTGAAAATAATATGAATACAATGGCATATTAAGCCAATAAGTGGTATTTTACTGCCCCCTGCTGTTTAAAATAGTTATTTTGTCATATTGTTTCTATAATTCATATTTAGACTTTATAAAATCATTATTTTAACATTTACAATTACATTTAGTCAAAATCCATCTGTAAAAGTATTAGTGTGTGTGTGTGTGTGTGTGTGTGTGGGTGTGTGTGAGTGTAAGCATGCATTATGGAGTTAACATGGAAAGACTGGTTTGCTTTAGTGCAGAAAACTGTTGAAAATCATGAAGATTAAACTGAAACTGAGCCAATAATGGTATTCTAGTGCCCTCTGCTGGCCATTCTGCTTATTAATGAAGTCTTTTGACATGTGCTTTTAAATTCATAATTAGACATTAAAAAATCACTTATATAACAATAACTATTATAACACAATCAGATTTTGTCAGTGTTCATCACTTCATTTGCACTGACACTTCACATACTTGCTAGTAATGTGGTAAATCATGGTAAATCACGCTAGAAACATTGTAAATCATAGTAAATAATACTAGAATGTGGTTTATCAAGGTAAATCATGCTAGAATCCTGGTAAGTCATTCTACAACGTGGCATATAATGGTAAATCATGCTAGAACATGGTAAATCATGGTAAACCATGGTAAATCATGATAAACTTTGGTAAATCATGCTGGAATGTGGCATATCATGGTAAATCATGCTAGAACATGGTAAATCAAGGTAAACTAAGATAAATTCATGGTAAACTATGCTAGAACAGGGTAAATCATGGTAAACCATGGTAAATCATGATAAACTATGGTAAATCATGCTAGAATGTGGTATATCATGGTAAATCATGCTAAAACATGGTAAATCAAGGTAAAATCATGGTAAACTATGCTAGAACATGGTAAATAATGGTAAACCATGGTAAATCATGAAAAACTATTGTAAATCATGCTAGAACATGGTCTTTTCCATCTATGATGTCAGTGGTTACAAGCTTGCTAAATAAATCTTAATAACTTTTGATGCTTTTGTGCTTAAAAACCTTAAAGGCCTTAACAGCTTGAACCCCGATAAATGCTGCTTGCAGCTTTAATTATTATTATTATTATTATTATTCTTCTGCCGTAAAACGCATTGTGCAGCCCAAACCGTAACAGCTGGAACCTTGAAACTTGGCCAAATGATAGTGCTCAATTTGGGGAAAACCTATCAAAATATGGCCCAGATTGGCCAATAGGTGGTGCTATAATGACCACATTTACTAAATTGCTCATAACTCCTACATACTTTGTCATAGAGGCTCAAATTTAGCATCACTGTGATCCCTGGCTCCAGACGAACAACCTGGCTATCTCCAAATCGCGATTTGAGCAAAAAAAAAATTTATATGGCCACTTTTGTCCAAAGCCTACTTTGGCAAACTAGTCCCTGGTTTTTGGTCCAATTGGAACCAGACCAGTCTAGGACAATTCTCTGGACTCTCTAGATAAATAATTATCGAAAAAAAGTTGAACTTTTGCATTTGCCTGGCTGTAACAGGGTCATTTAGGAAAGTGGAGGGACAAAAAACACTCAAAAGCCTATACAACCTAAGGGAAAACCTAAAACTTCACAAAAATCGATGAGCATATGTGTCCTAACATGGTGAAGAAGCATGCCAAGTTTCGTGAAGATCGGACAATAGGTGGTGCTATAACTGGCAAAAACGTCTCTTCTTATTAGGGGTTCAAGCATGAAATGCTGAAACCCTATTGTAATTGTACTGATTTTTAGGGGTTCAAGCACGAAGTGCTGAAACCCTATTGTAATTGTACTGATTTTTATTAGGGGTTCAAGCACGAAGTGCTGAAACCCTATTGTAATTGTACTGATTTTTATTATTATTATTATTATTATTATTATTATTCTTCCGCCGTAAAACGCATCGTGCAGCCCAAACCGTAAGTGCTAGAGACTTGAAACTTGGCCAGATGGTAGTACAAAAATCGAGGAGAGGTTATCAAATTATGACGCTGATTGGCCCATAGGTGGCGCTATAGCAACCAAAAGCGCGAAACTGGTCATAACTCCTAGACGATAAGTCATAGACTCAAGTGTCTTATATCATTGGAAAGCTGGACGCCTGACGAACAAAACGTATATCTCCGATTTTATTTCCGTCATGATAGATTTTCCGCCATTTTGAATTTTGTCAAAAACCTACTTTTGCAAACTAGTCCCTGGTTTTTCGTCCGATCGGAACCAAACCAGAGCAGAATTGTTCTCTGGAGTCTGAATATCAATAATTATCGAAAAAAAGTCGAAATTCCGATTCCTGGTCGCTAGGGGGTGATAAATTAAGGTTGTGGGAGGAGCCTATTTTACTAAAATGGCCATAACTCGAGAAGTAAATGAGATATCTTCACCAAACTTGGCACACATGTTTAAGAGGTCAATCTGAGGTCACAGTAAAAAAAATTGCGTCGATTGGCCACATGGTGGCGCTATAAACAAAAAAAAACATATAGACACCTGACCGTTTTTCCGAATGACTTGAAATTTGGTATGCAGTGTCTTGGCCCAAGGAGCCACCTATGTCTAAAAGGATATTGGCGTATCTCGAAAAACATGGCCGCCATTGGCCAATGAGGTTTGAGCACCGTTAACGAAGTCCGATCGGAGCGAAACTCGGTGGGCATGTTCGGCTCAAGCCCCTAGAGGTCTGTAAGAATTTTGAAAGAAATCGGCCACTAGTTGGCGCTAACGAGTTTTATGGCTCTGTAATCACGTGGTGTTACACTGATCATCACAAAATGCATATCATCTTATAGATCTGCTCATGCTGAACAACTTTGCCTCAAGAACCATTGCTGTCAATCAAACACTTAATTAAATATTCATGAATATGTTAAAAACCTACTTTTGCGAACTAGTCCCTGGTTTTTCGCCCGATCGGAACCAGACCAGTCTAGGACAATTCTCTGGACTCTCTAGATCAATAATTATCGAAAAAAAGTTTAACTTTTGCATTTGGGTGGCTGTAATAGGGTAATTTATAAAAGGGGCGTGGCAAAATACACTAAAATGCCTATAAATCATAAATGAAAACTCAAAACTTCACAAAAATTGGTGAGCATATGTGACATAACATCATTAACAAGCATGCCAAATTTTATGGAGATCGGACCAAAGGTGGCGCTATAACTGTTAAAAAGCTTTAAAACCATATATTTCCCATGGTAAACTGCCTGTATTGGCTGTAAATGGTCTTTTCCGTCTATTATGTCAGTTGTTAAATGCTTTCTAAATAAAACTTAATGTCTTTTGATGCTTGTGTGCTTAAAGGCCTTAAAGGCGTTAACTGCTTGAACCCCGATAAATGCTGCTTGCAGCTTTAATTAGGGGTTCAAGCACGAAGTGCTGAAACCCTATTGTAATTGTACTGATTTTTATTATTATTATTATTATTATTATTCTTCCGCCGTAAAACGCATCGTGCAGCCCAAACCGTAAGTGCTAGAGACTTGAAACTTGGCCAGATGGTAGTACAAAAATCGAGGAGAGGTTATCAAATTATGACGCTGATTGGCCCATAGGTGGCGCTATAGCAACCAAAAGCGCGAAACTGGTCATAACTCCTAGACGATAAGTCATAGACTCAAGTGTCTTATATCATTGGAAAGCTGGACGCCTGACGAACAAAACGTATATCTCCGATTTTATTTCCGTCATGATAGATTTTCCGCCATTTTGAATTTTGTCAAAAACCTACTTTTGCAAACTAGTCCCTGGTTTTTCGTCCGATCGGAACCAAACCAGAGCAGAATTGTTCTCTGGAGTCTGAAGATCAATAATTATCGAAAAGAAGTCGAAATTCCGATTCCTGGTCGCTAGGGGGTGATAAATTAAGGTTGAGGGAGGAGCCTATTTTACTAAAATGGCTATAACTCGAGAAGTAAATGAGATATCTTCACCAAACTTGGCACACATGTTTAAGAGGTCAATCTGAGGTCACAGTAAAAAAAATTGCGTCGATTGGCCACATGGTGGCGCTATAAACAAATAAAAACATATAGACACCTGACCGTTTTTCCGAATGACTTGAAATTTGGTATGCAGTGTCTTGGCCCAAGGGGCCACCTATGTCTAAAAGGATATTGGCGTATCTCGAAAAACATGGCCGCCATTGGCCAATGAGGTTTGAGCACCGTTAACGAAGTCCGATCGGAGCGAAACTCGATGGGCATGTTCGACTCATGGCCCTAGAGGTCTGTAAGAGTTTTGAAAGAAATCGGCCACTAGTTGGCGCTAACGAGTTTTATGGCTCTGTAATCACGTGGTGTTACACTTATCGTCATAAAATGCATTTCATTTGATAGATCTGCTCATGCTCAACAACTTTGCCTCAAGAATCACTAATGTCAATCAAACCATTCATTAATTATTCATGAATAGGTTAAAAACCTACTTTTGCGAACTAGTCCCTGGTTTTTTGCCCGATCGGAACCAGACCAGTCTAGGACAATTCTCTGGACTCTCTAGATAAATAATTATCGAAAAAAAGTTGAACTTTTGCATTTGGGTGGCTGTAATAGGGTAATTTATAAAAGGGGCGTGGCAAAATATACTAAAATGCCTATAAATCATAAATGAAAACTCAGAACTTCACAAAAATTGGTGAGCATATGTGACATAACATCATTAACAAGCATGCCAAATTTTATGGAGATCGGACCAAAGGTGGCGCTATAACTGTTAAAAAGCTTTAAAACCATATATTTCCCATGGTAAACTGCCTGTATTGGCTGTAAATGGTCTTTTCCGTCTATTATGTCAGTTGTTAAATGCTTGCTAAATAAAACTTAATGTCTTTTGATGCTTGTGTGCTTAAAGGCCTTAAAGGCCTTAACTGCTTGAACCCCGATAAATGCTGCTTGCAGCTTTAATTATTATTATTATTATTATTCCGCCGTAAAACGCATCGTGCAGCCCAAACCGTAAGAGCTGGAACTTTGAAACTTTGCCATATGGTAGTACAAAAATCGAGGAGAGGTTATCAAATTATGACCTCGAATGGCCCATAGGTGGCGCTATAGCGACCAAAAGCGCGAAACTGCTCATAACTCCTAGACCGTATGTCGTAGACTCAAGTGTCTTATATCATTGGAAAGCTGGATGCCTGACGAACAAAACGTATATCTCCGATTTCATTTCCGCCATGATAGATTTTCCGCCATTTTGAATTTTGTCAAAAACCTACTTTTGCGAACTAGTCCC
This sequence comes from Leuciscus leuciscus, assembly GCF_965113295.1. Taxonomy (NCBI): domain Eukaryota; kingdom Metazoa; phylum Chordata; class Actinopteri; order Cypriniformes; family Leuciscidae; genus Leuciscus; species Leuciscus leuciscus. The sequence continues at coordinate 13,827,691 of NC_138745.1, forward strand.
TGGTTTTTTGCCCGATCGGAACCAAACCAGTGCAGAAATGTTCTCTGGAGTCTGAATATCAATAATTATCGAAAAAAAGTTGAAATTTCCATTCACGGTCGCTAAGGGGCGCCCAAATGTATGTTGTGGGAGGAGCCTATTTTACTAAAACGGCTATAACTCCAGAAGTAAATGAGGTATCTTCACCAAACTCGGTACACATGTGTAAGAGGTCAATTTGAGGTCACAGTAAAAAAACCGCGGCGAATGGCCACATGGTGGCGCTATAACATGAAAAAAACATAAAACGGCCCATAACCACCTGACCGTTAGTCCGATTGACTTGAAAATTGGTATGCAGTGTCTTGGTCCAAGGTGCCATGTATGTCTATGAGGACATTGGTGTATCTCAAAAAACATGGCCGCCATCGGCCAATGAAGTTTGAGCACCTATAAGACAAGGTTAACGGACGTCGATCGGAACGAAACTCGATGGGCCACTTTTGTCCAAAGCCTACTTTTGCGAACTAGTCCCTGGTTTTTGGCCCGATCGGAACCAAACCAGTCTAGGACAATTCTCTGGACTCTCTAGATCAATAATTATCGAAAAAAAGTTGAACTTTTGCATTTGGGTGGCTGTAACAGGGTCATTTAGAAAAGGGGCGTGGCAAAATACACTCAAAAGCCTATAAATCCCAAATGAAAACTCAGAACTTCACAAAAATGGATGAGCATATGTGTCAGAACATGGTGAGGAAGCATGCAGAGTTTCATGGAGATCGGACCATAGGTGGCGCTATAACTGGCAAAAAGCCTTCATTCTTATTAGGGGTTCAAGCATGAAATGCTGAAACCCTATTGTAATTGTAAGGATTCGTAAAACGCATCGTGCAGGACAAACCGTAAGGCCTAGAGACGTGAAACCTGGCCAGATGGTAGGCCTCAATTTGGGGACAACCTATCAGAGTATGACCCCAATTGGCCCATAGGTGGCGCTACAGCAACCAAAAGTACTAAATCGCTCATAACTCTTAGACCGTTTGTCCCAGGATCAAGTGTCTTATATCGTTGGAATCCTTGGCTCAAGGCGGACAAAATGGCTATCTCCGATTTGGATGTAGGCAGGGAAAATTTTCTGCTATGTCGGATTTTGTCCAAAACCTACTTTTGCGAACTAGTCCCTGGTTTTTGGCCCGATCGGAACCAAACCAGTCTAGGACAATTCTCTGGACTCTCTAGATCAATAATTATCGAAAAAAAGTTGAACTTTTGCATTTGGGTGGCTGTAACAGGGTCATTTAGAAAAGGGGCGTGGCAAAATACACTCAAAAGCCTATAAATCCCAAATGAAAACTCAGAACTTCACAAAAATGGATGAGCATATGTGTCAGAACATGGTGAGGAAGCATGCAGAGTTTCATGGAGATCGGACCATAGGTGGCGCTATAACTGGCAAAAAGCCTTCATTCTTATTAGGGGTTCAAGCATGAAATGCTGAAACCCTATTGTAATTGTAAGGATTCGTAAAACGCATCGTGCAGGACAAACCGTAAGGCCTACAGACGTGAAACCTGGCCAGATGGTAGGCCTCAATTTGGGGACAACCTATCAGAGTATGACCCCAATTGGCCCATAGGTGGCGCTACAGCAACCAAAAGTACTAAATCGCTCATAACTCTTAGACCGTTTGTCCCAGGATCAAGTGTCTTATATCGTTGGAATCCTTGGCTCAAGGCGGACAAAATGGCTATCTCCGATTTGCTCGCCCTTCAGGCGCCAATTTCGAGTAAATTGCATTTTTTTGAAAAACCTATTTTTGCGAACTTCTCCTTGGTTTTTCGACCAATTGGAACCAAACCACTGCAAGAATATTCTCTGGAGTCTGACAATCAATAATCATCCCAAAAATTCAAAATTTCAATTAACGGTCGATAAGGGAAACCAAAATCTTTGATGGCACCAGGGCCACTTTTACTAAAACGGTTATAAATTGTGAACGGAAAGAGATTTTTTTGCTAAACTTGGGACACATCTTCCTGAGCTCAATCTGAGATCACTTGAAAAAAAATCGCAACAATTGGCCAGTAGGTGGCACTATAAAACGGTTATAACTTGTGAACGGAAAGAGATATTTTCACAAAACTTGGGACACATGTTCATGAGCTCATTCTGAGGTCACGTGAAAAAAAAATCATGAGAATTGGCCACTTGGTGGCGCTATAAAATGGTTATAACTTGTGAACGGAATGAGATATTTTCACTAAACTTGGGGCACATGTTCATAAGCTCAATCTGAGTTGACATGAAAAAAATCGTGACAATTGGCCACTTGGTGGCGCTATAACAGTGAAAAAAATCATGAAAATAGCTATAAGCGCACCCAACCGTTTTCTACTGAAAAGTGGCACGCAGTGTCTTTGTCCAGGGTGCCATGATAGTCTATGAGAACATTGGTGTATCTCAAAAAACTCAGTATACGTCATTGGCACAAAGCCTTGAAGGAGCCTTAAAAGTTTCAAGGAAGCCCGTGTTTTTTTCACAGGAGTGACCTCCTAAGAATCCTTGCCGAGTCCAACAAGACCAAACATGCCAGGTTTCGCCTTATGGTTTTTGTAAGTGTCATTTAGAGCTTTAAAAAATTGTGCTTATCTTCAAAGCCGTTAGTCTGATCTAGACAACAACAAAAAAAACAAAGGAAATTTGAAAACATAGGTAAATAGCTAAACAATAACGCCAAAATGTTAAAATTATGATAGGAACTGACAAAAAAAATTATTAAATCCAATCAATTTCACCCATGGATCATTTTGATGCTCTCACATGTTTGAAACGAACAATGATAGATTGTGATGAAATTTGTTTTGAATTGGGACTGGCAAATCCCCGTCCATACTGTCAATGACCGGTCGCAAAGACCCGCCCACTTTAGTTACTGTTGCTATGTCTGACAAGCGACGCCACTCTCACACCACACCAAGTTCTCACGCAGTGAAAAATACATTGCGGATCAGAAAAAAGACTGCGCGGTGACAAACAAGTACTTTTGATATGAAACAAAGTCTCACCTTTCAAATGTAGTAATTTTTTTAGAGACATTTAAACAATAAATACCGTTTTGTGACTCTTTAATGTATCTGACAGATCGCTGTAGACTCGAGGCTCAGTTAAAGCTGCTTGTGAACCGATCATCTCTTCCTTCTAGTTAATTTAAAGCATTAAAATAAACATGAATGAACATAAAAGGAATGTTGTTTTAAAGTGCTAAGACGTCAGTACACTTTGTTTTTCAAATTTAAATCCTCCTATGTTAATCTACTAACTCTCCTGACTGCTTTGTTGGACAAAATGGCGGATCATGATTAGTCAGATCGCCTGTCAATCAAACTCCCTGCGAAGGGTCAATTGAGAATGCCTGTGCGCACAATGCTGATCTAATCGACAACTTTGCAGTTGCACATAGGAAAGCCCGGAAAATCCTGCTATAATGTAAGAGAGCATCTTTTTCATGTATTTGGACTTAGGCCTAACAATGTTTTATAGTGCGCTGTCCCCATTGTTTTTTTTGTTGTTGTTTTTTTTTGTTTTGTTTTTGGTGAGTGTAGGCTACTCCTGATTTTGTTAGTCATCTCATCTCTTATATGTATGATCATATCCTGCCCTATTCATGGTAGCCAACTCGCGGACATTGCGTCATCAATGTCATCAATTGCGTCATCAAGGAGCCCGCCTTGATAATCCTACTTAAGGGCCCGGTGGTGGCTCGTTACACCACTGAATATTATTATCTAAACTCCTTATCAAAATTAAATATTTACAACAAATCTGACACATATATATGGGCACACTTTGAGTACTATTAATAAAAGTGGTGGAGATCAGGCAAGACTATAAGAAGACTAGGCAAAAGGTGCTATAACTGTAAAAATGCTTTAAAACCATATATTTCCTATGGTAAACTGCCTGTATTGGCTGTAAATGGTCTTTTTCATCTATGATGGCAGTTGTTAAATGCTTGCTAAATAAAACTTAATGTCTTTGATTGCTTGTGTGCTTAAAGGCCTTAAAGGCCTTAACTGCTTGAACCCCGATAAATGCTGCTTGCAGCTTTAATTATTATTATTATTATTCTTCTGCCGTAAAACGCATTGTGCAGCCCAAACCGTAACAGCTGGAACCTTGAAACTTGGCCAAATGATAGTGCTCAATTTGGGGAAAACCTATCAAAATATGGCCCAGATTGGCCAATAGGTGGTGCTATAATGACCACATTTACTAAATTGCTCATAACTCCTACATACTTTGTCATAGAGGCTCAAATTTAGCATCACTGTGATCCCTGGCTCCAGACGAACAACCTGGCTATCTCTTAGCCAAAAATTTATATGGCCACTTTTGTCCAAAGCCTACTTTGGCAAACTAGTCCCTGGTTTTTGGTCCAATTGGAACCAGACCAGTCTAGGACAATTCTCTGGACTCTCTAGATAAATAATTATCGAAAAAAAGTTGAACTTTTGCATTTGCCTGGCTGTAACAGGGTCATTTAGGAAAGTGGAGGGACAAAAAACACTCAAAAGCCTATACAACCTAAGGGAAAACCTAAAACTTCACAAAAATCGATGAGCATATGTGTCCTAACATGGTGAAGAAGCATGCCAAGTTTCGTGAAGATCGGACAATAGGTGGCGCTATAACTGGCAAAAACGTCTCTTCTTATTAGGGGTTCAAGCACGAAGTGCTGAAACCCTATTGTAATTGTACTGATTTTTATTATTATTATTATTCTTCCCTAAAACGCATTGTGCAGCCCAAACCGTAAGACCTATAGACTTGAAACTTGGCCAGATGGTAGTAGTATTGCTCGCTACTCAGATACACGGACTGAGCCCAATCGGCCCATAGGTGGTGCTATAATGACCACATTTACTAAATTGGTCATAACTCCTACATACTTTGTCATAGAGGCTCAAATTTAGCATCACTGTGATCCCTGGCTCCAGACGAACAACCTGGCTATCTCCAAATCGCGATTTGAGCAAAAAAAAAATTTATATGGCCACTTTTGTCCAAAGCCTACTTTGGCAAACTAGTCCCTGGTTTTTGGTCCAATTGGAACCAGACCAGTCTAGGACAATTCTCTGGACTCTCTAGATAAATAATTATCGAAAAAAAGTTGAACTTTTGCATTTGCCTGGCTGTAACAGGGTCATTTAGGAAAGTGGAGGGACAAAAAACACTCAAAAGCCTATACAACCTAAGGGAAAACCTAAAACTTCACAAAAATCGATGAGCATATGTGTCCTAACATGGTGAAGAAGCATGCCAAGTTTCGTGAAGATCGGACAATAGGTGGTGCTATAACTGGCAAAAACGTCTCTTCTTATTAGGGGTTCAAGCATGAAATGCTGAAACCCTATTGTAATTGTACTGATTTTTAGGGGTTCAAGCACGAAGTGCTGAAACCCTATTGTAATTGTACTGATTTTTATTAGGGGTTCAAGCACGAAGTGCTGAAACCCTATTGTAATTGTACTGATTTTTATTATTATTATTCTTCTGCCGTAAAACGCATCGTGCAGCCCAAACCGTAAGGGCTAGAGCCTTGAAACTTTGCCAGATGGTAGTACAAAAATCGAGGAGAGGTTATCAAATTATGACGCCGATTGGCCCATAGGTGGCGCTATAGCAACCAAATGCGCGAAACTGCTCATAACTCCTAGACGGTAAGTCATAGACTCAAGTGTCTTATATCATTGGAAAGCTGGACGCCTGACGAAAAAAACGTATATCTCCGATTTTTTTCCGCCATGATAGATTTTCCGCCATTTTGAATTTTATCGAAAACCTACTTTTGCGAACTAGTCCCTGGTTTTTTGCCCGATCGGAACCAAACCAGTGCAGAATTGTTCTCTGGAGTCTGAAGATCTATAATTATCGAAAAAAAGTCGAAATTCCGATTCCTGGTCGCTAGGGGGTGATAAATTAAGGTTGTGGGAGGAGCCTATTTTACTCAAATGGCTATAACTCGAGAAGTAAATGAGATATCTTCACCAAACTTGGCACACATGTTTAAGAGGTCAATTTGAGGTCACAGTAAAAAAAATGCGTCGATTGGCCACATGGTGGCGCTATAAACAAAAAAAAACATATAGACCCCTGACCGTTTTTCCGAATGACTTGAAATTTGGTATGCAGTGTCTTGGCCCAAGGGCCCATGTAAGTCTAAAAGGATATTGGCGTATCTCGAAAAAAATGGCCGCCATTGGCCAATGAGGTTTGAGCACCGTTAACGAAGTCCGATCGGAGCGAAACTCGGTGGGCACGTTCGGCTCAAGCCCCTAGAGGTCTGTAAGAATTTTGAAAGAAATCGGCCACTAGTTGGCGCTAACGAGTTTTAAGGCTCTGTAATCACGTGGTGTTACACTTATTGTCACAAAATGCATATCATTTGATAGATCTCCTCATGCTGAACAACTTTGCCTCAAGAACCATTGCTGTCAATCAAACAGTTCATTAAATATTCATGAATATGTTATAAACCTACTTTTGCGAACTAGTCCCTGGTTTTTCGCCCGATCGGAACCAGACCAGTCTAGGACAATTCTCTGGACTCTCTAGATAAATAATTATCGAAAAAAAGTTGACCTTTGGCATTTGGGTGGCTGTAATAGGGCAATCTATAAAAGGGGCGTGGCAAAATATACTAAAATGCCTATAAATCATAAATGAAAATTCAGAACTTCACGAAAATTGGTGGGCATATGTGTCATAGCATGGTGAAGAAGCATGCCCAGTTTCGTGAAGATCGGACCATAGGTGGCGCTATAACTGGCAAAAAGGTTGGAAAACCACATATTTCCTATGGTAAATTGCCTGTATTGGCTGTAAATGGATTTTTCCATCAATTATTTCAGTGGTTAAAAGCTTGCTAAATAAAACTTAATGTCTTAAATGCTTATGTGCTTAAAGGCCTTAAATGCTTGAACCCCGATAAATGCTGCTTGCAGCTTTAATTATTATTATTATTATTATTCCGCCGTAAAACGCATCGTGCAGCCCAAACCGTAAGAGCTGGAACTTTGAAACTTTGCCATATGGTAGTACAAAAATCGAGGAGAGGTTATCAAATTATGACCTCGAATGGCCCATAGGTGGCGCTATAGCGACCAAAAGCGCGAAACTGCTCATAACTCCTAGACCGTATGTCGTAGACTCAAGTGTCTTATATCATTGGAAAGCTGGATGCCTGACGAACAAAACGTATATCTCCGATTTCATTTCCGCCATGATAGATTTTCCGCCATTTTGAATTTTGTCAAAAACCTACTTTTGCGAACTAGTCCCTGGTTTTTTGCCCGATCGGAACCAAACCAGTGCAGAAATGTTCTCTGGAGTCTGAATATCAATAATTATCGAAAAAAAGTTGAAATTTCCATTCACGGTCGCTAAGGGGCGCCCAAATGTATGTTGTGGGAGGAGCCTATTTTACTAAAACGGCTATAACTCCAGAAGTAAATGAGGTATCTTCACCAAACTCGGTACACATGTGTAAGAGGTCAATCTGAGGTCACAGTAAAAAAACCGCGGCGAATGGCCACATGGTGGCGCTATAACATGAAAAAAATATAAAACGGCCCATAACCACCTGACCGTTAGTCCGATTGACTTGAAAATTGGTATGCAGTGTCTTGGTCCAAGGTGCCATGTATGTCTATGAGGACATTGGTGTATCTCAAAAAACATGGCCGCCATCGGCCAATGAAGTTTGAGCACCTATAAGACAAGGTTAACGGACGTCGATCGGAACGAAACTCGATGGGCATGTTCGACTCATGGCCCTAGAGGTCTGTAAGAATTTTGAAAGAAATCGGCCACTAGTTGGCGCTAACGAGTTTTTTGGCTCTGTAATCACGTGGTGTTACACTTATCGTCATAAAATGCATATCATTTGATAGATCTGCTCATGCTCAACAACTTTGCCTCAAGAACCACTAATGTCAATCAAACCATTCATTAATTATTCATGAATATGTTAAAAACCTACTTTTGCGAACTAGTCCCTGGTTTTTAACCCGATCGGAACCAGACCAGTCTAGGACAATTCTCTGGACTCTCTAGATCAATAATTATCGAAAAAAAGTTTAACTTTTGCATTTGGGTGGCTGTAATAGGGTAATTTATAAAAGGGGCGTGGCAAAATACACTAAAATGCCTATAAATCCTAAATGAAAACTCAGAACTTCACAAAAATTGGTGAGCATATGTGACATAACATCATTAACAAGCATGCCAAATTTTATGGAGATCGGACCAAAGGTGGCGCTATAACTGTTAAAAAGCTTTAAAACCATATATTACCTATGGTAAATTGCCTGCATTGGCTGTAAATGGTCTTTTTCATCTGCATCTCATCTGCATATCATTTGATAGATCTCCTCATGCTGAACAACTTTGCCTCAAGAACCATTGCTGTCAATCAGACCGTTCATTAAATATTCACGAACATGTTAAAAACCTACTTTTGCGAACTAGTCCTAGGTTTTTCGCCCGATTGGAACCAGACCAGTCTAGGACAATTCTATGGACTCTCTAGATCAATAATTATCAAAAAAAAGTTGAACTTTTGCATTTTGCGCATGGGTATATTTGGTCATAAAGAAAATGGACGTGGCAAAATGCACTAAAAAGCCTATAAATCATATATAAAAACTCAGAACTTCACAAAAATTGGTGAGCATATGTGACATAACATCATTAATAACCATGCCAAATTTTGTGGAGATCGGACCATAGGTTGCGCTATAACTGTTAAAAAACTTTAAAAACATATATTTCCTATGGTAAATTGCCTGTATTGGCTGTAAATTGTCTTTTCCATCTATGATCATATAATTTTCATATAATAATGTTCAAAACTAGTGCAGTACAATTCTCTGGACTCTCTAGATCAGTAATTATCAGAAAAAGTTGAACTACTTCATTTGGATGGCTATAATAGGGTCACTTCAAAATGTGGCCTTGACCAAGTGTCCCCGAAAGCTTATATCTTTTAAGATGCTCAGATCTTCTTAAAAACAAGTCAGAACATGTGAAATATCACTCTGAACAAGCATGAAAAATTGCAGACAGATCGGACAAAATTTGACTCTATAACAGTTTAAAAAGGTGAAAATAATATGAATACAATGGCATATTAAGCCAATAAGTGGTATTTTACTGCCCCCTGCTGTTTAAAATAGTTATTTTGTCATATTGTTTCTATAATTCATATTTAGACTTTATAAAATCATTATTTTAACATTTACAATTACATTTAGTCAAAATCCATCTGTGTGTGTGTGTGTGTGTGTGTGTAAGCATGCATTATGGAGTTAACATGGAAAGACTGGTTTGCTTTAGTGCAGAAAACTAGTGAAAATCATGAAGATTAAACTGAAACTGAGCCAATAATGGTCTTCTAGTGCCCTCTGCTGGCCATTCTACTTATTAATGAAGTCTTTTGACATGTGCTTTTGAATTCATAATTAGACATTGTAAATCATAGTAAATAATACTAGAATGTGGTGTATCAAGGTAAATCATGCTAGAACATGATAAATCATGGTAAACTATGCCAGAACAGGGTAAATCATGGTAAACCATGGTAAATCATGATAAACTATGGTAAATCATGCTAGAATGTGGAAAATCATGCTAAATCATGCTAGAACATGGTAAATCAAGGTAAACTAAGATGAATTCATGGTAAACTATGCTAGAACAGGGTAAATCATGGTAAACCATGGTAAATCATGATAAACTATGGTAAATCATGCTAGAATGTGGTATATCATGCTAAATCATGCTAGAACATGGTAAATCAAGGTAAACTAAGATGAATTCATGGTAAACTATGCTAGAACAGGGTAAATCATGGTAAACCATGGTAAATCATGATAAACTATGGTAAATCATGCTAGAATGTGGTATATCATGGTAAATCATGCTAGAACATGGTAAATCAAGGTAAACTAAGATGAATTCATGGTAAACTATGCTAGAACAGGGTAAATCATGGTAAACCATGGTAAATCATGATAAACTATGGTAAAACATGGTAAATCATGATAAACTATGGTAAATCATGCTAGAATGTGGTATATCATGGTAAATCATGCTAGAACATGGTCTTTTCCATCTATTATGTCAGTGGTTACATGCTTGCTAAATAAAACTTTATAACTTTTTATGCTTAAAAACCTTAAAGACCTTAATAGCTTGAACCCCGATAAATGCTGCTTGCAGCTTTAATTATTATTATTATTTTTCCGCCATAAAACGCATCGTGCAGCCCAAACCGTAAGACCTAGAGACTTGAAACTTTGCCAGATGGTAGTACTATTGCTCGCTACTCAGATACACGGACTCAGCCCAATCGGCCCATAGGTGGCGCTATAGCAACCAAAAGCGCGAAACAGCTCATAACTCCTAGACCTTATGTCGTAGACTCAAGTGTCTTATATCATTGGAAAGCTGGACGCCTGACGAACAAAACGTATATCTCCGATTTCATTTCCGTCATGATAGATTTTCCGCCATTTTGAATTTTGTCAAAAACCTACTTTTGCGAACTAGTCCCTGGTTTTTTGCCCGATCGGAACCAAACCAGTGCAGAATTGTTCTCTGGAGTCTGAAGATCAATAATTATCGAAAAAAAGTCGAAATTCCGATTCTTGGTCGCTAAGGGGGTGATAAATTAATGTTGTGGGAGGAGCCTATTTTACTAAAATGGCTATAACTCGAGAAGTAAATGAGATATCTTCACCAAACTTGGTACACATGTGTAAGAGGTCAATCTGAGGTCACGGTAAACAAATTTCGTCGATTGGCCACATGGTGGCGCTATAAAACAAAACAAAAACGTATAGACACCTGACCGTTTTTCCGAATGACTTGAAATTTGGTTTGCAGTGTCTTGGCCCAAGGGGCCATGTATGTCTAAAAGGAATATGGCGTATCTAAAAAAACATGGCCGCCATTGGCCAATGAGGTTTGAGCACCGTTGACGAAGTCCGATCGGAGCGAAACTCGGTGGGCATGTTCGGCTCAAGCCCCTAGAGGTCTGTAAGAATTTTGAAAGAAATCGGCCACTAGTTGGCGCTAACGAGTTTTATGGCTCTGTAATCACGTGGTGTTACACTTATCATCACAAAATGCATATCAACTGATAGATCTGCTTATGCTGAACAACTTTGCCTCAAGAACCATTGCTGTCAATCAAACCATTAATTAATTATTCATGAATATGTTAAAAACCTACTTTTGCGAACTAGTCCCTGGTTTTTCGCCCGATCGGAACCAGACCAGTCTAGGACAATTCTCTGGACTCTCTAGATCAATAATTATCGAAAAAAAGTTGAACTTTTGCATTTGGGTGGCTGTAATAGGGTAATTTATAAAAGGGGCGTGGCAAAATACACTAAAATGCCTATAAATCATAAATGAAAACTCAGAACTTCACAAAAATTGGTGAGCATATGTGACATAACATCATTAACAAGCATGCCAAATTTTATGGAGATCGGACCAAAGGTGGCGCTATAACTGTTAAAAAGCTTTAAAACCATATATTACCTATGGTAAATTGCCTGCATTGGCTGTAAATGGTCTTTTTCATCTATAATGTCAGTGTTTACATGCTTGCTAAATAAATTTTAATAACTTTTGATGCTTTTGTGCTTATAAACCTTGAAGGCCTTAACAGCTTGAACCCCGATAAATGCTGCTTGCAGCTTTAATTAGGGGTTCAAGCATGAAATGCTGAAACCCTATTGTAATTGTAAGGATTCGTAAAACGCATCGTGCAGGACAAACCGTAAGGCCTAGAGACGTGAAACCTGGCCAGATGGTAGGCCTCAATTTGGGGACAACCTATCAGAGTATGACCCCAATTGGCCCATAGGTGGCGCTACAGCAACCAAAAGTACTAAATCGCTCACAACTCTTAGACCGTTTGTCCCAGGATCAAGTGTCTTATGTCGTTGGAATCCTTGGCTCAAGGCGGACAAAATGGCTATCTCCGATTTGGATGTAGGCAGGGAAAATTTTCTGCTATGTCGGATTTTGTCCAAAACCTACTTTTGCGAACCAGTCCCTGGTTTTTGGCCCGATCGGAACCAAACCAGTCTAGGACAATTCTCTGGACCCTCTAGATCAATAATTATCGAAAAAAAGTTGAACTTTTGCATTTGGCTGGCTGTAACAGGGTCATTTAGAAAAGGGGCGTGGCAAAATACACTAAAAAGCCTATAAATCCCAAATGAAAACTCAGAACTTCACAAAAATTGATGAGCATATGTGTCAGAACATGGTGAGGAAGCATGCAGAGTTTCATGGAGATCGGACCATAGGTGGCGCTATAACTGGCAAAAAGCCTTCATTCTTATTAGGGGTTCAAGCATGAAATGCTGAAACCCTATTGTAATTGTAAGGATTCGTAAAACGCATCGTGCAGGACAAACCGTAAGGCCTAGAGACGTGAAACCTGGCCAGATGGTAGGCCTCAATTTGGGGACAACCTATCAGAGTATGACCCCAATTGGCCCATAGGTGGCGCTACAGCAACCAAAAGTACTAAATCGCTCACAACTCTTAGACCGTTTGTCCCAGGATCAAGTGTCTTATGTCGTTGGAATCCTTGGCTCAAGGCGGACAAAATGGCTATCTCCGATTTGGATGTAGGCAGGGAAAATTTTCTGCTATGTCGGATTTTGTCCAAAACCTACTTTTGCGAACTAGTCCCTGGTTTTTGGCCCGATCGGAACCAAACCAGTCTAGGACAATTCTCTGGACCCTCTAGATCAATAATTATCGAAAAAAAGTTGAACTTTTGCATTTGGCTGGCTGTAACAGGGTCATTTAGAAAAGGGGCGTGGCAAAATACACTAAAAAGCCTATAAATCCCAAATGAAAACTCAGAACTTCACAAAAATTGATGAGCATATGTGTCAGAACATGGTGAGGAAGCATGCAGAGTTTCATGGAGATCGGACCATAGGTGGCGCTATAACTGGCAAAAAGCCTTCATTCTTATTAGGGGTTCAAGCATGAAATGCTGAAACCCTATTGTAATTGTAAGGATTCGTAAAACGCATCGTGCAGGACAAACCGTAAGGCCTAGAGACGTGAAACCTGGCCAGATGGTAGGCCTCAATTTGGGGACAACCTATCAGAGTATGACCCCAATTGGCCCATAGGTGGCGCTACAGCAACCAAAAGTACTAAATCGCTCACAACTCTTAGACCGTTTGTCCCAGGATCAAGTGTCTTATGTCGTTGGAATCCTTGGCTCAAGGCGGACAAAATGGCTATCTCCGATTTGGATGTAGGCAGGGAAAATTTTCTGCTATGTCGGATTTTGTCCAAAACCTACTTTTGCGAACCAGTCCCTGGTTTTTGGCCCGATCGGAACCAAACCAGTCTAGGACAATTCTCTGGACCCTCTAGATCAATAATTATCGAAAAAAAGTTGAACTTTTGCATTTGGCTGGCTGTAACAGGGTCATTTAGAAAAGGGGCGTGGCAAAATACACTAAAAAGCCTATAAATCCCAAATGAAAACTCAGAACTTCACAAAAATTGATGAGCATATGTGTCAGAACATGGTGAGGAAGCATGCAGAGTTTCATGGAGATCGGACCATAGGTGGCGCTATAACTGGCAAAAAGCCTTCATTCTTATTAGGGGTTCAAGCATGAAATGCTGAAACCCTATTGTAATTGTAAGGATTCGTAAAACGCATCGTGCAGGACAAACCGTAAGGCCTAGAGACGTGAAACCTGGCCAGATGGTAGGCCTCAATTTGGGGACAACCTATCAGAGTATGACCCCAATTGGCCCATAGGTGGCGCTACAGCAACCAAAAGTACTAAATCGCTCACAACTCTTAGACCGTTTGTCCCAGGATCAAGTGTCTTATGTCGTTGGAATCCTTGGCTCAAGGCGGACAAAATGGCTATCTCCGATTTGGATGTAGGCAGGGAAAATTTTCTGCTATGTCGGATTTTGTCCAAAACCTACTTTTGCGAACCAGTCCCTGGTTTTTGGCCCGATCGGAACCAAACCAGTCTAGGACAATTCTCTGGACCCTCTAGATCAATAATTATCGAAAAAAAGTTGAACTTTTGCATTTGGCTGGCTGTAACAGGGTCATTTAGAAAAGGGGCGTGGCAAAATACACTAAAAAGCCTATAAATCCCAAATGAAAACTCAGAACTTCACAAAAATTGATGAGCATATGTGTCAGAACATGGTGAGGAAGCATGCAGAGTTTCATGGAGATCGGACCATAGGTGGCGCTATAACTGGCAAAAAGCCTTCATTCTTATTAGGGGTTCAAGCATGAAATGCTGAAACCCTATTGTAATTGTAAGGATTCGTAAAACGCATCGTGCAGGACAAACCGTAAGGCCTAGAGACGTGAAACCTGGCCAGATGGTAGGCCTCAATTTGGGGACAACCTATCAGAGTATGACCCCAATTGGCCCATAGGTGGCGCTACAGCAACCAAAAGTACTAAATCGCTCACAACTCTTAGACCGTTTGTCCCAGGATCAAGTGTCTTATGTCGTTGGAATCCTTGGCTCAAGGCGGACAAAATGGCTATCTCCGATTTGGATGTAGGCAGGGAAAATTTTCTGCTATGTCGGATTTTGTCCAAAACCTACTTTTGCGAACCAGTCCCTGGTTTTTGGCCCGATCGGAACCAAACCAGTCTAGGACAATTCTCTGGACCCTCTAGATCAATAATTATCGAAAAAAAGTTGAACTTTTGCATTTGGCTGGCTGTAACAGGGTCATTTAGAAAAGGGGCGTGGCAAAATACACTAAAAAGCCTATAAATCCCAAATGAAAACTCAGAACTTCACAAAAATTGATGAGCATATGTGTCAGAACATGGTGAGGAAGCATGCAGAGTTTCATGGAGATCGGACCATAGGTGGCGCTATAACTGGCAAAAAGCCTTCATTCTTATTAGGGGTTCAAGCATGAAATGCTGAAACCCTATTGTAATTGTAAGGATTCGTAAAACGCATCGTGCAGGACAAACCGTAAGGCCTAGAGACGTGAAACCTGGCCAGATGGTAGGCCTCAATTTGGGGACAACCTATCAGAGTATGACCCCAATTGGCCCATAGGTGGCGCTACAGCAACCAAAAGTACTAAATCGCTCACAACTCTTAGACCGTTTGTCCCAGGATCAAGTGTCTTATGTCGTTGGAATCCTTGGCTCAAGGCGGACAAAATGGCTATCTCCGATTTGGATGTAGGCAGGGAAAATTTTCTGCTATGTCGGATTTTGTCCAAAACCTACTTTTGCGAACCAGTCCCTGGTTTTTGGCCCGATCGGAACCAAACCAGTCTAGGACAATTCTCTGGACCCTCTAGATCAATAATTATCGAAAAAAAGTTGAACTTTTGCATTTGGCTGGCTGTAACAGGGTCATTTAGAAAAGGGGCGTGGCAAAATACACTAAAAAGCCTATAAATCCCAAATGAAAACTCAGAACTTCACAAAAATTGATGAGCATATGTGTCAGAACATGGTGAGGAAGCATGCAGAGTTTCATGGAGATCGGACCATAGGTGGCGCTATAACTGGCAAAAAGCCTTCATTCTTATTAGGGGTTCAAGCATGAAATGCTGAAACCCTATTGTAATTGTAAGGATTCGTAAAACGCATCGTGCAGGACAAACCGTAAGGCCTAGAGACGTGAAACCTGGCCAGATGGTAGGCCTCAATTTGGGGACAACCTATCAGAGTATGACCCCAATTGGCCCATAGGTGGCGCTACAGCAACCAAAAGTACTAAATCGCTCACAACTCTTAGACCGTTTGTCCCAGGATCAAGTGTCTTATGTCGTTGGAATCCTTGGCTCAAGGCGGACAAAATGGCTATCTCCGATTTGGATGTAGGCAGGGAAAATTTTCTGCTATGTCGGATTTTGTCCAAAACCTACTTTTGCGAACCAGTCCCTGGTTTTTGGCCCGATCGGAACCAAACCAGTCTAGGACAATTCTCTGGACCCTCTAGATCAATAATTATCGAAAAAAAGTTGAACTTTTGCATTTGGCTGGCTGTAACAGGGTCATTTAGAAAAGGGGCGTGGCAAAATACACTAAAAAGCCTATAAATCCCAAATGAAAACTCAGAACTTCACAAAAATTGATGAGCATATGTGTCAGAACATGGTGAGGAAGCATGCAGAGTTTCATGGAGATCGGACCATAGGTGGCGCTATAACTGGCAAAAAGCCTTCATTCTTATTAGGGGTTCAAGCATGAAATGCTGAAACCCTATTGTAATTGTAAGGATTCGTAAAACGCATCGTGCAGGACAAACCGTAAGGCCTAGAGACGTGAAACCTGGCCAGATGGTAGGCCTCAATTTGGGGACAACCTATCAGAGTATGACCCCAATTGGCCCATAGGTGGCGCTACAGCAACCAAAAGTACTAAATCGCTCACAACTCTTAGACCGTTTGTCCCAGGATCAAGTGTCTTATGTCGTTGGAATCCTTGGCTCAAGGCGGACAAAATGGCTATCTCCGATTTGGATGTAGGCAGGGAAAATTTTCTGCTATGTCGGATTTTGTCCAAAACCTACTTTTGCGAACCAGTCCCTGGTTTTTGGCCCGATCGGAACCAAACCAGTCTAGGACAATTCTCTGGACCCTCTAGATCAATAATTATCGAAAAAAAGTTGAACTTTTGCATTTGGCTGGCTGTAACAGGGTCATTTAGAAAAGGGGCGTGGCAAAATACACTAAAAAGCCTATAAATCCCAAATGAAAACTCAGAACTTCACAAAAATTGATGAGCATATGTGTCAGAACATGGTGAGGAAGCATGCAGAGTTTCATGGAGATCGGACCATAGGTGGCGCTATAACTGGCAAAAAGCCTTCATTCTTATTAGGGGTTCAAGCATGAAATGCTGAAACCCTATTGTAATTGTAAGGATTCGTAAAACGCATCGTGCAGGACAAACCGTAAGGCCTAGAGACGTGAAACCTGGCCAGATGGTAGGCCTCAATTTGGGGACAACCTATCAGAGTATGACCCCAATTGGCCCATAGGTGGCGCTACAGCAACCAAAAGTACTAAATCGCTCACAACTCTTAGACCGTTTGTCCCAGGATCAAGTGTCTTATGTCGTTGGAATCCTTGGCTCAAGGCGGACAAAATGGCTATCTCCGATTTGGATGTAGGCAGGGAAAATTTTCTGCTATGTCGGATTTTGTCCAAAACCTACTTTTGCGAACCAGTCCCTGGTTTTTGGCCCGATCGGAACCAAACCAGTCTAGGACAATTCTCTGGACCCTCTAGATCAATAATTATCGAAAAAAAGTTGAACTTTTGCATTTGGCTGGCTGTAACAGGGTCATTTAGAAAAGGGGCGTGGCAAAATACACTAAAAAGCCTATAAATCCCAAATGAAAACTCAGAACTTCACAAAAATTGATGAGCATATGTGTCAGAACATGGTGAGGAAGCATGCAGAGTTTCATGGAGATCGGACCATAGGTGGCGCTATAACTGGCAAAAAGCCTTCATTCTTATTAGGGGTTCAAGCATGAAATGCTGAAACCCTATTGTAATTGTAAGGATTCGTAAAACGCATCGTGCAGGACAAACCGTAAGGCCTAGAGACGTGAAACCTGGCCAGATGGTAGGCCTCAATTTGGGGACAACCTATCAGAGTATGACCCCAATTGGCCCATAGGTGGCGCTACAGCAACCAAAAGTACTAAATCGCTCACAACTCTTAGACCGTTTGTCCCAGGATCAAGTGTCTTATGTCGTTGGAATCCTTGGCTCAAGGCGGACAAAATGGCTATCTCCGATTTGGATGTAGGCAGGGAAAATTTTCTGCTATGTCGGATTTTGTCCAAAACCTACTTTTGCGAACCAGTCCCTGGTTTTTGGCCCGATCGGAACCAAACCAGTCTAGGACAATTCTCTGGACCCTCTAGATCAATAATTATCGAAAAAAAGTTGAACTTTTGCATTTGGCTGGCTGTAACAGGGTCATTTAGAAAAGGGGCGTGGCAAAATACACTAAAAAGCCTATAAATCCCAAATGAAAACTCAGAACTTCACAAAAATTGATGAGCATATGTGTCAGAACATGGTGAGGAAGCATGCAGAGTTTCATGGAGATCGGACCATAGGTGGCGCTATAACTGGCAAAAAGCCTTCATTCTTATTAGGGGTTCAAGCATGAAATGCTGAAACCCTATTGTAATTGTAAGGATTCGTAAAACGCATCGTGCAGGACAAACCGTAAGGCCTAGAGACGTGAAACCTGGCCAGATGGTAGGCCTCAATTTGGGGACAACCTATCAGAGTATGACCCCAATTGGCCCATAGGTGGCGCTACAGCAACCAAAAGTACTAAATCGCTCACAACTCTTAGACCGTTTGTCCCAGGATCAAGTGTCTTATGTCGTTGGAATCCTTGGCTCAAGGCGGACAAAATGGCTATCTCCGATTTGGATGTAGGCAGGGAAAATTTTCTGCTATGTCGGATTTTGTCCAAAACCTACTTTTGCGAACCAGTCCCTGGTTTTTGGCCCGATCGGAACCAAACCAGTCTAGGACAATTCTCTGGACCCTCTAGATCAATAATTATCGAAAAAAAGTTGAACTTTTGCATTTGGCTGGCTGTAACAGGGTCATTTAGAAAAGGGGCGTGGCAAAATACACTAAAAAGCCTATAAATCCCAAATGAAAACTCAGAACTTCACAAAAATTGATGAGCATATGTGTCAGAACATGGTGAGGAAGCATGCAGAGTTTCATGGAGATCGGACCATAGGTGGCGCTATAACTGGCAAAAAGCCTTCATTCTTATTAGGGGTTCAAGCATGAAATGCTGAAACCCTATTGTAATTGTAAGGATTCGTAAAACGCATCGTGCAGGACAAACCGTAAGGCCTAGAGACGTGAAACCTGGCCAGATGGTAGGCCTCAATTTGGGGACAACCTATCAGAGTATGACCCCAATTGGCCCATAGGTGGCGCTACAGCAACCAAAAGTACTAAATCGCTCACAACTCTTAGACCGTTTGTCCCAGGATCAAGTGTCTTATGTCGTTGGAATCCTTGGCTCAAGGCGGACAAAATGGCTATCTCCGATTTGGATGTAGGCAGGGAAAATTTTCTGCTATGTCGGATTTTGTCCAAAACCTACTTTTGCGAACCAGTCCCTGGTTTTTGGCCCGATCGGAACCAAACCAGTCTAGGACAATTCTCTGGACCCTCTAGATCAATAATTATCGAAAAAAAGTTGAACTTTTGCATTTGGCTGGCTGTAACAGGGTCATTTAGAAAAGGGGCGTGGCAAAATACACTAAAAAGCCTATAAATCCCAAATGAAAACTCAGAACTTCACAAAAATTGATGAGCATATGTGTCAGAACATGGTGAGGAAGCATGCAGAGTTTCATGGAGATCGGACCATAGGTGGCGCTATAACTGGCAAAAAGCCTTCATTCTTATTAGGGGTTCAAGCATGAAATGCTGAAACCCTATTGTAATTGTAAGGATTCGTAAAACGCATCGTGCAGGACAAACCGTAAGGCCTAGAGACGTGAAACCTGGCCAGATGGTAGGCCTCAATTTGGGGACAACCTATCAGAGTATGACCCCAATTGGCCCATAGGTGGCGCTACAGCAACCAAAAGTACTAAATCGCTCACAACTCTTAGACCGTTTGTCCCAGGATCAAGTGTCTTATGTCGTTGGAATCCTTGGCTCAAGGCGGACAAAATGGCTATCTCCGATTTGGATGTAGGCAGGGAAAATTTTCTGCTATGTCGGATTTTGTCCAAAACCTACTTTTGCGAACCAGTCCCTGGTTTTTGGCCCGATCGGAACCAAACCAGTCTAGGACAATTCTCTGGACCCTCTAGATCAATAATTATCGAAAAAAAGTTGAACTTTTGCATTTGGCTGGCTGTAACAGGGTCATTTAGAAAAGGGGCGTGGCAAAATACACTAAAAAGCCTATAAATCCCAAATGAAAACTCAGAACTTCACAAAAATTGATGAGCATATGTGTCAGAACATGGTGAGGAAGCATGCAGAGTTTCATGGAGATCGGACCATAGGTGGCGCTATAACTGGCAAAAAGCCTTCATTCTTATTAGGGGTTCAAGCATGAAATGCTGAAACCCTATTGTAATTGTAAGGATTCGTAAAACGCATCGTGCAGGACAAACCGTAAGGCCTAGAGACGTGAAACCTGGCCAGATGGTAGGCCTCAATTTGGGGACAACCTATCAGAGTATGACCCCAATTGGCCCATAGGTGGCGCTACAGCAACCAAAAGTACTAAATCGCTCACAACTCTTAGACCGTTTGTCCCAGGATCAAGTGTCTTATGTCGTTGGAATCCTTGGCTCAAGGCGGACAAAATGGCTATCTCCGATTTGGATGTAGGCAGGGAAAATTTTCTGCTATGTCGGATTTTGTCCAAAACCTACTTTTGCGAACCAGTCCCTGGTTTTTGGCCCGATCGGAACCAAACCAGTCTAGGACAATTCTCTGGACCCTCTAGATCAATAATTATCGAAAAAAAGTTGAACTTTTGCATTTGGCTGGCTGTAACAGGGTCATTTAGAAAAGGGGCGTGGCAAAATACACTAAAAAGCCTATAAATCCCAAATGAAAACTCAGAACTTCACAAAAATTGATGAGCATATGTGTCAGAACATGGTGAGGAAGCATGCAGAGTTTCATGGAGATCGGACCATAGGTGGCGCTATAACTGGCAAAAAGCCTTCATTCTTATTAGGGGTTCAAGCATGAAATGCTGAAACCCTATTGTAATTGTAAGGATTCGTAAAACGCATCGTGCAGGACAAACCGTAAGGCCTAGAGACGTGAAACCTGGCCAGATGGTAGGCCTCAATTTGGGGACAACCTATCAGAGTATGACCCCAATTGGCCCATAGGTGGCGCTACAGCAACCAAAAGTACTAAATCGCTCACAACTCTTAGACCGTTTGTCCCAGGATCAAGTGTCTTATGTCGTTGGAATCCTTGGCTCAAGGCGGACAAAATGGCTATCTCCGATTTGGATGTAGGCAGGGAAAATTTTCTGCTATGTCGGATTTTGTCCAAAACCTACTTTTGCGAACCAGTCCCTGGTTTTTGGCCCGATCGGAACCAAACCAGTCTAGGACAATTCTCTGGACCCTCTAGATCAATAATTATCGAAAAAAAGTTGAACTTTTGCATTTGGCTGGCTGTAACAGGGTCATTTAGAAAAGGGGCGTGGCAAAATACACTAAAAAGCCTATAAATCCCAAATGAAAACTCAGAACTTCACAAAAATTGATGAGCATATGTGTCAGAACATGGTGAGGAAGCATGCAGAGTTTCATGGAGATCGGACCATAGGTGGCGCTATAACTGGCAAAAAGCCTTCATTCTTATTAGGGGTTCAAGCATGAAATGCTGAAACCCTATTGTAATTGTAAGGATTCGTAAAACGCATCGTGCAGGACAAACCGTAAGGCCTAGAGACGTGAAACCTGGCCAGATGGTAGGCCTCAATTTGGGGACAACCTATCAGAGTATGACCCCAATTGGCCCATAGGTGGCGCTACAGCAACCAAAAGTACTAAATCGCTCACAACTCTTAGACCGTTTGTCCCAGGATCAAGTGTCTTATGTCGTTGGAATCCTTGGCTCAAGGCGGACAAAATGGCTATCTCCGATTTGGATGTAGGCAGGGAAAATTTTCTGCTATGTCGGATTTTGTCCAAAACCTACTTTTGCGAACTAGTCCCTGGTTTTTGGCCCGATCGGAACCAAACCAGTCTAGGACAATTCTCTGGACCCTCTAGATCAATAATTATCGAAAAAAAGTTGAACTTTTGCATTTGGCTGGCTGTAACAGGGTCATTTAGAAAAGGGGCGTGGCAAAATACACTAAAAAGCCTATAAATCCCAAATGAAAACTCAGAACTTCACAAAAATTGATGAGCATATGTGTCAGAACATGGTGAGGAAGCATGCAGAGTTTCATGGAGATCGGACCATAGGTGGCGCTATAACTGGCAAAAAGCCTTCATTCTTATTAGGGGTTCAAGCATGAAATGCTGAAACCCTATTGTAATTGTAAGGATTCGTAAAACGCATCGTGCAGGACAAACCGTAAGGCCTAGAGACGTGAAACCTGGCCAGATGGTAGGCCTCAATTTGGGGACAACCTATCAGAGTATGACCCCAATTGGCCCATAGGTGGCGCTACAGCAACCAAAAGTACTAAATCGCTCACAACTCTTAGACCGTTTGTCCCAGGATCAAGTGTCTTATGTCGTTGGAATCCTTGGCTCAAGGCGGACAAAATGGCTATCTCCGATTTGGATGTAGGCAGGGAAAATTTTCTGCTATGTCGGATTTTGTCCAAAACCTACTTTTGCGAACCAGTCCCTGGTTTTTGGCCCGATCGGAACCAAACCAGTCTAGGACAATTCTCTGGACCCTCTAGATCAATAATTATCGAAAAAAAGTTGAACTTTTGCATTTGGCTGGCTGTAACAGGGTCATTTAGAAAAGGGGCGTGGCAAAATACACTAAAAAGCCTATAAATCCCAAATGAAAACTCAGAACTTCACAAAAATTGATGAGCATATGTGTCAGAACATGGTGAGGAAGCATGCAGAGTTTCATGGAGATCGGACCATAGGTGGCGCTATAACTGGCAAAAAGCCTTCATTCTTATTAGGGGTTCAAGCATGAAATGCTGAAACCCTATTGTAATTGTAAGGATTCGTAAAACGCATCGTGCAGGACAAACCGTAAGGCCTAGAGACGTGAAACCTGGCCAGATGGTAGGCCTCAATTTGGGGACAACCTATCAGAGTATGACCCCAATTGGCCCATAGGTGGCGCTACAGCAACCAAAAGTACTAAATCGCTCACAACTCTTAGACCGTTTGTCCCAGGATCAAGTGTCTTATGTCGTTGGAATCCTTGGCTCAAGGCGGACAAAATGGCTATCTCCGATTTGGATGTAGGCAGGGAAAATTTTCTGCTATGTCGGATTTTGTCCAAAACCTACTTTTGCGAACCAGTCCCTGGTTTTTGGCCCGATCGGAACCAAACCA
Organism: Leuciscus leuciscus; assembly: GCF_965113295.1. Lineage (NCBI taxonomy): Eukaryota > Metazoa > Chordata > Actinopteri > Cypriniformes > Leuciscidae > Leuciscus > Leuciscus leuciscus. The sequence goes on from NC_138745.1 coordinate 13,850,829, forward strand.
GTCTAGGACAATTCTCTGGACCCTCTAGATCAATAATTATCGAAAAAAAGTTGAACTTTTGCATTTGGCTGGCTGTAACAGGGTCATTTAGAAAAGGGGCGTGGCAAAATACACTAAAAAGCCTATAAATCCCAAATGAAAACTCAGAACTTCACAAAAATTGATGAGCATATGTGTCAGAACATGGTGAGGAAGCATGCAGAGTTTCATGGAGATCGGACCATAGGTGGCGCTATAACTGGCAAAAAGCCTTCATTCTTATTAGGGGTTCAAGCATGAAATGCTGAAACCCTATTGTAATTGTAAGGATTCGTAAAACGCATCGTGCAGGACAAACCGTAAGGCCTAGAGACGTGAAACCTGGCCAGATGGTAGGCCTCAATTTGGGGACAACCTATCAGAGTATGACCCCAATTGGCCCATAGGTGGCGCTACAGCAACCAAAAGTACTAAATCGCTCACAACTCTTAGACCGTTTGTCCCAGGATCAAGTGTCTTATGTCGTTGGAATCCTTGGCTCAAGGCGGACAAAATGGCTATCTCCGATTTGGATGTAGGCAGGGAAAATTTTCTGCTATGTCGGATTTTGTCCAAAACCTACTTTTGCGAACCAGTCCCTGGTTTTTGGCCCGATCGGAACCAAACCAGTCTAGGACAATTCTCTGGACCCTCTAGATCAATAATTATCGAAAAAAAGTTGAACTTTTGCATTTGGCTGGCTGTAACAGGGTCATTTAGAAAAGGGGCGTGGCAAAATACACTAAAAAGCCTATAAATCCCAAATGAAAACTCAGAACTTCACAAAAATTGATGAGCATATGTGTCAGAACATGGTGAGGAAGCATGCAGAGTTTCATGGAGATCGGACCATAGGTGGCGCTATAACTGGCAAAAAGCCTTCATTCTTATTAGGGGTTCAAGCATGAAATGCTGAAACCCTATTGTAATTGTAAGGATTCGTAAAACGCATCGTGCAGGACAAACCGTAAGGCCTAGAGACGTGAAACCTGGCCAGATGGTAGGCCTCAATTTGGGGACAACCTATCAGAGTATGACCCCAATTGGCCCATAGGTGGCGCTACAGCAACCAAAAGTACTAAATCGCTCACAACTCTTAGACCGTTTGTCCCAGGATCAAGTGTCTTATGTCGTTGGAATCCTTGGCTCAAGGCGGACAAAATGGCTATCTCCGATTTGGATGTAGGCAGGGAAAATTTTCTGCTATGTCGGATTTTGTCCAAAACCTACTTTTGCGAACCAGTCCCTGGTTTTTGGCCCGATCGGAACCAAACCAGTCTAGGACAATTCTCTGGACCCTCTAGATCAATAATTATCGAAAAAAAGTTGAACTTTTGCATTTGGCTGGCTGTAACAGGGTCATTTAGAAAAGGGGCGTGGCAAAATACACTAAAAAGCCTATAAATCCCAAATGAAAACTCAGAACTTCACAAAAATTGATGAGCATATGTGTCAGAACATGGTGAGGAAGCATGCAGAGTTTCATGGAGATCGGACCATAGGTGGCGCTATAACTGGCAAAAAGCCTTCATTCTTATTAGGGGTTCAAGCATGAAATGCTGAAACCCTATTGTAATTGTAAGGATTCGTAAAACGCATCGTGCAGGACAAACCGTAAGGCCTAGAGACGTGAAACCTGGCCAGATGGTAGGCCTCAATTTGGGGACAACCTATCAGAGTATGACCCCAATTGGCCCATAGGTGGCGCTACAGCAACCAAAAGTACTAAATCGCTCACAACTCTTAGACCGTTTGTCCCAGGATCAAGTGTCTTATGTCGTTGGAATCCTTGGCTCAAGGCGGACAAAATGGCTATCTCCGATTTGGATGTAGGCAGGGAAAATTTTCTGCTATGTCAGATTTTGTCCAAAACCTACTTTTGCGAACCAGTCCCTGGTTTTTGGCCCGATCGGAACCAAACCAGTCTAGGACAATTCTCTGGACCCTCTAGATCAATAATTATCGAAAAAAAGTTGAACTTTTGCATTTGGCTGGCTGTAACAGGGTCATTTAGAAAAGGGGCGTGGCAAAATACACTAAAAAGCCTATAAATCCCAAATGAAAACTCAGAACTTCACAAAAATTGATGAGCATATGTGTCAGAACATGGTGAGGAAGCATGCAGAGTTTCATGGAGATCGGACCATAGGTGGCGCTATAACTGGCAAAAAGCCTTCATTCTTATTAGGGGTTCAAGCATGAAATGCTGAAACCCTATTGTAATTGTAAGGATTCGTAAAACGCATCGTGCAGGACAAACCGTAAGGCCTAGAGACGTGAAACCTGGCCAGATGGTAGGCCTCAATTTGGGGACAACCTATCAGAGTATGACCCCAATTGGCCCATAGGTGGCGCTACAGCAACCAAAAGTACTAAATCGCTCACAACTCTTAGACCGTTTGTCCCAGGATCAAGTGTCTTATGTCGTTGGAATCCTTGGCTCAAGGCGGACAAAATGGCTATCTCCGATTTGGATGTAGGCAGGGAAAATTTTCTGCTATGTCGGATTTTGTCCAAAACCTACTTTTGCGAACTAGTCCCTGGTTTTTGGCCCGATCGGAACCAAACCAGTCTAGGACAATTCTCTGGACCCTCTAGATCAATAATTATCGAAAAAAAGTTGAACTTTTGCATTTGGCTGGCTGTAACAGGGTCATTTAGAAAAGGGGCGTGGCAAAATACACTAAAAAGCCTATAAATCCCAAATGAAAACTCAGAACTTCACAAAAATTGATGAGCATATGTGTCAGAACATGGTGAGGAAGCATGCAGAGTTTCATGGAGATCGGACCATAGGTGGCGCTATAACTGGCAAAAAGCCTTCATTCTTATTAGGGGTTCAAGCATGAAATGCTGAAACCCTATTGTAATTGTAAGGATTCGTAAAACGCATCGTGCAGGACAAACCGTAAGGCCTAGAGACGTGAAACCTGGCCAGATGGTAGGCCTCAATTTGGGGACAACCTATCAGAGTATGACCCCAATTGGCCCATAGGTGGCGCTACAGCAACCAAAAGTACTAAATCGCTCACAACTCTTAGACCGTTTGTCCCAGGATCAAGTGTCTTATGTCGTTGGAATCCTTGGCTCAAGGCGGACAAAATGGCTATCTCCGATTTGGATGTAGGCAGGGAAAATTTTCTGCTATGTCGGATTTTGTCCAAAACCTACTTTTGCGAACCAGTCCCTGGTTTTTGGCCCGATCGGAACCAAACCAGTCTAGGACAATTCTCTGGACCCTCTAGATCAATAATTATCGAAAAAAAGTTGAACTTTTGCATTTGGCTGGCTGTAACAGGGTCATTTAGAAAAGGGGCGTGGCAAAATACACTAAAAAGCCTATAAATCCCAAATGAAAACTCAGAACTTCACAAAAATTGATGAGCATATGTGTCAGAACATGGTGAGGAAGCATGCAGAGTTTCATGGAGATCGGACCATAGGTGGCGCTATAACTGGCAAAAAGCCTTCATTCTTATTAGGGGTTCAAGCATGAAATGCTGAAACCCTATTGTAATTGTAAGGATTCGTAAAACGCATCGTGCAGGACAAACCGTAAGGCCTAGAGACGTGAAACCTGGCCAGATGGTAGGCCTCAATTTGGGGACAACCTATCAGAGTATGACCCCAATTGGCCCATAGGTGGCGCTACAGCAACCAAAAGTACTAAATCGCTCACAACTCTTAGACCGTTTGTCCCAGGATCAAGTGTCTTATGTCGTTGGAATCCTTGGCTCAAGGCGGACAAAATGGCTATCTCCGATTTGGATGTAGGCAGGGAAAATTTTCTGCTATGTCGGATTTTGTCCAAAACCTACTTTTGCGAACCAGTCCCTGGTTTTTGGCCCGATCGGAACCAAACCAGTCTAGGACAATTCTCTGGACCCTCTAGATCAATAATTATCGAAAAAAAGTTGAACTTTTGCATTTGGCTGGCTGTAACAGGGTCATTTAGAAAAGGGGCGTGGCAAAATACACTAAAAAGCCTATAAATCCCAAATGAAAACTCAGAACTTCACAAAAATTGATGAGCATATGTGTCAGAACATGGTGAGGAAGCATGCAGAGTTTCATGGAGATCGGACCATAGGTGGCGCTATAACTGGCAAAAAGCCTTCATTCTTATTAGGGGTTCAAGCATGAAATGCTGAAACCCTATTGTAATTGTAAGGATTCGTAAAACGCATCGTGCAGGACAAACCGTAAGGCCTAGAGACGTGAAACCTGGCCAGATGGTAGGCCTCAATTTGGGGACAACCTATCAGAGTATGACCCCAATTGGCCCATAGGTGGCGCTACAGCAACCAAAAGTACTAAATCGCTCACAACTCTTAGACCGTTTGTCCCAGGATCAAGTGTCTTATGTCGTTGGAATCCTTGGCTCAAGGCGGACAAAATGGCTATCTCCGATTTGGATGTAGGCAGGGAAAATTTTCTGCTATGTCGGATTTTGTCCAAAACCTACTTTTGCGAACCAGTCCCTGGTTTTTGGCCCGATCGGAACCAAACCAGTCTAGGACAATTCTCTGGACCCTCTAGATCAATAATTATCGAAAAAAAGTTGAACTTTTGCATTTGGCTGGCTGTAACAGGGTCATTTAGAAAAGGGGCGTGGCAAAATACACTAAAAAGCCTATAAATCCCAAATGAAAACTCAGAACTTCACAAAAATTGATGAGCATATGTGTCAGAACATGGTGAGGAAGCATGCAGAGTTTCATGGAGATCGGACCATAGGTGGCGCTATAACTGGCAAAAAGCCTTCATTCTTATTAGGGGTTCAAGCATGAAATGCTGAAACCCTATTGTAATTGTAAGGATTCGTAAAACGCATCGTGCAGGACAAACCGTAAGGCCTAGAGACGTGAAACCTGGCCAGATGGTAGGCCTCAATTTGGGGACAACCTATCAGAGTATGACCCCAATTGGCCCATAGGTGGCGCTACAGCAACCAAAAGTACTAAATCGCTCACAACTCTTAGACCGTTTGTCCCAGGATCAAGTGTCTTATGTCGTTGGAATCCTTGGCTCAAGGCGGACAAAATGGCTATCTCCGATTTGGATGTAGGCAGGGAAAATTTTCTGCTATGTCGGATTTTGTCCAAAACCTACTTTTGCGAACCAGTCCCTGGTTTTTGGCCCGATCGGAACCAAACCAGTCTAGGACAATTCTCTGGACCCTCTAGATCAATAATTATCGAAAAAAAGTTGAACTTTTGCATTTGGCTGGCTGTAACAGGGTCATTTAGAAAAGGGGCGTGGCAAAATACACTAAAAAGCCTATAAATCCCAAATGAAAACTCAGAACTTCACAAAAATTGATGAGCATATGTGTCAGAACATGGTGAGGAAGCATGCAGAGTTTCATGGAGATCGGACCATAGGTGGCGCTATAACTGGCAAAAAGCCTTCATTCTTATTAGGGGTTCAAGCATGAAATGCTGAAACCCTATTGTAATTGTAAGGATTCGTAAAACGCATCGTGCAGGACAAACCGTAAGGCCTAGAGACGTGAAACCTGGCCAGATGGTAGGCCTCAATTTGGGGACAACCTATCAGAGTATGACCCCAATTGGCCCATAGGTGGCGCTACAGCAACCAAAAGTACTAAATCGCTCACAACTCTTAGACCGTTTGTCCCAGGATCAAGTGTCTTATGTCGTTGGAATCCTTGGCTCAAGGCGGACAAAATGGCTATCTCCGATTTGGATGTAGGCAGGGAAAATTTTCTGCTATGTCGGATTTTGTCCAAAACCTACTTTTGCGAACCAGTCCCTGGTTTTTGGCCCGATCGGAACCAAACCAGTCTAGGACAATTCTCTGGACCCTCTAGATCAATAATTATCGAAAAAAAGTTGAACTTTTGCATTTGGCTGGCTGTAACAGGGTCATTTAGAAAAGGGGCGTGGCAAAATACACTAAAAAGCCTATAAATCCCAAATGAAAACTCAGAACTTCACAAAAATTGATGAGCATATGTGTCAGAACATGGTGAGGAAGCATGCAGAGTTTCATGGAGATCGGACCATAGGTGGCGCTATAACTGGCAAAAAGCCTTCATTCTTATTAGGGGTTCAAGCATGAAATGCTGAAACCCTATTGTAATTGTAAGGATTCGTAAAACGCATCGTGCAGGACAAACCGTAAGGCCTAGAGACGTGAAACCTGGCCAGATGGTAGGCCTCAATTTGGGGACAACCTATCAGAGTATGACCCCAATTGGCCCATAGGTGGCGCTACAGCAACCAAAAGTACTAAATCGCTCACAACTCTTAGACCGTTTGTCCCAGGATCAAGTGTCTTATGTCGTTGGAATCCTTGGCTCAAGGCGGACAAAATGGCTATCTCCGATTTGGATGTAGGCAGGGAAAATTTTCTGCTATGTCAGATTTTGTCCAAAACCTACTTTTGCGAACCAGTCCCTGGTTTTTGGCCCGATCGGAACCAAACCAGTCTAGGACAATTCTCTGGACCCTCTAGATCAATAATTATCGAAAAAAAGTTGAACTTTTGCATTTGGCTGGCTGTAACAGGGTCATTTAGAAAAGGGGCGTGGCAAAATACACTAAAAAGCCTATAAATCCCAAATGAAAACTCAGAACTTCACAAAAATTTATGAGCATATGTGTCAGAACATGGTGAGGAAGCATGCAGAGTTTCATGGAGATCGGACCATAGGTGGCGCTATAACTGGCAAAAAGCCTTCATTCTTATTAGGGGTTCAAGCATGAAATGCTGAAACCCTATTGTAATTGTAAGGATTCGTAAAACGCATCGTGCAGGACAAACCGTAAGGCCTAGAGACGTGAAACCTGGCCAGATGGTAGGCCTCAATTTGGGGACAACCTATCAGAGTATGACCCCAATTGGCCCATAGGTGGCGCTACAGCAACCAAAAGTACTAAATCGCTCACAACTCTTAGACCGTTTGTCCCAGGATCAAGTGTCTTATGTCGTTGGAATCCTTGGCTCAAGGCGGACAAAATGGCTATCTCCGATTTGGATGTAGGCAGGGAAAATTTTCTGCTATGTCGGATTTTGTCCAAAACCTACTTTTGCGAACTAGTCCCTGGTTTTTGGCCCGATCGGAACCAAACCAGTCTAGGACAATTCTCTGGACCCTCTAGATCAATAATTATCGAAAAAAAGTTGAACTTTTGCATTTGGCTGGCTGTAACAGGGTCATTTAGAAAAGGGGCGTGGCAAAATACACTAAAAAGCCTATAAATCCCAAATGAAAACTCAGAACTTCACAAAAATTGATGAGCATATGTGTCAGAACATGGTGAGGAAGCATGCAGAGTTTCATGGAGATCGGACCATAGGTGGCGCTATAACTGGCAAAAAGCCTTCATTCTTATTAGGGGTTCAAGCATGAAATGCTGAAACCCTATTGTAATTGTAAGGATTCGTAAAACGCATCGTGCAGGACAAACCGTAAGGCCTAGAGACGTGAAACCTGGCCAGATGGTAGGCCTCAATTTGGGGACAACCTATCAGAGTATGACCCCAATTGGCCCATAGGTGGCGCTACAGCAACCAAAAGTACTAAATCGCTCACAACTCTTAGACCGTTTGTCCCAGGATCAAGTGTCTTATGTCGTTGGAATCCTTGGCTCAAGGCGGACAAAATGGCTATCTCCGATTTGGATGTAGGCAGGGAAAATTTTCTGCTATGTCGGATTTTGTCCAAAACCTACTTTTGCGAACCAGTCCCTGGTTTTTGGCCCGATCGGAACCAAACCAGTCTAGGACAATTCTCTGGACCCTCTAGATCAATAATTATCGAAAAAAAGTTGAACTTTTGCATTTGGCTGGCTGTAACAGGGTCATTTAGAAAAGGGGCGTGGCAAAATACACTAAAAAGCCTATAAATCCCAAATGAAAACTCAGAACTTCACAAAAATTGATGAGCATATGTGTCAGAACATGGTGAGGAAGCATGCAGAGTTTCATGGAGATCGGACCATAGGTGGCGCTATAACTGGCAAAAAGCCTTCATTCTTATTAGGGGTTCAAGCATGAAATGCTGAAACCCTATTGTAATTGTAAGGATTCGTAAAACGCATCGTGCAGGACAAACCGTAAGGCCTAGAGACGTGAAACCTGGCCAGATGGTAGGCCTCAATTTGGGGACAACCTATCAGAGTATGACCCCAATTGGCCCATAGGTGGCGCTACAGCAACCAAAAGTACTAAATCGCTCACAACTCTTAGACCGTTTGTCCCAGGATCAAGTGTCTTATGTCGTTGGAATCCTTGGCTCAAGGCGGACAAAATGGCTATCTCCGATTTGGATGTAGGCAGGGAAAATTTTCTGCTATGTCGGATTTTGTCCAAAACCTACTTTTGCGAACCAGTCCCTGGTTTTTGGCCCGATCGGAACCAAACCAGTCTAGGACAATTCTCTGGACCCTCTAGATCAATAATTATCGAAAAAAAGTTGAACTTTTGCATTTGGCTGGCTGTAACAGGGTCATTTAGAAAAGGGGCGTGGCAAAATACACTAAAAAGCCTATAAATCCCAAATGAAAACTCAGAACTTCACAAAAATTGATGAGCATATGTGTCAGAACATGGTGAGGAAGCATGCAGAGTTTCATGGAGATCGGACCATAGGTGGCGCTATAACTGGCAAAAAGCCTTCATTCTTATTAGGGGTTCAAGCATGAAATGCTGAAACCCTATTGTAATTGTAAGGATTCGTAAAACGCATCGTGCAGGACAAACCGTAAGGCCTAGAGACGTGAAACCTGGCCAGATGGTAGGCCTCAATTTGGGGACAACCTATCAGAGTATGACCCCAATTGGCCCATAGGTGGCGCTACAGCAACCAAAAGTACTAAATCGCTCACAACTCTTAGACCGTTTGTCCCAGGATCAAGTGTCTTATGTCGTTGGAATCCTTGGCTCAAGGCGGACAAAATGGCTATCTCCGATTTGCTCGCCCTTCAGGCGCCAATTTCGAGTAAATTGCATTTTTTTGAAAAACCTATTTTTGCAAACTTCTCCTAGGTTTTTCTCCCGATCGGAACCAAACCACTGCAAGAATATTCTCTGGAGTCTGACAATCAATAATCATCCAAAAAATTCAAAATTTCAATCAACGGTCGATAAAGGGAACCAAAATATTTGATGGCACCAGGGCCACTTTTACTAAAACAGTTATAAATTGTGAACGGAAAGAGATTTTTTTGCTAAACTTGGGATACTTCTTCCTGAGCTCAATCTGAGATCACTTGAAAAAAATCGCAACAATTGGCCACTAGGTGGCACTATAAAACGGTTATAACTTGTGAACGGAAAGAGATATTTTCACAAAACTTGGGACACATGTTCATGAGCTCATTCTGAGGTCACGTGAAAAAAATCATGGCAATTGGTTACTTGGTGGCGCTATAAAATTGTTATAACTTGTGAGCGGAAAGAGATATTTTCGCTAAACTTGGGACACATGTTCATAAGCTCAATCTGAGTTGACATGAAAAAAATCGTGACAATTGGCCTTTTGTTGGCGCCATAACAGTGAAAAAATCATGAAAATAGCTATAAGCGCACCCAACCATTAGTCTACTGATAATTGGCACGCAGTGTCTTTGTCCAGGGTGCCATGATAGTCTATGAGAACATTGGTGTATCTCAAAAAACTCAGTATACGTCATTGGCACAATGCCTTGAAGGAGCCTTAGAAGTTTCAAGCCCGTGTTTTATTCACATGAGTGACCTCTTAAGACTCCTGAATCCTTGCCGAGTCCAACAATACCAAACATGCCAGGTTTCGCCTTATGACTTTTGTAAGTGTCATTTAGAGCTTTAAAAAATTGTGGTTATCTTCAAAGCCGTTAGTCCGATCGAGACAACAACAAAAAAACAAAGAAAATTTGAAGACATAGGTAAATAGCTAAACAATAACGCCAAAATGTTAAAATTAGGATAGGAACTGACAAAAAAATAAATTAAATCTAATCAATTTCACCCATGGATCATTTTGATGCTCTCACATGTTTGAAACGAACAATGATGGATTGTGATGAAATTTGTTTTGAATTGGGACTGGCGAATCCCCGTCCATACTGTCAATGACCGTTCGCAAAGACCCGCCCACTTTAGTTACTGTTGCTATGTCTGACAAGCATATGTCTGACTCTCACACCACACCAAGTTCTCACGCAGTGAAAAATACATTGCGGATCAGAGAAAAGACTGCGCACTGACAGACAAGTACTTTTGATATGAAACAAAGTCTCACCTTTCAAATGTAGTAATTTTTTAGAGACATTTAAACAATAAATACCGTTTTGTTTGTGACTCTTTAATGTGTCTGACAGATCGCTGTAGACTCGAGGCTCAGTTAAAGCTGCTTGTGAACTGATCATCTCTTCCTTCTAGTTAATTTATAGCATTAAAATAAACATGAATAAACATAAAAGGAATGTTGTTTTAAAGTGCTAAGACGTCAGTACACTTTGTTTTTCAAATTTAAATCCTCCAATGTTAATCTACTAACTCTCCTGACTGCTTTGTTGGGCAAAATGGCGGATTATGATTAGTCAGATCACCTGTCAATCAAACTCCCTGCAAAGGGTCAATTGAGAATGCCTGTGCGCACAATCCAGATCTAATCGACAACTTTGCAGTTGCACAAAGGAAAGCTCGGAAAATGTAAGAGAGCATCTTTTTTATGTATTTGGACCTAGGCCTAACAATGTGTTATGGTGCGCTGTTGTTTTTTTTTTTTTGCTGAGCGTAGGCTACTCCTGATTTTGTTAGTCATCTCATCTCTTATATATCCTGCCCTATTCATGGTAGCCTACTCGCGGACATTGCGTCATCAATGTCATCAATTGCGTCATCAAGGGGCCCGCCTTGATAATCCTACTTAAGGGCCCGGTGTTGGCTCGTTACGCCACTGAATATAATTGTCTAAACTCCTTATCAAAATTACATATTTACAACAAATCTGACACATATATATATGGGCACACTTTGAGTACTACTAATATAAGTGGTGGAGATCAGGCAAGACTATAAGAAGACTCAGGCAAAAAGGTGCTATAACTGTAAAAACGCTTTAAAACCATATATTTCCTATGGTACACTGCCTGTATTGGCTGTAAATTGACTTTTTCATCTATGATGGCAGTTGTTAAATGCTTGCTAAATAAAACTTAATGTCTTTTGATGCTTGTGTGCTTAAAGGCCTTAAAGGCCTTAACTGCTTGAACCCCGATAAATGCTGCTTGCAGCTTTAATTAGGGGTTCAAGCATGAAATGCTGAAACCCTATTGTAATTGTACAGATTTTTAGGGGTTCAAGCACGAAGTGCTGAAACCCTATTGTAATTGTCCTGATTTTTATTATTATTATTTTTCCGCCATAAAACGCATCGTGCAGCCCAAACCGTAAGACCTAGAGACTTGAAACTTTGCCAGATGGTAGTACTATTGCTCGCTACTCAGATACACGGACTCAGCCCAATCGGCCCATAGGTGGCGCTATAGCAATCAAAAGCGCGAAACTGCTCAGAACTCCCAGACCGTAAGGCGTAGCTTCAAGTGTCTTATATCATTGAAATCCAGAGCTCCTGAAGAAAAAAACGTATATCTCCGATTTCATTTCCGCCATGATAGATTTTTCGCCATTTTGAATTTTGTCAAAAACCTATTTTTGCGAACTAGTCCCTGGTTTTTCGCCCGATCGGAACCAAACCAGTGCAGAATTGTTCTCTGGCGTCTGAAAATCAATAATTATCGAAAAAAAGTTGAAATTTCGATTCATGGTCGCTAGGGGGTCCAAAATTAACGTTGTGGGAGGAGCCTATTTTACTAAAATGGCTATAACTCAAGAAGTAATTAAGTAAACTTCACCAAACTTGGTACACATGTGTAAGAGGTCAATCTGAGGTCACAGTAAAAAAAAGTGCGTCGATTGGCCACAGGGTGGCGCTATAAAAAAAAAAAAACGTATAGACAACTGACCGTTTTTCCGAATTACTTGAAATTTGGTAAGCAGTGTCTTGGCCCAAGGGGCCATGTATGTCTAAAAGGATATTGGCGTATCTCGAAAAACATGGCCGCCATTGGCCAATGAGGTTTGAGCACCGTTAACGAAGTCCGATCGGAGCGAAACTCGGTGGGCATGTTTGGCTCAAGCCCCTAAAGGTCTGTAAGAATTTTGAAAGAAATCGGCCACTAGTTGGCGCTAACGAGTTTTATGGCTCTGTAATCACGTGGTGTTACACTTATCATCACAAAATGCATATCATCTGATAGATCTGCTCATGCTGAACAACTTTGCCTCAAGAACTATTGCTGTCAATCAAACAGTTAATTAAATATTCATGAATATGTTAAAAACCTACTTTTGCGAACTAGTCCCTGGTTTTTCGCCCGATCGGAACCAGACCAGTCTAGGACAATTCTCTGGACTCTCTAGATCAATAATTATCGAAAAAAAGTTGAACTTTTGCATTTGGGTGGCTGTAATAGGGTAATTTATAAAAGGGGCGTGGAAAAATACACTAAAATGCCTATAAATCATAAATGAAAACTCAGAACTTCACAAAAATTGGTGAGCATATGTGACATAACATCATTAACAAGCATGCCAAATTTTATGGAGATCAGACCAAAGGTGGCGCTATAACTGTTAAAAAGCTTTAAAACCATATATTTCCCATGGTAAACTGCCTGTATTGGCTGTAAATGGTCTTTTCCGTCTATTATGTCAGTTGTTAAATGCTTGCTAAATAAAACTTAATGTCTTTTGATGCTTGTGTGCTTAAAGGCCTTAAAGGCCTTAACTGCTTGAACCCCGATAAATGCTGCTTGCAGCTTTAATTATTATTATTATTATTATTCCGCCGTAAAACGCATCGTGCAGCCCAAACCGTAAGTGCTAGAGACTTGAAACTTTGCCAGATGGTAGTACAAAAATCGAGGAGAGGTTATCAAAATATGAGCCAGATTGGCCAATAGGTGGCGCTACAGCGAAAAAAACAAAAAAAAAGCATATTTTTGCTTAAATCTCATTAACTGTTTGTCACAGACTCAAGTGTCTTATATCATTGGAATCCTTGGGTCAAGCCAAACAAAAATGGCCTCAAGGATTTCATTTCCGGTATGCAAATTTTTCCGCCATATTGGATTTTGTCCAAAACCTACTTTTGCGAACTAGTCCCTGTTTTTTTGCCCGATCGGAACCAAACCAGTGCAGAAATGTTCACAGGGGTCTGAATATCAATAATTATCGAAAAAAAGTTGAAATTTCGATCCACGGTTGCTAAGGGGTGTCAAAACGTTTGCAGGAGGCGGAGCCTATTTTACTAAAATGGCTATAACTCCAGAACTAAATGAGGTATCTTCACCAAACTCGGTACACATGTGTAAGAGGTCAATCTGGGGTCACGGTAAAAAAATCGCGGCGATTGGCCACATGGTGGCGCTATAACATGAAAAAAACATAAAACAGGCTATAACCACCTGACAGTTAGTCCGATTGACTTGAAAATTGGTATGCAGTGTCTTGGTCCAAGGTGCCATGTATGTCTATGAGGACATTGGTGTATCTCAAAAAACATGGCCGCCATCGGCCAATGAAGTTTGAGCACCTATTAGACAAGGTTAACGGAGGCCGATCGGAACGAAACTCGATGGGCATGTTCGACTCATGGCCCTAGAGGTCTGTAAGAATTTTGAAAGAAATCGGCCACTAGTTGGCGCTAACGAGTTTTATGGCTCTGTAATCACGTGGTGTTACACTTATCGTCACAAAATGCATATCATTTGATAGATCTGCTCATGCTCAACAACTTTGCCTCAAGAACCACTAATGTCAATCAAACAGTTCATTAAATATTCATGAATATGTAAAAAACCTACTTTTGCGAACTAGTCCTAGGTTTTTCGCCCGATCGGAACCAGACCAGTCTAGGACAATTCTCTGGACTCTCTAGATCAATAATTATCGAAAAAAAGTTTAACTTTTGCATTTGGGTGGCTGTAATAGGGTAATTTATAAAAGGGGCGTGGCAAAATACACTAAAATGCCTATAAATCCTAAATGAAAACTCAGAACTTCACAAAAATTGGTGAGCATATGTGACATAACATCATTAACAAGCATGCCAAATTTTATGGAGATCGGACCAAAGGTGGCGCTATAACTGTTAAAAAGCTTTAAAACCATATATTACCTATGTTAAATTGCCTGCATTGGCTGTAAATGGTCTTTTTAATCTATTATGTCAGTGTTTACATGCTTGCTAAATAAATTTTAATAACTTTTGATGCTTTTGTGCTTATAAACCTTAAAGGCCTTAACAGCTTGAACCCCGATAAATGCTGCTTGCAGCTTTAATTAGGGGTTCAAGCACGAAGTGCTGAACACCTATTGTTATTGTAAGGATTTTTAGGGGTTCAAGCACGAAGTGCTGAAACCCTATTGTAATTGTACTGATTTTTATTATTATTATTATTATTATTCCGCCGTAAAACGCATCGTGCAGCCCAAACCGTAAGAGCTGGAACTTTGAAACTTTGCCATATGGTAGTACAAAAATCGAGGAGAGGTTATCAAATTATGACCTCGAATGGCCCATAGGTGGCGCTATAGCAACCAAAAGCGCGAAACTGCTCATAACTCCTAGACCGTATGTCGTAGACTCAAGTGTCTTATATCATTGGAAAGCTGGATGCCTGACGAAAAAAACGTATATCTCCGATTTCATTTCCGCCATGATAGATTTTCCGCCATTTTGAATTTTGTCAAAAACCTACTTTTGCGAACTAGTCCCTGGTTTTTTGCCCGATCGGAACCAAACTAGTGCAGAAATGTTCTCTGGAGTCTGAATATCAATAATTATCGAAAAAAAGTTGAAATTTCCATTCACGGTCGCTAAGGGGCGCCCAAATGTATGTTGTGGGAGGAGCCTATTTTACTAAAACGGCTATAACTCCAGAAGTAAATGAGGTATCTTCACCAAACTCGGTACACATGTGTAAGAGGTCAATCTGAGGTCACAGTAAAAAAACCGCGGCGAATGGCCACATGGTGGCGCTATAACATGAAAAAAATATAAAACGGCCCATAACCACCTGACCGTTAGTCCGATTGACTTGAAAATTGGTATGCAGTGTCTTGGTCCAAGGTGCCATGTATGTCTATGAGGACATTGGTGTATCTCAAAAAACATGGCCGCCATCGGCCAATGAAGTTTGAGCACCTATAAGACAAGGTTAACGGACGTCGATCGGAACGAAACTCGATGGGCATGTTCGACTCATGGCCCTAGAGGTCTGTAAGAATTTTGAAAGAAATCGGCCACTAGTTGGCGCTAACGAGTTTTTTGGCTCTGTAATCACGTGGTGTTACACTTATCGTCATAAAATGCATATCATTTGATAGATCTGCTCATGCTCAACAACTTTGCCTCAAGAACCACTAATGTCAATCAAACCATTCATTAATTATTCATGAATATGTTAAAAACCTACTTTTGCGAACTAGTCCCTGGTTTTTAACCCGATCGGAACCAGACCAGTCTAGGACAATTCTCTGGACTCTCTAGATCAATAATTATCGAAAAAAAGTTTAACTTTTGCATTTGGGTGGCTGTAATAGGGTAATTTATAAAAGGGGCGTGGCAAAATACACTAAAATGCCTATAAATCCTAAATGAAAACTCAGAACTTCACAAAAATTGGTGAGCATATGTGACATAACATCATTAACAAGCATGCCAAATTTTATGGAGATCGGACCAAAGGTGGCGCTATAACTGTTAAAAAGCTTTAAAACCATATATTACCTATGGTAAATTGCCTGCATTGGCTGTAAATGGTCTTTTTCATCTGCATCTCATCTGCATATCATTTGATAGATCTCCTCATGCTGAACAACTTTGCCTCAAGAACCATTGCTGTCAATCAGACCGTTCATTAAATATTCACGAACATGTTAAAAACCTACTTTTGCGAACTAGTCCTAGGTTTTTCGCCCGATTGGAACCAGACCAGTCTAGGACAATTCTATGGACTCTCTAGATCAATAATTATCAAAAAAAAGTTGAACTTTTGCATTTTGCGCATGGGTATATTTGGTCATAAAGAAAATGGACGTGGCAAAATGCACTAAAAAGCCTATAAATCATATATAAAAACTCAGAACTTCACAAAAATTGGTGAGCATATGTGACATAACATCATTAATAACCATGCCAAATTTTGTGGAGATCGGACCATAGGTTGCGCTATAACTGTTAAAAAACTTTAAAAACATATATTTCCTATGGTAAATTGCCTGTATTGGCTGTAAATTGTCTTTTCCATCTATGATCATATAATTTTCATATAATAATGTTCAAAACTAGTGCAGTACAATTCTCTGGACTCTCTAGATCAGTAATTATCAGAAAAAGTTGAACTACTTCATTTGGATGGCTATAATAGGGTCACTTCAAAATGTGGCCTTGACCAAGTGTCCCCGAAAGCTTATATCTTTTAAGATGCTCAGATCTTCTTAAAAACAAGTCAGAACATGTGAAATATCACTCTGAACAAGCATGAAAAATTTCAGACAGATCGGACAAAATTTGACTCTATAACAGTTTAAAAAGGTGAAAATAATATGAATACAATGGCATATTAAGCCAATAAGTGGTATTTTACTGCCCCCTGCTGTTTAAAATAGTTATTTTGTCATATTGTTTCTATAATTCATATTTAGACTTTATAAAATCATTATTTTAACATTTACAATTACATTTAGTCAAAATCCATCTGTAAAAGTATTAGTGTGTGTGTGTGTGTGTGTGTGTGTGGGTGTGTGTGAGTGTAAGCATGCATTATGGAGTTAACATGGAAAGACTGGTTTGCTTTAGTGCAGAAAACTGTTGAAAATCATGAAGATTAAACTGAAACTGAGCCAATAATGGTATTCTAGTGCCCTCTGCTGGCCATTCTGCTTATTAATGAAGTCTTTTGACATGTGCTTTTAAATTCATAATTAGACATTAAAAAATCACTTATATAACAATAACTATTATAACACAATCAGATTTTGTCAGTGTTCATCACTTCATTTGCACTGACACTTCACATACTTGCTAGTAATGTGGTAAATCATGGTAAATCACGCTAGAAACATTGTAAATCATAGTAAATAATACTAGAATGTGGTTTATCAAGGTAAATCATGCTAGAATCCTGGTAAGTCATTCTACAACGTGGCATATAATGGTAAATCATGCTAGAACATGGTAAATCATGGTAAACCATGGTAAATCATGATAAACTTTGGTAAATCATGCTGGAATGTGGCATATCATGGTAAATCATGCTAGAACATGGTAAATCAAGGTAAACTAAGATAAATTCATGGTAAACTATGCTAGAACAGGGTAAATCATGGTAAACCATGGTAAATCATGATAAACTATGGTAAATCATGCTAGAATGTGGTATATCATGGTAAATCATGCTAAAACATGGTAAATCAAGGTAAAATCATGGTAAACTATGCTAGAACATGGTAAATAATGGTAAACCATGGTAAATCATGAAAAACTATTGTAAATCATGCTAGAACATGGTCTTTTCCATCTATGATGTCAGTGGTTACAAGCTTGCTAAATAAATCTTAATAACTTTTGATGCTTTTGTGCTTAAAAACCTTAAAGGCCTTAACAGCTTGAACCCCGATAAATGCTGCTTGCAGCTTTAATTAGGGGTTCAAGCACGAAGTGCTGAAACCCTATTGTAATTGTACTGATTTTTATTATTATTATTATTATTATTATTATTATTATTATTATTATTCTTCCGCCGTAAAACGCATCGTGCAGCCCAAACCGTAAGTGCTAGAGACTTGAAACTTGGCCAGATGGTAGTACAAAAATCGAGGAGAGGTTATCAAATTATGACGCTGATTGGCCCATAGGTGGCGCTATAGCAACCAAAAGCGCGAAACTGGTCATAACTCCTAGACGATAAGTCATAGACTCAAGTGTCTTATATCATTGGAAAGCTGGACGCCTGACGAACAAAACGTATATCTCCGATTTTATTTCCGTCATGATAGATTTTCCGCCATTTTGAATTTTGTCAAAAACCTACTTTTGCAAACTAGTCCCTGGTTTTTCGTCCGATCGGAACCAAACCAGAGCAGAATTGTTCTCTGGAGTCTGAAGATCAATAATTATCGAAAAAAAGTCGAAATTCCGATTCCTGGTCGCTAGGGGGTGATAAATTAAGGTTGTGGGAGGAGCCTATTTTACTAAAATGGCTATAACTCGAGAAGTAAATGAGATATCTTCACCAAAATTGGCACACATGTTTAAGAGGTCAATCTGAGGTCACAGTAAAAAAAATTGCGTCGATTGGCCACATGGTGGCGCTATAAACAAAAAAAAACATATAGACACCTGACCGTTTTTCCGAATGACTTGAAATTTGGTATGCAGTGTCTTGGCCCAAGTGGCCACCTATGTCTAAAAGGATATTGGCGTATCACGAAAAACATGGCCGCCATTGGCCAATGAGGTTTGAGCACCGTTAACGAAGTCCGATCGGAGCGAAACTCGGTGGGCATGTTCGGCTCAAGCCCCTAGAGGTCTGTAAGAATTTTGAAAGAAATCGGCCACTAGTTGGCGCTAACGAGTTTTATGGCTCTGTAATCACGTGGTGTTACACTGATCATCACAAAATGCATATCATCTTATAGATCTGCTCATGCTGAACAACTTTGCCTCAAGAACCATTGCTGTCAATCAAACACTTAATTAAATATTCATGAATATGTTAAAAACCTACTTTTGCGAACTAGTCCTAGGTTTTTCGCCCGATCGGAACCAGACCAGTCTAGGACAATTCTCTGGACTCTCTAGATCAATAATTATCAAAAAAAAGTTGAACTTTTGCATTTGGATGGCTGTAATAGGGTCATTTATAAAATGGGCGTGGCAAAATACATTAAAAAGCCTATAAATCCTAAATGAAAACTCAGAACTTCACAAAAATTGGTGAGCATATGTGACATAACATCATTAACAAGCATGCCAAATTTTATGGACATCGGACCAAAGGTGGCGCTATAACTGTTAAAAAGCTTTAAAACCATATATTACCTATGGTGAATTGCCTGCATTGGCTGTAAATGGTCTTTTTAATCTATGATCATATAATTTTCATATAATAATGTTCAAAACTAGTGCAGTACAATTCTCTGGACTCTCTAGATCAGTAATTATCAGAAAAAGTTGAACTACTTCATTTGGATGGCTATAATAGGGTCACTTCAAAATGTGGCCTTGACCAAGTGTCCCCGAAAGCTTATATCTATTAAGATGCTCAGATCTTCTTAAAAACAAGTCAGAACATGTGAAATATCACTCTGAACAAGCATGAAAAATTTCAGACAGATCGGACAAAATTTGACTCTATAACAGTTTAAAAAGGTGAAAATAATATGAATACAATGGCATATTAAGCCAATAAGTGGTATTTTACTGCCCCCTGCTGTTTAAAATAGTTATTTTGTCATATTGTTTCTATAATTCATATTTAGACTTTATAAAATCATTATTTTAACATTTACAATTACATTTAGTCAAAATCCATCTGTTAAAGTATTAGTGTGTGTGTGTGTGTGTGTGTGTGTGTGTGTGTGTGTGTGTGTGTGTGTGTGTGTGTGTGTGTGTGTGTGTGTGTGTGTAAGCATGCATTATGGAGTTAACATGGAAAGACTGGTTTGCTTTAGTGCAGAAAACTGGTGAAAATCATGAAGATCAAACTGAAACTGAGCCAATAATGGTCTTCTAGTGCCCTCTGCTGGCCATTCTTCTTATTAATGAAGTCTTTTGACATGTGCTTTTGAATTCATAATTAGACATTGTAAATCATAGTAAATAATACTAGAATGTGGTGTATCAAGGTAAATCATGCTAGAACATGGTAAATCATGGTAAACTATGCTAGAACAGGGTAAATCATGGTAAACCATGGTAAATCATGATAAACTTTGGTAAATAATGCTAGAATGTGGCATATCATGGTAAACCATGCTAGAACATGGTAAATCAAGGTAAACTAAGATGAATTCATGGTAAACTATGTTAGAACAGGGTAAATCATGGTAAACCATGGTAAATCATGATAAACTATGGTAAATCATGCTAGAATGTGGTATATCATGATAAATCATGCTAGAACATGGTAAATCAAGGTAAACTAAGATGAATTCATGGTAAACTATGCTAGAACATGGTCTTTTCCATCTATTATGTCAGTGGTTACATGCTTGCTAAATAAAACTTTATAACTTTTGATGCTTAAAAACCTTAAACACCTTAATAGCTTGAACCCCGATAAATGCTGCTTGCAGCTTTAATTATTATTATTATTATTATTCTTCCGCCGTAAAACGCATCGTGCAGCCCAAACCGTAAGTGCTAGAGACTTGAAACTTGGCCAGATGGTAGTACAAAAATCGAGGAGAGGTTATCAAATTATGACACTGATTGGCCCATAGGTGGCGCTATAGCAACCAAAAGCGCGAAATTGGTCATAACTCCTAGACGGTAAGTCATAGACTCAAGTGTCGTATATCATTGGAAAGCTGGACGCCTGACGAACAAAACGTATATCTCCGATTTTATTTCCGCCATGATAGATTTTCCGCCATTTTGAATTTTGTCAAAAACCTACTTTTGCGAACTAGTCCCTGGTTTTTCGTCCGATCGGAACCAAACCAGAGCAGAATTGTTCTCTGGACTCTGAAGATCAATAATTATCGAAAAAAAGTCGAAATTCCGATTCCTGGTCGCTAGGGGGTGATAAATTAAGGTTGTGGGAGGAGCCTATTTTACTAAAATGGCTATAACTCGAGAAGTAAATGAGATATCTTCACCAAACTTGGCACACATGTTTAAGAGGTCAATCTGAGGTCACAGTAAAAGAATTGCGTCGATTGGCCACATGGTGGCGCTATAAAACAAAAAAAAACATATAGACACCTGACCGTTTTTCCGAATGACTTGAAATTTGGTATGCAGTGTCTTGGCCCAAGGGGCCACGTATGTCTAAAAGGATATTGGCGTATCTCAAAAAACATGGCCGCCATTGGCCAATGAGGTTTGAGCACCGTTAACGAAGTCCGATCGGAGCGAAACTTGGTGGGCATGTTCGGCTCAAGCCCCTAGAGGTCTGTAAGAATTTTGAAAGAAATCGGCCACTAGTTGGCGCTAACGAGTTTTATGGCTCTGTAATCACGTGGTGTTACACTTATCATCACAAAATGCAAATCATCTGATAGATCTGCTCATGCTGAACAACTTTGCCTCAAGAACCATTGCTGTCAATCAAACAGTTCATTAAATATTCATGAATATGTTAAAAACCTACTTTTGCGAACTAGTCCCTGGTTTTTCGCCCGATCGGAACCAGACCAGTCTAGGACAATTCTCTGGACTCTCTAGATCAATAATTATCAAAAAAAAGTTGAACTTTTGCATTTTGGGTGGCTGTAATAGGGTAATTTATAAAAGGGGCGTGGCAAAATACACTAAAATGCCTATAAATCATAAATGAAAACTCAGAACTTCACAAAAATTGGTGAGCATATGTGACATAACATCATTAACAAGCATGCCAAATTTTATGGAGATCGGACCAAAGGTGGCGCTATAACTGTTAAAAAGCTTTAAAACCATATATTTCCCATGGTAAACTGCCTGTATTGGCTGTAAATGGTCTTTTCCGTCTATTATGTCAGTTGTTAAATGCTTGCTAAATAAAACTTAATGTCTTTTGATTCTTGTGTGCTTAAAGGCCTTAAAGGCCTTAACTGCTTGAACCCCGATAAATGCTGCTTGCAGCTTTAATT
The DNA here is from genome assembly GCF_965113295.1 of Leuciscus leuciscus. Lineage (NCBI taxonomy): Eukaryota > Metazoa > Chordata > Actinopteri > Cypriniformes > Leuciscidae > Leuciscus > Leuciscus leuciscus. The sequence continues at coordinate 13,872,726 of NC_138745.1, forward strand.
ATTATTATTATTATTATTCTTCTGCCGTAAAACGCATCGTGCAGCCCAAACCGTAAGGGCTAGAGCATTGACACTTTGCCAGATGGTAGTACAAAAATCGAGGAGAGGTTATCAAATTATGACCCCGATTGGCCCATAGGTGGCGCTATAGCAACCAAAAGCGCGAAACAGCTCATAACTCATAGACCGTAAGTCGTAGACTCAAGTGTCTTATATCATTGGAAAGCTGGACGCCTGACGAACAAAACGTATATCTCCGATTTCATTTCCGTCATGATAGATTTTCCGCCATTTTGAATTTTGTCAAAAACCTACTTTTGCGAACTAGTCCTAGGTTTTTTGTCCGATCGGAACCAAACCAGTGCAGAATTGTTCTCTGGAGTCTGACAATCAATAATTATCAAAAAAAAGTCGAAATTTTGATTCATGGTCGCTAGGGGGTGCAAAATGAACGTTGTGGGAGGAGCCTATTTTACTAAAATGGCTATAACTCAAGAATTAATTGAGTAAACTTCACCAAACTTGGTACACATGTGTACGAGTTCAATCTGAGGTCACAGTAAAAAAATTGCATCGATTGGCCACATGGTGGCGCTATAAACAAAAAAAAACGTATAAACACCTGACCGTTTTTCCGAATGACTTGAAATTTGGTATGCAGTGTCTTGGGCCAAGAGGCCATGTATGTCTAAAAGGATATTGGCATATCTCGAAAAACACGGCCGCCATTGGCCAATGAGGTTTGAGCACCTATTAAACAAGGTTAACGAAGTCCAATTGTTTTATGAGTTTTATGGCTTTGTAATCACGTGGTGTTGCACACATCCACACAATATGCATATCATTTGATAGATCTGCTCATGCTGAACAACTTTGCCTCAAGAACCATTGCTGTCAATCAAACCGTTCATTAATTATTCGCAAATATGTTAAAAACCTACTTTTGCGAACTAGTCCTAGGTTTTTCGCCCGATCGGAACCAGACCAGTCTAGGACAATTCTCTGGACTCTCTAGATCAATAATTATCAAAAAAAAGTTGAACTTTTGCATTTGGATGGCTGTAATAGGGTCATTTATAAAATGGGCGTGGCAAAATACATTAAAAAGCCTATAAATCCTAAATGAAAACTCAGAACTTCACAAAAATTGGTGAGCATATGTGACATAACATCATTAACAAGCATGCCAAATTTTATGGACATCGGACCAAAGGTGGCGCTATAACTGTTAAAAAGCTTTAAAACCATATATTACCTATGGTGAATTGCCTGCATTGGCTGTAAATGGTCTTTTTAATCTATGATCATATAATTTTCATATAATAATGTTCAAAACTAGTGCAGTACAATTCTCTGGACTCTCTAGATCAGTAATTATCAGAAAAAGTTGAACTACTTCATTTGGATGGCTATAATAGGGTCACTTCAAAATGTGGCCTTGACCAAGTGTCCCCGAAAGCTTATATCTATTAAGATGCTCAGATCTTCTTAAAAACAAGTCAGAACATGTGAAATATCACTCTGAACAAGCATGAAAAATTTCAGACAGATCGGACAAAATTTGACTCTATAACAGTTTAAAAAGGTGAAAATAATATGAATACAATGGCATATTAAGCCAATAAGTGGTATTTTACTGCCCCCTGCTGTTTAAAATAGTTATTTTGTCATATTGTTTCTATAATTCATATTTAGACTTTATAAAATCATTATTTTAACATTTACAATTACATTTAGTCAAAATCCATCTGTTAAAGTATTAGTGTGTGTGTGTGTGTGTGTGTGTGTGTGTGTGTGTGTGTGTGTGTGTGTGTGTGTGTGTGTGTGTGTGTGTGTGTGTGTGTGTGTGTGTAAGCATGCATTATGGAGTTAACATGGAAAGACTGGTTTGCTTTAGTGCAGAAAACTGGTGAAAATCATGAAGATCAAACTGAAACTGAGCCAATAATGGTCTTCTAGTGCCCTCTGCTGGCCATTCTTCTTATTAATGAAGTCTTTTGACATGTGCTTTTGAATTCATAATTAGACATTGTAAATCATAGTAAATAATACTAGAATGTGGTGTATCAAGGTAAATCATGCTAGAACATGGTAAATCATGGTAAACTATGCTAGAACAGGGTAAATCATGGTAAACCATGGTAAATCATGATAAACTTTGGTAAATAATGCTAGAATGTGGCATATCATGGTAAACCATGCTAGAACATGGTAAATCAAGGTAAACTAAGATGAATTCATGGTAAACTATGTTAGAACAGGGTAAATCATGGTAAACCATGGTAAATCATGATAAACTATGGTAAATCATGCTAGAATGTGGTATATCATGATAAATCATGCTAGAACATGGTAAATCAAGGTAAACTAAGATGAATTCATGGTAAACTATGCTAGAACATGGTCTTTTCCATCTATTATGTCAGTGGTTACATGCTTGCTAAATAAAACTTTATAACTTTTGATGCTTAAAAACCTTAAACACCTTAATAGCTTGAACCCCGATAAATGCTGCTTGCAGCTTTAATTATTATTATTATTTTCCCCTAAAACGCATCGTGCAGCCCAAACCGTAAATGCTGGAGACTTGAAACTCAGCCAAATGGTAGTCCTCATTTTGGGGAGAACCTATCAAAGTATGACAACGATTGGCCAATAGGTGGCGCTACAGCAAGCAAAAGTATGAAATCAGCCATAACTCCTAGACCGTTTGTCATAGACTCAAGTATCTTATATCACTGTAATCCTTGGCTCAAGACGGACAAAATGTATATCTCCGATTTCATTTCCGCCTGGAAAAAATTTCCGCCATTTTGAATTTTGTCCAAAACCTACTTTTGCGAACTAGTCCCTGGTTTTTTGCCTGATCGGAACCAAACCAGTGCATACATGTTCTCTGGAGTCTGGTTATCAATAATTATCGAAAAAAAGTTGAAATTTCGATCCACGGTTGCTAAGGGGCATCAAAACGTTTGCAGGAGGCGGAGCTCATTTTACTAAAATGGCTATAACTCGAAAATGAAATGAGATATTTTCACCAAACTCGGTACACATGTGTAAGAGGTCAATCTGAGGTCACAGTAAAAAAATTGCGGCGATTGGCCACATGGTGGCGCTATAACATGAAAAAAACATAAAACAGGCTATAACCACCTGACCGTTAGTCCGATTGACTTGAAAATTGGTATGCAGTGTCTTGGTCCAAGGTGTCATCTATGTCTATGAGGACATTGGTGTATCTCAAAAAACATGGCCGCCATCGGCCAATGAAGTTTGAGCACCTATTAGACAAGGTTAACGGTGGCTGATTGAAACAAAACTCAGTGGGCATGTTCGACTCATGGCCCTAGAGGTCTGTAAGAATTTTGATAGAAATCGACCACTAGTTGGCGCTAACAAGGTTTACGCCCTCTGTAATCACGTGGTGTTGCACACATCAACACAATATGCATATCATTTGATAGATCTGCTCATGCTGAACAACTTTGCCTCAAGAATCACTGCTGTCAATCAAACCGTTCATTAAATATTCGCAAACATGTTAAAAACCTACTTTTGCGAACTAGTCCCTGGTTTTTCGCCCGATCAGAACCAGACCAGTCTAGGGCAATTCTCTGGACTCTCTAGATCAATAATTATCGAAAAAAAAGTTGAACTTTTGCATTTGAATGGCTGTAATAGGGTCATTTAGAAAATGGGCGTGGCAAAATACACTAAAAAGCCTATAAATCCTTAATAAAAACTCAGAACTTCACAAAAATTGATGAGCATATGTGACATAACATGCTAAAGAAGCATGGACATTTTTATGGAGATCGGACCATAGGTGGCGCTATAACTGTTAAAAAAGCTTTAAAACCATATATTTCCCATGGTAAACTACCTGTATTGGCTGTAAATGGTCTTTTCCGTCTATTATGTCATGCTTGCTAAATAAAACGTAATAACTTTTGATGCTTTTGTGCTTAAAGGCCTTAATTGCTTGAACCCCGCTAAATGCTGCTTGCAGCTTTAATTAGGGGTTCAAGCACGAAGTGCTGAACACCTATTGTAATTGTAAGGATTTTTATTATTAGGGGTTCAAGCACGAAGTGCTGAAACCCTATTGTAATTGTACTGATTTTTATTATTATTATTATTATTATTATTATTATTATTATTATTATTCTTCCGCCGTAAAACGCATCGTGCAGCCCAAACCGTAAGTGCTAGAGACTTGAAACTTGGCCAGATGGTAGTACAGAAATCGAGGAGAGGTTATCAAATTATGACCCCGATTGGCCCATAGGTGGCGCTATAGCGACCAAAAGCGCGAAACTGCTCATAACTCCTAGACCGTAAGTCGTAGACTCAAGTGTCTTATATCATTGGAAAGCTGGACGCCTGATGAACAAAACGTATATCTCCGATTTCATTTCCGTCATGATAGATTTTCCGCCATTTTGAATTATGTCAAAAACCTACTTTTGCGAACTAGTCCTAGGTTTTTTGTCCGATCGGAACCAAACCAGTGCAGAAATGTTCTTTGGAGTCTGAAGATCAATAATTATCAAAAAAAAAATTGAAATTTTGATTCATGGTCGCTAGGGGGCATAAAATTAACGTTGAGGGCGGAGCCTATTTTACTAAAACGGCTATAACTCAAAAAGTAAATGAGATAGCTTAACCAAACTTGGTACACATGTGTATGGGTTCAGTGTGGGGTCACAGTAAAAAAATTGCATCGATTAGACACATGGTGGCGCTATAAACAAAAAAAAACGTATAAACACCTGACCGTTTTTCCGAATGACTTGAAATTTGGTATGCAGTGTCTTGGGCCAAGAGGCCATGTATGGCTAAAAGGATATTTGCATATCTCGAAAAACATGGCCGCCATTGGCCAATGAGGTTTGAGCACCTATTAAACAAGGTTAACGAAGTCCAATTGTTTTATGAGTTTTATGGCTTTGTAATCACGTGGTGTTGCACACATCCACACAATATGCATATCATTTGATAGATCTGCTCATGCTGAACAACTTTGCCTCAAGAACCATTGCTGTCAATCAAACCGTTCATTAATTATTTGCAAATATGTTAAAAACCTACTTTTGCGAACTAGTCCTAGGTTTTTTGCCCGATCAGAACCAGACCAGTCTAGGACAATTCTCTGGACTCTCTAGATCAATAATTATTAAAAAAAAGTTGAACTTTTGCATTTGGATGGCTGTAATAGGGTCATTTATAAAAGGGGCGTGGCAAAATACACTAAAAAGCCTATAAATCATATATAAAAACTCAGAACTTCACAAAAATTGGTGAGCATATGTGACATAACATCATTAAGAAGCGTGCCGGATTTTATGGAGATCGGACGACAGGTGGCGCTATAACTTTTAAAAAGCTTTAAAACCATATATTTCCTATGGTACATTGCCTGTATTGGCTGTAAATGGTCTTTTCCATCTATGATGTCAGTGGTTACATGCTTGCTAAATACAACTTAACAACTTTTGATGCTTTTGTGCTTAAAGGCCTTAAAGGCCTTAACTGCTTGAACCCCGATAAATGCTGCTTGCAGCTTTAATTATTATTATTATTCTTCTGCCGTAAAACGCATCGTGCAGCCCAAACCGTAAGGGCTAGAGCATTGAAACTTTGCCAGATGGTAGTACAAAAATCGAGGAGAGGTTTAGAGATTATGACCCCGATTGGCCCATAGGTGGCGCTATAGCAACCAAAAGCGCGAAACAGCTCATAACTCCTAGACCGTTTGTCGTAGACTCAAGTGTCTTATATCATTGGAAAGCTGGACGCCTGACGAACAAAACGTATATCTCCGATTTCATTTCCGCCATGATAGATTTTCCGCCATTTTGAATTTTGTCAAAAATCTACTTTTGCGAACTAGTCTGTGGTTTTTTGCCCTATCGGAACCAAACCAGTGCAGAAATGTTCTCTGGAGTCTCAAGATCAATAATTGTCAAAAAAAAGTCGAAATTTTTATTCATGGTCGCTAGGGGGCATAAAATGAACATTGTGGGAGGAGCCTATTTTACTAAAATGGCTATAACTCAAAAAGTAAATGAGATAGCTTAAACAAACTTGATACACATGTGTATGGGTTCAGTCTGGGGTCACAGTAAAAAAATTGCGTCGATTGTCCTCATGGTGGCGCTATAAAACAATAAAAACGTATAGACACCTGACCGTTTTTCCGAATGACTTGAAATTTGGTATGCAGTGTCTTGGCCCAAGGGGCCATGTATGTCTAAAAGGATATTGGCGTATCTCGAAAAACATGGCCGCCATTGGCCAATGAGGTTTGAGCACCTATTAACGAAGTCCGATCGGAACGAAACTCGGTGGGCATGTTCGGCTCAAGCCCCTAGAGGTCTGTAAGAATTTTGAAAGAAATCGGCCACTAGTTGGCGCTAACGAGTTTTAAGGCTCTGTAATCACGTGGTGTTACACTTATTGTCACAAAATGCATATAATCTGATAGATCTGCTCATGCTGAACAACTTTGCCTCAAGAACCATTGCTGTCAATCAAACAGTTCATTAAATATTCATGAATATGTAAAAAACCTACTTTTGCGAACTAGTCCTAGGTTTTTCGCCCGATCGGAACCAGACCAGTCTAGGACAATTCTCTGGACTCTCTAGATCAATAATTATCAAAAAAAAGTTGAACTTTTGCCTTTGGATGTATGTAATAGGGTCATTTATAAAATGGGCGTGGCAAAATACATTAAAAAGCCTATAAATCCTAAATGAAAACTCAGAACTTCACACAAATTGGTGAGCATGTGTGACATAACATCATTAACAAGCATGCCCAATTTTATGGAGATCAGACCAAAGGTGGCGCTATAACTGTTAAAAAGCTTTAAAACCATATATTACCTATGGTAAATTGCCTGCATTGGCTGTAAATGGTCTTTTTAATCTATGATCATTTAATTTTCATATAATAATGTTCAAAACTAGTGCAGTACAATTCTCTGGACTCTCTAGATCAGTAATTATCAGAAAAAGTTGAACTACTTCATTTGGATGGCTATAATAGGGTCACTTCAAAATGTGGCCTTGACCAAGTGTCCCCGAAAGCTTATATCTTTTAAGATGCTCAGATCTTCTTAAAAACAAGTCAGAACATGTGAAATATCACTCTGAACAAGCATTAAAAATTTCAGACAGATCGGACAAAATTTAACTCTATAACAGTTTAAAAAGGTGAAAATAATATGAATACAATGGCATATTAAGCCAATAAGTGGTATTTTACTGCCCCCTGCTGTTTAAAATAGTTATTTTGTCATATTGTTTCTATAATTCATATTTAGACTTTATAAAATCATTATTTTAACATTTACAATTACATTTAGTCAAAATCCATCTGTTAAAGTATTAGTGTGTGTGTGTGTGGGTGTGTGTGAGTGTAAGGATGCATTATGGAGTTAACATGGAAAGACTGGTTTGCTTTAGTGCAGAAAACTGTTGAAAATCATGAAGATTAAACTGAAACTGAGCCAATAATGGTCTTCTAGTGCCCTCTGCTGGCCATTCTACTTATTAATGAAGTCTTTTGACATGTGCTTTTGAATTCATAATTAAACATAAAAAAATCACTTATATAACAATAACTATTATAACACAATCAGATTTTGTCAGTGTTTATCACTTCATTTGCACTGACACTTCACATACTTGCTAGTAATTTGGTAATATGAATATACAGGGTAAATCATGGTAAACTATGGTAAATCATGATAAACTTTGGTAAATCATGCTAGAATGTGGCATATCATGGTAAATCATGCTAGAACATGGTAAATCAAAGTAAACTAAGATAAATTCATGGTAAACTATGCCAGAACAGGGTAAATCATGGTAAACCATGGTAAATCATGATAAACTATGGTAAATCATGCTAGAATGTGGAAAATCATGGTAAATCATGCTAGAACATGGTAAATCAAGGTAAACTAAGATGAATTAATGGTAAACTATGCTAGAACAGGGTAAATCATGGTAAACCATGGTAAATCATGATAAACTATGGTAAATCATGCTAGAATGTGGTACATCATGGTAAATCATGCTAGAACAGTCTTTTCCATCTATTATGTCAGTGGTTACATGCTTGCTAAATAAAACTTTATAACTTTTGATGCTTAAAAACCTTAAAGACCTTAATAGCTTGAACCCCGATAAATGCTGCTTGCAGCTTTAATTATTATTATTATTCTTCCGCCGTAAAACGCATTGTGCAGCCCAAACCGTAAGAGCTGGAACCTTGAAACTTTGCCAGATGGTAGTACAAAAATCGAGGAGAGGTTATCAAATTATGACGCCGATTGGCCCATAGGTGGCGCTATAGCAACCAAATGCGCGAAACTGCTCATAACTCCTAGACGGTAAGTCATAGACTCAAGTGTCTTATATCATTGGAAAGGTGGTCGCCTGGCGAACAAAACGTATATCTCCGATTTTATTTCCGCCATTATAGATTTTCCGCCATTTTGAATTTTGTCAAAAACCTACTTTTGCAAACTAGTCCCTGGTTTTTGGCCCGATCGGAACCAAACCAGTGCAGAATTGTTCACTGGAGTCTGAAGATCAATAATTATCGAAAAAAAGTTGAAATTTCGATTCATGGTCGCTAGGGGGTGCAAAATTAACGTTGTGGGAGGAGCCTATTTTACTAAAATGGCTATAACTCAAGAAGTAATTAAGTAAACTTCACCAAACTTGGTACACATGTGTAAGAGGTCAATCTGAGGTCACAGGAAAAAAATTGCGTCGATTGGCCACATGGTGGCGCTATAAAACAAAAAAAACGTATAGACACCTGACCGTTTTTCCGAATGACTTGAAATTTGGTATGCAGTGTCTTGGCCCAAGAGGCCATGTATGTCTAAAAGGATATTGGCGTATCTCAAAAAACATGGCCGCCATTGGCCAATGAAATTTGAGCACCGTTAACGAAGTCCGATCGGAGCGAAACTCGGTGGGCATGTTCGGCTCAAGCCCCTAGAGGTCTGTAAGAATTTTGAAAGAAATCGGCCACTAGTTGGCGCTAACGAGTTTTATGCCTCTGTAATCACGTGGTGTTACACTTATCATCACAAAATGCATATCATTTGATAGATCTGCTCATGCTGAACAACTTTGCCTCAAGAACCATTGCTGTCAATCAAACCGTTCATTAAATATTCATGAATATATTAAAAACCTACTTTTGCGAACTAGTCCCTGGTTTTTCGCCCGATCGGAACCAGACCAGTCTAGGACAATTCTATGGACTCTCTAGATAAATAATTATCGAAAAAAAGTTGAACTTTTGCATTTGGGTGGCTGTAATAGGGTAATTTATAAAAGGGGCGTGGCAAAATACACTAAAAAGCCTATAAATCATAAATGAAAACTCAGAACTTCACGAAAATTGGTGAGCATATGTGCCATAACATTCTAAACAAGCATGCAAAATTTCATGTAGATCGGACCATAGGTGGCGCTATAACTGTTAAAAAGCTTTGAAAACCATATATTTCCTATGGTAAATTGCCTGTATTGGCTGTAAATGGACTTTTCCATCTATTATTTCAGTGGTTAAAAGCTTTCTAAATAAATCTTAATGTCTTAAATGCTTATGTGCTTAAAGGCCTTAAATGCTTGAACCCCGATAAATGCTGCTTGCAGCTTTAATTATTGTTATAATTGTGATTTCATAATATTTAGATATGAATCCAACTGGAAAAAACTTGTGAAAAGATATCTTTCAGTTAGTCAAATAGCATATAATGGGGCTCTATAGCCATCTAGTGGCTAAAATGATAATTTTTTACTTTTAAAACTACATTTTCCAAAATATGGGCAAAAATTTTACACAAAACCATGTCAAATTATCCATGTTATCCCCATGAATGAAATTTAGAAATGTATAAAGTGAATTTTACATTAAAAAAAACTGTATGAACTGTTTTGTATAAAAACCTATAAAAAAAAAAAACATTTTTAATTTATTTATATACATTTAAAATATATCATAAATCCTCCCAAAACTGCACAAATGTGGAGTAAAAACATTAATAAACAGAGTAAATTTACATTTGTAAAAAAAAAAAAAAAAATTATTCTGCTACAAAATTACATGTTATTGTCTGGGGTCTCTGGAGACCCCGAAGACCACGAAAGTCACTTTTTTTCACGCTAACATAAAAACATTTTTTATTATTGTACATCTAGAAAGGGTTGAGAGCCGTACAAAGTTTCATGCCATTTAGACAAAGATAATTATATTTTTTTAATTCAGCAAAAGTCATTTGCGGGTCAAAAAGACCCCGAAGACCATCAGAGGGTTAATACTTTAATTGCCAGATGCACCAGCAATACCAACTCTGAATGATATAGGCATTAGCAATAAAACACCCAGGATGACCTTTAAAAATGTTTTAAAGATCACTGTTCTTTAAAAACAGTGTGGCTAAGGTGACACCTAATCTATGTCATCCCTGTTACCCCACATGTCAAAACCTGTTACTATACAAAAGTAACAGGCCTGACAGTAACAGATTTGACAAATTCAAGCTAATTTGCTAATTGCTAGCTATTAGGGCAAGGCCATAAAAGCACATGTTGTACACTTTGAAAGGATATTACTTGTAGATATTGATTACATTAAAGGTGCCCTAGAATGTGAAATTGAATTTATCTTGGCATAGTTAAATAACAAGAGTTCAGTACATGGACATGACATACAGTGAGTCTCAAACACCATAGTTTTCTCTTTCTTATTTAAATCTCGTTTTTGAAAAACACCCCTGAAAAACAGGCGAATCTCCACATAACACCAACTGTGACGCAACAGTTGGGATCATTAATATGTACGCCTCCAAAAATTTGCATATGCTAGCCCATGCTCAGTGCCAGGCGAAACTGCGCAGCCGAATCATCAGAAGTTCTGCAGGTGAAGAAACAAGCAGGAGGAGGATCATAGGGAAAATGGCAGATCTATCTATAATCTATCTATATATAATCGGATACTGCTACAGTTTAATTCGAAGTTGTTAGTTGCTCTGCCCATTTCACCGCAGACTTTTTTTCTAACCTGGAACAATATCAAGCAGCCAGGCTTCTCTCGGCGTCTCATACTGACGAAGGGGGCAATTTCAACTAACGTTATATTCCCGCAAGCGGTAAGTAGTGATTTTACTAACGGTAATTTACACTGTGTTATTTAGATCCAGCGCGATATTGTTTTTTTACTCGAGAGACATTGTGGCTTGCAAACGAGCGAACGAAGCATGGCAGTTGCTCAGTGTTTGGATGTACAAATGAACACAAACATATTTTTTAGCTCCTTCATCCGAGCCTCTGGAGAACCAGTGGGTTATGTGAATTTCTGATGTGTAATTGTTCAAATTCAGACAGATAATCTTTCTCTCAAAGTCGTTCAACACTATTTATGCATCAGTAAATCGCGTTGCAGTGATAAGATCTTCATTCACGCAATCAACAGACTGTCATCTGCTCAATGCTCACTGCAACCTTTTATGTGATGGGAATAGATCTAAATACTTAAAAAACTTCTCACGATTTATTAATCCCGATAGCTGTAATAGTAAAAACGTATAAAAGCTGTAATAGTAAAAGTTTTCCTGATAGCTCTACATTTAATGCCAGATATTTCATATGCAAGCATGTCAGCCAATCACAGCAGAGGGCGTTTACACTGAAGTCTCACAGCAGACACGCCCCTTCAAACTGAGTGTTCAAATCAAAGGATAAAATCAGGCTAGGAAATATGCCTTTTATTTCTAAATTATAACAAATTTTGATCTAAAAAACATACTAACATTATAAGGGCACACTAGGAAACATTATACAATAATAAAATAATCCATTCTAGGGCACCTTTAAGTTAAATAAATAATTGTTTAAATTTATACTTTAAAAATCAGTAACAGTTTTGACATTGCATGATGTCCCCACCTCAGTTATACCTAATAAATCATCAAAATAGAGCATTATAGAAGAGAGAGAGAAACTTACTTGTGTTTTAACTGTTGGAATAATGATTGAGAGATGATGTAACTCCCTTGAAGTGATGTCACAGGAATGTACCATTATTTTACAAGGGGTTTTTGGTGAGGGTAACAGGCATGACATGAAATCAGGGGACACCGATAAAATGGTTTATATTTTATTAAAAATAATGTATATTTATGCCAAAACATTGCTTAACAGTGACACTATACTTAGAACAATATGAAAATGTGATTTTTGTATAATTTTGCCTTCAATTTGCTAATTAAAAGTCCTGCTGAAAAAGAACAATCACAGGGAGGGACAGGCCAAAAACCTTACCCTTATCAGCATAAATGCCATTTAAATTATTTAAAATAATATATAAATGACTTTAATTGAATGTAATATTGAGGAAATAATACATAGTACTATTATGTTTTTAAATCACAAATTTATTTGTTGTTATAGTAATTCTACGTCTGATTATTTCTCAGGGACACAAAAGGCACCAATTTCGTGGAATAACCCAAAAAGCGATTATGCATCACACGCACACACATACATACAAACATACAAACAATAGCAACATTTAAACATAAAACGTAATTATTACGTACCACTCGCTTGATTCAGGAAATTAAGCTCCTCAACGATATCGAAAAGACTCATATCAGTCACATCACCTGAAGCGCAGAGAACCTGTTTAAGTAACGCAATAGAACAGTGACTCGTATAAATAAAGTTTCTTAACAATATTACTAAATAATAAAAAAAAACCACTTACTGTTAAGACAGGCGTCCATCTTCTTGTGACCTACGCACACGTTTCCAATAACGAAATGCAGCGTGGAAAATAGTAGTTTGAGAACGCGACAGAGATGCAGACGCGAACTGCTTGCATAGATTACTGATGAAGTGAACCCATTTTTATACAGGCCACATGGATGGTCAAAAGTGTTAAATGTAGGCTGTTCCCATACAACGCCATTTACATACACACCTAACACCACAGATAATAGCGCTCACACATCCCGCATCCTCTCCAGACAAACAGTTTATCCCCATCAGACTGGAAGGAGCCAGGACAAATGGCCAGATAGTTTGGCACTGTAAATCAGAGACACGTCTGTTTGATCTGTTTTTGTCTTTTAAAATAGCCTCCCAACCGGACATCATCACGGGTGGACATGTGACATCGCGGTCACATGTCAATCAGGACGCAAATCTCAGCTAGCTTGACACTGTAAATCAGAGTCCCTGTTTTCTTGACACATGGATTCCCCTGTCAATCACTAGTGACACTAGGGTCATAAATCAATCAAAGGGGTCATAAATCAAACAAAAGTGACACAAAGTATATGTTAATACTACTCTCAGGGTTTAAGGGGTTAAACTGTTCTATCATGGTGTGGATGGAAAGAGAAATGGTGTAGGGGTGATTCTGAAGGAAGAGTACAGTAAGAGTGTAGTGGAGGTGAAGAGAGTTTCTGATAGGGTGATGATCGTGAAGGTGGAAGTTGAAGGGATGATGATAAATGTCATCAGTGCCTATGCTCCACAAGTCGGCTGTGAGATGGAGGAGAAGGAAAGATTCTGGAGTGAATTAGATGAAGTGGTAGATGGTGTACCTAGAAATGAACGATTGGTGATTGGGGCAGACTTTAATGGACATGTAGGTGAGGGGAACAGAGGTGATGAGAAGGTTATGGGTAGGTATGGCCTAAAGGAGAGAAATGTGGAAGGGCAGATGGTGGTAGATTTTGCTAAAAGGATGGAAATGGCAGTGGTGAATACGTATTTTAAGAAGAAGGAGGATCATAGGGTGACCTATAAGAGTGGAGGAAGGTGCACACAGGTGGACTATGTTCTATGTAGGAGATGCAACCTGAAGGAGATTGGAGACTGTAAGGTGTTGGCAGGGGACAGTGTAGCTAGACAGCATCGGATGGTGGTCTGTAGGATGGTTTTGGAGGCGAAGAAGAAGAGGAGGAGAGTAAGGACTGAAAGAAGAATAAGATGGTGGAAACTGAAGGAGGAAGACTGTAGTGTGAGGTTCAGGGAAGAGGTCAGACAGAGGCTCGGTGGTGGTGAAGAGGTGCTGAATGATTGGGAAACTACCGCAGGAGTGATGAGGGAGGCAGCTAGAAAGGTACTTGGTGTGACATCCGGAAATAGAAAGGAAGACAAGGAGACGTGGTGGTGGAATGAGGAAGTGCAGGGGAGCATAAGGGGAAAGAGGTTAGCAAAACAGAAGTGGGATCGACAGGGTGATGAGAAAAGTAGGCAGGAGTATAAGGAGATGCGGCAACAGGTAAAGAGGGATGTGGCGAAAGCCAAGGAAAAGGCATACGAGGAGCTGTATGAGAGGTTGAACACTAAGGAGGGAGAAAAGGATTTGTACCGATTGGCCAGGCAGAGAGATCGAGCTGGGAAGGATGTGTTGCAAGTTAGAGCAATAAAGGATGGAGATGGAAATGTGTTGACTAGTGAGGAGAGTTTGTTGAGAAGATGGAGGGAGTATTTTGAGCAGCTGATGAACGAGGAAAATGAGAGAGAGAAGGTTGGATGATGTGGTGTTAGTAAAGCAGGAAGTGGATAGGATTAGTAAGGAGGAAGTGAGAGCAGCGATTAAGAGGATGAAGAGTGGAAAGTCGGTTGGACCAGATGACATACCGGTAGAAGCATGGAGATGTTTAGGAGAGATGGCAGTGGAGTTTTTAACCAGATTGTTTAACAAGATTTTGGAAGGTGAGAGGATGCCTGAGGAATGGAGAAGGAGTGTGCTGGTACCGATCTTTAAGCATAAGGGAGATGTGCAGAACTGCAGTAACTACAGGGGAATTAAGTTGATCAGTCACACCATGAAGTTATGGGAAAGAGTAGTGGAAGCCAGGCTGAGAGAAGAGGTGACCATCTGTGAGCAACAGTATGGTTTCATGCCGAGGAAGAGCACCACAGATGCCTTATTTGCTTTGAGAACGTTGATGGAAAAGTATAGAGAAGGACAGAAGGAGCTGCATTGTGTATTTGTGGATTTAGAGAAAGCGTACGACAGAGTGCCAAGAGAGGAGTTGTGGTATTGTATGAGGAAGTCAGGTGTGTCAGAGAAGTATGTGAGGGTGGTGCAGGACATGTATGAGGACAGTGTGACTGCAGTGAAGTGTGCAGTAGGAACGACAGACTGGTTCAAGGTGAAGGTTGGACTGCATCAAGGATCGGCCCTGAGCCCTTTCCTGTTTGCAGTGGTGATGGACAGGTTGACGGACGAGGTCAGACAGGAGTCTCCCTGGACTATGATGTTTGCGGATGATATTGTGATTTGTGGTGAGAGTAGTGAGCAGGTTGAGAAGAGCCTGGAGAGGTGGAGGTACGTGCTGGAGAGGAGGGGAATGAAAGTCAGTAGGAGTAAGACAGAGTACATGTGCGTAAATGAGAGGGAGGGCAGTGGAGTGGTGCGGTTACAGGGAGAAGAGGTGAAGAAGGTGGAGGAGTTCAGGTACCTGGGGTCAACAGTGCAAAGTAATGGAGAGTGTGTTAGGGAAGTGAAGAAAATAGTGCAGGCAGGGTGGAGTGGGTGGAGAAGAGTGACAGGAGTGATTTGTGATAGTAGAGTATCTGCAAAAATGAAAGGAAAAGTTTATAGGACTGTGGTGAGACCTGCGATGTTGTATGGATTAGAGACAGTGGCATTGAGTAAAAGGCAGGAGGCGGAGCTGGAGGTAGCAGAGCTGAAGATTTCAAGGTTTTCGTTGGGAGTGACGAGGATGGACAAGATTAGAAATGAGTTTATTAGAGGGACAGCGCATGTTGGACGTTTTGGTGACAAGGTGAGGGAAGCGAGATTGAGATGGTTTGGACATGTGCAGAGGAGTGACATGAATTATATTGGTAGGAGAATGCTGAGGATGGAGCCACCAGGAAGGAGGAAAAGGGGAAGACCAAGGAGGAGGTTCATGGATGTGGTGAGGGAAGACATGCAGGTAGTTGGTGTAAAAGAGGCAGATGTAGAGGACAGGGTGGTATGGAGACGGATGATCTGCTGTGGCGACCCCTAATGGGAGCAGCCGAAAGAAAAAGAAGAAGAAGAAGATGAACATACAATATATAAAATGAAAGAACAGAGCCTCTGTTTTAAACATAATGTAATTATTTGGTTGTGATGGTGAGACGGCATTCAGCAGACAGAGTGAAAATCCAAACGCAGTTTATTAACAAATGTAATCCAAGGTCATAGTCCATACCAGGCAGAGGGTCAAGTACATGTAAACAGTCCGAAATACAAATCCAATCCACAGAGGAAGACAGGAACAAGAAATCCAGAACACGGGAAAAATAAAGAAACCAGGAACTGCTCAAAATACTGACAAGAGTGTGAACCGAACCAAAACAAACAATCAAACAAACAAGACTTAATACTAAATGAAGGCAAAAGACATTTAAATAGACAGGGTGATGATCAAATGAAACAAGACACAGCTGAAACAGATAAACTAATAATGAGCAGAGGATTCTGGGAAATGAAGTCCAGGAATAACAGAGTCTGTGGAAACAGTGAGGGACTTGGCTGCCATCAGTTGGCACATGATGGCACCTGCAGCTGACAGATGTAGTGCACTCCCTCTCCCTCTCCCTCTCCCTCTCCCCCTGTCGCTCCACACTCGTTTGAGTGTAGCAGGTGCAGCTGTTTTCATGGGCGGGGCTGAAATGACTCTACATGTGGATCTAGGCTACGGTTACACGTGGCCGGTTATTTTCATAAACGGACATTTCACCCTCTCCGTTTTCAGAAAAGTGTTCGACCTATATTTTAGGGATTCTGATTGGCTAATTACACAAACTACTGTATATGCCATCTTTACTTTACACAAACCCGTGTATATGCCATCAAGAGCATGCCAAACCTGTAGGTGGCAGTGTAACGAGAAGCTCAAGCCCATGTTAGCCAATCAGAATCCCTAAAATATAGGTTGCACCTTTGATGCAGTGCAAGTTATGTCGCATACTGTAACGTCAACTGCCTAAAACTCAGTATTTCTCAGTTCACATCCAAACGTGCAAACAGAGTTTTCCAAAATCTCCACTCTGGCCGGAGTTTTTAGAAAGAATCGTTTTCAGAGGCGAATTCTCCGTTTGCGTGTAAATGAGGGGCACAACCGAAGGGAATTGTCTCCATTTTTCAAAATAACCATGTACATGTAAACGGGGCCATAGGCTATATTGGAAGCCTGCTCCTTGAGTTATCTCCGACTGCGTTTACACTTGGCGAGTCATTCTACAAAACGGGTGCCATTTCCACGTTGCAATTTAAAAAAAAAATTCATTAAGAACAACCTTTTTTTTGTTTTACTTACAACTTTAAAGATATGTTAATCCTCCAAAAAAACATATTTTCCCACCTCAGACACAAAATCCTTAATAATATTATCCTTTTTATTCAGGCAAGGGAGTCTTTCTTATACCATCCCATCAAGGACAATATGTATGCCAGTAGAGTAGTAAAACAAGACATTTATTTTTTAAATCTAATGTTTTCCTAATAGTAAAATGTCCCTTTTTTGGAAACCATCAATAGAAAGTCTGTAATTTAAGCAAATTTTTTTTATTCTGTTTTTTTTTTAGGGGTTCAAGCATGAAATGCTGAAACCCTATTGTAATTGTAAGGATTCGTAAAACGCATCGTGCAGGACAAACCGTAAGGCCTAGAGACGTGAAACCTGGCCAGATGGTAGGCCTCAATTTGGGGACAACCCATCAGAGTATGACACCGATTGGCCCATAGGTGGCGCTACAGCAACCAAAAGTTCAAAATTGCTCATAACTCTTAGACCGTTTGTCCCAGGATCAAGTGTCTTATATCGTTGGAATCCTTGGCTCAAGGCGGACAAAATGGCTATCTCCGATTTGGATGTAGGCAGGGAACATTTTCTGCTATGTTCGGATTTTGTCCAAAACCTACTTTTGCGAACTAGTCCCTGGTTTTTGGCCCGATCGGAACCAAACCAGTCTAGGACAATTCTCTGGACCCTCTAGATCAATAATTATCGAAAAAAAATTGAACTTTTGCATTTGGGTGGCTGTAACAGGGTCATTTAGAAAAGGGGCGTGGCAAAATACACAAAAAAGCCTATAAATCCCAAATGAAAACTCAGAACTTCACAAAAATTGATGAGCATATGTGTCAGAACATGGTGAGGAAGCATGCAGAGTTTCATGGAGATCGGACCATAGGTGGCGCTATAACTGGCAAAAAGCCTTCATTCTTATTAGGGGTTCAAGCATGAAATGCTGAAACCCTATTGTAATTGTAAGGATTCGTAAAACGCATCGTGCAGGACAAACCGTAAGGCCTAGAGACGTGAAACCTGGCCAGATGGTAGGCCTCAATTTGGGGACAACCCATCAGAGTATGACACCGATTGGCCCATAGGTGGCGCTACAGCAACCAAAAGTTCAAAATTGCTCATAACTCTTAGACCGTTTGTCCCAGGATCAAGTGTCTTATATCGTTGGAATCCTTGGCTCAAGGCGGACAAAATGGCGATCTCCGATTTGGATGTAGGCAGGGAAAATTTTCTGCTATGTCGGATTTTGTCCAAAACCTACTTTTGCGAACTAGTCCCTGGTTTTTGGCCCGATCGGAACCAAACCAGTCTAGGACAATTCTCTGGACTCTCTAGATCAATAATTATCGAAAAAAAGTTGAACTTTGGCATTTGGGTGGCTGTAACAGGGTCATTTAGAAAAGGGGGCGTGGCAAAATACACTCAAAAGCCTATAAATCCCAAAGGAAAACTCAGAACCTCACAAAAATTGATGAGCATATGTGTCAGGACATGGTGAGGAAGCAGGCAGAGTTTCATGGAGATCAGACCATAGGTGGCGCTATAACTGGCAAAAAGCCTTCATTCTTATTAGGGGTTCAAGCATGAAATGCTGAAACCCTATTGTAATTGTAAGGATTTGTAAAACGCATCGTGCAGGACAAACCGTAAGGCCTAGAGACGTGAAACCTGGCCAGATGGTAGGCCTCAATTTGGGGACAACCTATCAGAGTATGACACCGATTGGCCCATAGGTGGCGCTACAGCAACCAAAAGTTCAAAATTGCTCATAACTCTTAGACCGTTTGTCCCAGGATCAAGTGTCTTATATCGTTGGAATCCTTGGCTCAAGGCGGACAAAATGGCTATCTCCGATTTGCTCGCCCTTCAGGCGCCAATTTCGAGTAAATTGCATTTTTTTTTAAAACCTATTTTTGCGAACTTCTCCTAGGTTTTTGGCCCGATCGGAACCAAACCACTGCAAGAATATTCTCTGGAGTCTGTCAATCAATAATCATCCAAAAAATTCAAAATTTGAATTAACGGTCGATAAGGGGAACCAAAATATTTGATGGCACCAGGGCCACTTTTACTAAAACGGTTATAAATTGTGAACGGAAAGATATTTTTTTGCTAAACTTGGGAAACATCTTCCTGAGCTCAATCTGAGATCACTTGGAAAAAATCGCAACAATTGGCCACTTGGTGGCACTATAAAACGGTTATAACTTGTGAACGGAAAGAGATATTTTCGCTAAACTTGGGACACATGTTCATGAGCTCATTCTGAGGTCACGTGGAAAAAAAATCTTGACAATTGTCCACTTGGTGGCACTATAAAATGGTTATAACTTGTGAGCGGAAAGAGATATTTTCGCTAAACTTGGGACACATGTTCATAAGCTCAATCTGAGTTGACATGAAAAAAATTGTGACAACTGGCCACTTGGTGGCGCTATAACAGTGAAAAAAATCATGAAAATAGCTATAAGCGCACCCAACTTTTAGTCTACTGAAAATTGGCACGCAGTGTCTTTGTCCAGGGTGCCATGATAGTCTATGAGAACACTGGTGTATCTCAAAAAACTCAGTATACGTCATTGGCACAATACCAGTGTTTTTTCACAGGAGTGACCTCCTAAGACTCCTGAATCCTTGCCGAGTCCAACAATACCAAACATGCCAGGTTTCGCCTTATGGTTTTTGTAAGTGTCATTTAGAGCTTTAAAAAATTGTGTTTATCTTCAAAGCCGTTAGTCCCATCGAGACAACAACAAAAAAACAAAGGATATTTGAAAACATAGGTAAATAGCTAAACAATAACGCCAAAATTTAAAACAAAAACATCCAAAAACAGCATACACTCGATTTCCTCCATTGTCCTGTGTGTGTGGCAGCGGATGTATCTCGCGTAGAAGATTAAGTCACAGCAGTTTCCTGCGGCGTCGCTATGACGACCAGGTACTATTTTGGAGGTACTATCTGCAATGGAAAACGGAGCGAAAAGCGAGCCGAGTCGAGTCGAGTCGAGTTGAGCTGTACTGGTAATGGAAAAGCGCCAAAAGTCTCACCTTTCAAATGTAGTCATTTTTTAGAGACATTTAAACAATAAATACTGTTTTGTGACTCTTTAATGTGTCTGACAGATCGCTGTAGACTCGAGGCTCAGTTAAAGCTGCTCGTGAACCAATCATCTCTACCTTCTAGTTAATTTATAGCATTAAAATAAACAAGAATGAACATAAAAGGAATGTTGTTTTAAAGTGCTAAGACGTCAGTACACTTTGTTTTTCAAATTTAAATCCTCCAATGTCAAAATGGCGGATTATGATTAGTCAGATCGCCTGTCAATCAAACTCCCTGCAAAGGGTCAATTGAGAATGCCCGTGCGCACAATCCTGATCTAATCGACAACTTTGCAATTGCACATAGGAAAGCCCGGAAAATCCCGCTATAATGTAAGAGAGCATCTTTTTAATGTATTTGGACCTTGGCCTAACAATGTGTTATGGTGCACTGTCACCAGTGGTTTTTTTTTGTTTTTTTTTGTTTTTTTTGGTGAGCTTAGGCTCCTCCTGATTTTGTTAGTCATCTCATCTCTTATATGCTGTGTATGATCATATCCTGCCCTATTCATGGTAGCCTACTCGTGGACATTGCGTCATCAATGTAATATAATTGTCTAAACTCCTTATCAAAATTACATATTTACAACAAATTTGACACATATATATGGGCACACTTTGAGTACTACTAATAAAAGTGGTGGAGATCAGGCAAGACTGTAAGAAGACTCATGCAAAAAGGTGTTATAACTGTCAAAAAGCTTTGAAAACCATATATTTCCTATGTTAAATGGCCTGTATTGGCTGTAAATGGTCTTTTCCATCATATATGTCAGTGGTTAAATGCTTGCTAAATAAAACTTAATAACTTTTGATGCTTTTGTTCTTAAACGCCTTAAAGGCCTTAACTGCTTGAACCCCGATAAATGCTGCTTGCAGCTTTCATTTTATCTTGAAATATGAATTCGACATTTCAATGGCCTCATTGTTTGTACTGAAAAAAATGAATACACTTAAAAAATACAAATAAAGTTACATTTATTTGATTAGTTCACACATTTCTCCTGGAGTGAATGTGACCACTTGGTGGGTTTTCATTGTGGATGGCACTGGTGGAATCTGGCCTGGCATCTTTTCCATTGCCTGCTCCACTGCTTCAGATGCTACATAAATCAACTTAACAGTAGTAGATGTTTCAGTGAGGGCCTTATATAGCTCATGGGCATCTGGTATGTCGCGGCCGTTGGTCACCAGCTTGTCCGCTGTTCTTTTCGAGGTTCCCCCAACACCGTCAGGGGCCCCCTTGCCATGGCTTGCCTCAAAAAAGTTCAATTTTCCACCTTTCAGGCCTCGTCTTGCGAGCTCTGTGCTGAAAAGGAAGAAATTCCCTTTCTGTTTGTATTGGGTACAAGGTCCATCACTCAGAAAGTATAGAACAGATACATCTGGGTATGTGGCTTGTAGATAATTCAGCACTGGATTCATGTGTGCCCATATAGCTGGGGGGCTTTGTGTTTGGAGGGTGACACTGTGCTAAAACAGATGGGCTCTTTTTCACCACCTATGTAGAAAACACCAGTGTGCAGAGTAGCTTGTTGGTGCGAGGAGCCAAAGTGGACAGCTTGGATCTCTGAGCTGTATTTGCATGTGTAGTTTTCAGAGAAGTCAATGTGGATCACTGCCTCCTCTTTTGACAGGTTCTTCTTCAACTCTCTGCAGTAGGAATACTGTTGATTTATGTTGAATGTGTGTCTTTTGAATTTATGGAGAAGAGTGTGGAATAACTCCACAAGATTGTCTTGTGTATCCTCCATTGTTTTCTTCACTGTGATCTTGACAGTGGTTGGTCCCTCCCTCGCATCTTCCCTTGCTTTCTCTGCTGTGGCCCATTGAGTGAATGCAACCTTTGCTGAGCCATCAAATGTGGAGAGCTGAACAGTCTTGTCTTTGCATTCCTCGCATTCATCATACATGGTCATTTTCCTGGAGGTGTCATAAGTTATCATTTTAGTCAAACTCTTGAGATCTGAAGTATCTATGAGCCTCAAATTATGCAACTTCTCAATGACAAATCTGAGATTTTCATGGATCTTGCACAGACACGTGTTCCGGTCAGAGAGAGTGGGATGTACAACCCAAAATGGGCAAAGCTTACAGAAAAGGGAGCATGATATGTTGTTTGTGTTTTCCATAAGAAATGTTTTGTGAATGATTTTTCATTGTGTCAGCCAGAAACCTTTTCTGCTTCTTCACCTTGTTCTTGGTAATTGTTTGTTTTCGTCCAGTCGTTATTCAACTGTTGTTCAGCACTGCGTTCAGAGTGAAGACCTCTGTTCCACCAACAGAAATCCCACAAACAGGTTCACTGCTGCTTTCAAGTCCAAAGTCAAAACCTTCTTCACTCGAGACGACAACAATTTCTTTGAAAATCCAGGGTCATTTTCAGCAAAACCTTGGAGCCTTCATAATACTCCCCGCTGTTACCTTTGCTATTAGTTGTTTTTCTTTTTTTCTTGCTTTACAGTACTTATTCTTTATGTCTTCAATCAAGGCTTCATGATAGAGTAGTGTTTTTTCTGATTTTGGAGCTTACTCTGCCCGTCTTAGTTAATTCATTTATTTTTGAACGAGGGGAGTTTATTTTTCTTATTCTTTATGTCTTCAATCAAGGCTTCATGATAGAGTAGTGTTTTTTTCTGATTTTGGAGCTTACTCTGCCCGTCTTAGTTAATTCATTTATTTTTGAACGAGGGGAGTCATTCTTATTTAAGCGCTTAGATCTTTTTCTGTAATTGTCAGCATGTTTTCTTTCCTTCTCTACGCAAAGAAATTGAAAAACGAAAGAAATCACTAGTGTATCTCTGTTCTTCCTGGAAATTCGCTTTCCTTCTTTATGTTGCCTGAAACAAAACAAAAATCTGCTGGTAACTTAGGGGTTTAAGTCATGTACACCATATATAAAAACAATTACTCATCAATGAAAGGCCAGCTTCTTATTTTCTACATGTATCCATTTATTTATAATGCTAACTGCACACAACCCTGACCTTGAAGATCCTAACTGTTGACTGTTGACAGGATCTGGACTCAAAGGAAAGGTGTCCAGACTGTGCTTCCTAGCCTCTGCTTTCTCTTTTCTCTTCTTGTTCTGCTTCCTCCTCTTTTTATGCAACTGACGCTTCCCTCACTCACTTAGATCACTAATCTTCTTCTTTTTTCCTTGCTCTACATCCCATCTCTGACGCTCTGTCACGGTTCATGAGTTCACTGCCCTTTTCTTGTCTCGTGTGATTGTTGTGTTGTGTGCATCATTAGTGTGGGTGTGTCCTCCGATCACCACTGATCATCTGCGCCAGCCTATGCCAATTTACTCACCTATATATTCTCTGTGACTGGTGTCATCTGTTGTCAGAGCATTGTGTGGTGTTTGTTCCTGTCCAGGGGTCTATACCATGAAGCCGGTTTAGGTGGCTAGCCAGCTATGTTTCAGTTTAGTTTCCGCCAACCCTGGGTTTTAGGTACTATGAAAGTAGCTTGGCTTTAATCGGAGTTCGTCGCCATGGTATCTTACGCTGCACGGCTAACCTGCTACAGGGCAGGTTATGTTCTGGATTCAAGATCTCAGACTGAAGTTTGACCAATCAGCTGAGAGCAAAGAAACATATAGGTGACGTAACTTATTCCCAGTGTCTGTTGCAATGACTTCACCTTTTCTTCCAAATCCGGTGGACATCTCAGCGCAAATTGTTTGACGAGCACTTCGTAGAGAGAGTTTTTAGCCAGACAAAATCCCCTTGCCTTTCCTGATAGTTACTTGTATGAAAGATAGCCTACAGTTTTTCCGCGGAAGGAATGTCTTATCTTTGCGAACTTCTT
Source organism: Leuciscus leuciscus (assembly GCF_965113295.1). Classification (NCBI taxonomy): domain Eukaryota; kingdom Metazoa; phylum Chordata; class Actinopteri; order Cypriniformes; family Leuciscidae; genus Leuciscus; species Leuciscus leuciscus. Next base: position 13,897,005 of record NC_138745.1, read on the forward strand.
GAGCCGCACATAAAGAATTTAACACGTCGAATTCATGCACTTACTGTACTGCAAATGCTATTGCGTTGCATTTTTTTTTTTTGTGCAAATGGTACATACTTGCACGTTGGGTGACGCACAGAAGCTAGGGGAAAACACGGTTTGTCGAACCATTCGCAAGGTGGTCCTCGCTCTGCAGGAGTACGTGAATAGTTTCATTAATAATGTTCCCCGGACATTTATCGACCATGTCCAATAAAAGAGGGCTTTTATAAAATTGCCGGTAAGATATATTGATAGGGTGACATCACATGAACTTTATAAAAAAATTTAAAAAAAGAGCAAATTTCACAAATGTACTATACAATATAATACATGTTAAGAATTATTTTAAATCTTTTTATAATTATTCTGTTAATCTTATGATACGATCATTGCAAGTCATTGCAACATGTATGCAGTCTATTGCTCCAATCTCCACTGCTCTAGGGCAACATGAGGCAGATTATGTTAATAGGAAGTCCTATCACAGCCTTAATGTTCAGGTAGAGATGATGTGAATATGTGAGATGATTATTTTCTGTGAGATGAATCTTTAAATTAATAGTAACATTAACAGATATAACAATGATCTACTAAACATTTCATCTGCAGACGACTTGTGGTCATGAACGTATGATCACAAGTTTGGATGCCAAATGGCCTGGCTCCAGTGCTTGTCTCACAAATTTTCACAAAATTGTGTCAGCGCTTTGAGGAAAGCAAGTTAAATTTGGTACAGTACAAAACACTGTTAATTTGAACTGAGATAGAAAAACCTACACAATAACCCCCTATCATGACCCTCAGACAGGGCCACAGCACCGCTTCAATGTGGCCCTCAGTAAAACCAGAGTGAAGATAGAGATGACCTTTGGCATCCTAAAGGCACATTTCAACTGTGTTCGGCGCTTAAGAGTCACCAGAGCGGGCATCACAGATAGTGGCTGCATGGGCCATTCTGCACAATATAGCCACCAGTAGAAAGGAGCGAGAAACACCACAAAACCAGCTTCTCCCCGATGAAACTGACCCGATCTCACTTGACCACCCAGCTGGTGCAGATGTAGATGCAATCACCATACAATATTACACTTAATAAAAGCACATTGAAACTGCAGATAGGTCTCAAACTGTTTTATTGGTTTTGTGGGATGGGAGGGAGAAAGAGAGCAAGAGAAAGTTGCATTAATAAATATTCATACTAAAGTGTAACTTGGTTAAATAAGTTCACATACTGAGATCAGTTTTATCCAGCTGTTTGATCTCCAAATTTTTTTTGGAGCCTCCTCAGCTCACAGTCCAGCTCCTTTAGTGAACAGTCTAGTTCAAATCTCCCTTAGTGTGCAGTCTAGTTCAAGACTCCTTTTGTACAGGGCCCTGACTGAGTCTGTTTCCACCTGAAACATAATTCCACCACAAACATGATCATTACAAGTTTTCTGGAGGCTCATCAAATCACAAAAAGTTCCTTGACTTCCTACAAACACAGGACTGACTGTAATTTATGTCAAGGGTTTTAAATCCTTACCTTGTTCACATTTCTTCTGAAGCCCATTGAGGTAGAGGCCTCAGTTTCTGGGGCAGGTTGTGAAAAATCCTACAATAAAAGAGTTCTGTCTGCTGCATACTGACCTCTGTGTGGGAGACTGTGTGTATGTGTGCTGGCTTCAACAGGGACACTGTATTTCCCTCTACTGCAGAACATACAGTCAGCCATATTTAAAACTTTAAAAAAAGTAGTAATGTATTGCACACGTACCCAGTGTTACTTGCTTAGAGGAGCCAGCACCATGGTCAGATTGTACAGCACCTGTAATCCCATCCATAATCGGCCGTCCCTTATTGCCTACTCCGAGCCAACTCCTCCACCACAGTGTATTCTGGTTTTCTGAATTGAACTCTTTATTTCTGTTTGCTGCAAACAAGTGTTTGTGATAAAATGTTCACAAAAGTGATAAAAGGTTGTGGTAAATACTCACCACTTTGAATTATATTTTTATATTTTGTCTTTATCTGCTGCCAAGAACATTTGGAGTTGGGGTTGCATCTAAAAATCAATGAATATTAATCTTTCTTAGTAGCCTACATACATGCACATTTTTTATATATTATAAAAATAGGCTATAGGCTATATTACACATATAGGCTACACATACATATATACATACATAATTTTACATAAATATAGAACGTATTTGTTTAACTTACACATTAACAATCAGCAATCTTTCTCCAACAGTCTTCTCTTGCTTTGGCAGCAGAGACCGTATTGTTTCGAGCTTGAAATACATATTTAAATTCATCGTAATTATGAATGATTATCTCTTGCTCCTCCGCAGAAAAATATATCGCTCCCGCTCTACCCGCGATTGGTTGTTCAGTGTCGACGTCACTCTTTTATGTGCACGCGCGCGTGGAGTAATCATAGCTTGAGCCTCGAGGATCAAAGCCTGAGTTGACAGAGAAAGCTGATGAGCTGCATCATGGTACCAATAAAAGCCTGATTGCATCGGTTTGGTTTTGTCAACTCAAAACTAATCCTGTAACCCCGAGTTTGTTCATCTACCTTCATGGTACAGGCGCCAGTTTTGGCTGTCTCCTGTAATCTTTGTTCCTTCATCCATCACCAGCCCGGTTTGCCCGTCGAAGTCCCTGTGTCATTCTCCCGCCCCAGTGTGTCGTGTTTGTGTGGATCTGACATCTCTGCAGGCACGTGCAGAGGGGGGGGCGTTGGGTGCTCGAGCACCTGCCCTTTTGCCCCTTGGTGCCCAAAGTGCCCTTTTTTTTCAAGGCAAAATTTCCTCTCCTTTTTTGTAATTAAAGGCCCTTTTGTGGATGCCTGCCCAATCTAACTATTAGTAAAATTAATGAATAATAATTTAGCCGTAAATAAAATGACCCACATGATGACCTTTCACCTGACGAACTCAACCGGGACGATTCCTCACGCTGCACGCGCATTTTTAAAATTCGCGCGGCTACGCGCACTACCAGACGATATCTTCAACTCTGCGGCTGCTGGTAAGTGGTGTTTCATTCTCAGCGAAGTGCTTATGATGTTTGTTTACTTATTATTATTATTTTACAAGAACGACGTGAAGAGAGCATGCAGAAATGTTGTTTACATTGCTGTCTGTGTGTAGGCTGTAGAAGTTACGTTAGCTTGCTGTTTAGGGAGAAAAGTTTCACGGGTGTCGAGGGGTCTGGTCTTTTTATGTTATTTATACTTTAAACTATTATTATTATTACAATATTTATTTAAAAAACGTAGAGTGCCTTAAAAATGATCACAACACTGGTAAGACTTACCAGTATCTTATGTTTTGTGTGCAGCAGCCTCTGTGAACATCTCCCCTAACAGCCTGGGCAGAATCTGCAGCTTTATAGCAGGTCAGTGAGCTAGTGAGCCAGTTCCAAACACTGTCAGATATCTTTACATCTTGTCATGGTCACATAAAAATGGTTTAATCAGCTAATATATCTCCTATATGTTTGTTTTAATGTCTACAGTCTCAGATCAACTCCAGCAGTATCATCATCATCATCATCATCATCATCATCAGCAGCAGCAGCAGCAACAGCAAAGGCAGCAAACTCACTTAAGGACTTTAGTAAGAATTTACCAGAAACAGGTATCACATTAATGTTAAAAATATTGTAAAGTATTAAAGTATTTTTTTTCTGTTTGCTTTGTTTTTATTTTCATTGTATAAATGTAACTCTTGTATTTTTGTAAATCTGTTTATGCCATGAAAATAGCCACAGATGCTGACATGGCATTAAATAAAACTATACTATACTGTACTGTACGAAACATGGGCCACGTTGATTTAGTCCTACACAGTTTACTATAACAGCTGTTCTTTATTATTCTGTAGGCTATAACAGAGAAGGAAAAGCCATCAGGTTAGGGCAACTTAAGATACTTCAGTTTCTAATCCCAGAGTTATTAATATGTACACATAATTATTTAAATGTTTTAACTTTTAAACTTAAAATTTGTCTTTCCTGTTTCTTTTTCAAAACTGCATCAATGCATTTGCTGCCGTATCGATACAGAATCATCCATATTGATATATTGCTGTATTGATATTTTGAGCACAGCCCTATTTAAAGCCTTGTTCCATGTGCCCCCTTTTATACTTTGAGCACCTGCCCCTCCAGAGGTCTCTGCACGGCCCTGCATCTCTGTTTATCTTAATAAACATACTTTTACCTGCAATTGCCTTCTCTCTCGCGTTCATGACACGCTCACTCTCTAGATATTTTTGCTTCCTCTCAGTATCAGCATCCCGACATGCATGGCATCGCCATTGTCTCTCAGCAGCGCTTAATGGAGTCATGATGGAGACAGATCTATCTGCAAATGTTATAAAATGTTACATTCTTCATTAAGCACAGATAGTGAGTGCGTGAGTGAGTGAGTGAAAGAGATAGTGAGTGACAGTGAGTGAGTGAGTGAGATAGTGAGTAAAAGAGATAGTGAGTGAGTGAGGCTCCAATGATGTCACTTCTGCTTTGTGATGTCATTTAAAGCAACAGTACATTATTTATAGATAAAACAAATTAGTGTGACGGGGTGATAAGTCAAACTGAGGGACGCACACAAATAACAAAATATTTACAAAAAATAAGGTTTATTTTGAATAAAATATATCTTATGTGAAAAGGGACACACATATAATCCTGAAAATAATAAATGTTTTTTAAAAATACATAACTTATTTGGTGATATTTTAGATGCAAATGTCATGTTGGTCAACACGGACATGTGAAATTGGCTATGAACTAATAAAAAATGATTAAAATAGTATGTTATTCTTTAAAAAAAATATTTTTTATCATATATCATGTTAACAAGAACACATGAATGAATAACTTTAAAATTTGTAAACACATTTTGGGACATGTTTGTGCCTTATGCATCTCATCAAACTTTTCGGACCCAAATGGCACCCGTTTCGTAGAATGACTCTGGCATTAACGTGATCACCGTGATCCGATCATAAGCCAATCAGGACACGGTGCATTTACACCTGTCCACATCAAGTGGCTTCTGTATCTGGATAACAGATCGGATCTCGCACACACACACAAAAAAAGGATGGCTCCGGTGCAAAGTCGACCTGAAGTGGTGGGTTTTCTTTTAAAAACAGTTTTCAGTCGAGGGACATTTTACAAATCTCGCAAAATGAGGATGATGAAGAGGCTGCAAGTAGGTTACTAATAATGTGGATAGATGCCGTAATGGAAAAGGTACAGAGAAACATATGGGTCCAAGAATGTTGCCAGCTGTGGTGGGAAAATGCACGTTCTTTACAGAAAATGAATGGTTCTGCAACTTTCGGGTGCGAACTGCGAAGGCAAACATTTCAGTATATTTGCGATGTAGCCTAGATGTACTTCGCTTTCGACTATATCACAAAACCACACAGCTCTCAGTTCCGGAGAGAGGAGGGGGAATAATGACAGTGGGCGGGGTTTTGTGTGACGTCCACCTGTGAATGCAGACACGATGGCTGGATTGGGTTTACATTACACTGAGATCCGATCACAATGCGTCCTCGACTACTTCCTAACCTGGACACACTGATCGGATAACATTTTCTTTTCAATGTGTATGTTGACCACATCCGGATACAGGTCGCATGTTAATGCCAAGTGTAAATGCAGCTTGCTTCCTCATGTTGTAGCACATGTGTGTACGTGTTCCTCAAAATGTGGTATGTGCCGTTGCCAGTTTGCTTTGTGCTTCTATCCCCGTAAAGTTTTGTGCCATTGTTGCCATTGTCTTGGCTTGCTTAGTTGGGGACATTAAATTTCATATTTAATTTAATATTCAACAATAATATTGATCTGCCTGCACTGACACTATTATACAAGAACTGAACTGAGCTGGACGATGACGTCACGGTTTACTCCAGAGCAGAACCTTTTTTGCATTATTTTGAGAGGGGGTAAAATCTCTGCGTGGCAGGGGGAGCTGCCAATCGACCTGTCACTCAACCCGTCACCGCTAGGGGCAGCTGCCACACAACCTGTCACTCGACCCGTCAACGTTATATGCGCTTGCCTTCTGTTGGCTGACTAAACCCACTGGATCTGAGCTACCTATTTCCTTTCACAAAAAGAGAAAACTTACCCTTATATAAAATAAATATCTTTCATTTGCATATCCAGTCACTTGTTGGAGGGCCCCGCAATAACCCCCGTGCCAGGTTGTGCCGATCGATAGATGATGATCAGCTGATAGACGATGATCAGAAAATGATCAGCATCAAGCTATCGACCTCATCAAGAGGATTTGACATTTCCAATTAATGTATTAAATTATTATTATAATTACTACTACTTTTATTATTCAATTAATATTAGGCTACAATTAGTTCGCCCCACAATAATTTTATAGTGCATCAGCCCATAACCGACAAGCTGTGAGGAAAATAAAAGATTAGTTAGATTAGCTTACTCCTCATTTAAAAAACAACTTGTTTAACCCAAAATACTTCTCTTCTAATTTTTTCACTACTGATGGGCCCCAAGATAATTAAGAAAATAAATTAAGACAGTTATATACCGTTATAAGCACACTGAAATAGATTTAGCTCTCATCGTCTCTGAGAGAATATGCACCGTTAATGAAGCGTTAGATGTTTTTACTTTCACTTTCTGTAGTGAATAATTGACTGGGGTTTGAGACTTCTTCACTGGCATAACTCTAGAGCAAAGATGGCACATTGCTTATGTGATATCTACTAGCTCGCCTTCATGGTTTAAAATGTAAATATTTCCAATATTGTGCAAAGATTTCTTTTATCATCAATTGCTTGCAAAATAATGGACAGAGATTTAGATTTTGCATGCGTCATTTCCAGTGATAAAATCAAGTAAATTATAAAATAAATTAGAGTAAATAAACAAGTAGCCTATGCTTTTTTTCATGCCTGGAGGAGAATAAAAACAGTAAAAACAAATCCTGACTCAGCTTGTCATAATTCATTCATAGAGGGTTAATGAACTGTCATGTATGATATTCAAAGACACAATACTAAACAATACTTTCAACTGCTTTTATTTCCATCAAATACTTAACATGTAGGTATTTGTATGAAATTATATTCAACAACTGAGACATAAATTGAACAAGTTTCACAGACATTTGACAAACAGAAATTAAATGAGTCCCTAAACAAAGGGAGGGTCAAAAATAAAAATCAGTATCTGGTGTAGCCACTAACTGCTTTAAGTACTACAGTACATACATGTCCTCATGGACTGCACCAGATTTGCCAGTACTTGCTGTAAAATGTTGTCCCACTCTTCTACCAAGACATTTACACGTTCTCTAACACATACTGTATGGGGAGACATATGGTTACACATGATACGATTAGCTGTCCTTTCGGTCTCCCTGTAACACTATCCTAACTTTCCTCTTTAGTGTCTACCTCTGTAAAAACTGTTAGTGTATTAAAGGGTTAGTTCACCCAAAAATGAAAATTCTGTCAGTAATTACTCACCCTCATGTTGTTCCAACCCCGTAAGACCTTCATTCATCTTCGGAACACAAATTAAGATATTTTTTATTAAATCTGAGAGCTGGATCACTCCTCCATAGGCTTCTATGGCATTATATTCATTTATTCATTTCCTTCTCTCTGGGCCTCGAGTTTTTTCACGTAGTATAACTGTGCAGCGCTTCTGTGTTGTACGTCACACGTAGGCTCACTATTGGCCGACGCTGGTCATGTGTGTGATGCGTGTGACGTACAACACAGAAGCGCTGCGCAGTTATACTACGTGAAAAAACTCGAGGCCCAGAGAGAAGGAAATGAATAGTGGAATAAAGTCGTTATTTTTGTTTGTTTTTGCGCACAAAAAGTATTCTCGTCGCTTTATAAACTTAAGATTGAGCCACTGTAGTCACTTGGACTATATTAATGATATCTTTAACCCCCTGAGGTCTACGGTATCGCCGGCGATACCAGCTCGCTTTTTTTTTATCAATGTAAAAGAAACTCATAAATACTCTGTTGACTTTGATTTTCCATAGGAGTTTCATACATCAATCGATTCTGTTAAATGTGTATTATTTTTGTGTATACTCACAATAAAAACAAAGTGTTGTGCTTTTTGCCAAATAAAGAAAAATAAACACGAAGCGAGTTCTGCCTTCTCTCTGCCAGTGAAGTCCATTCTGAAATGCATCCGAAAATGAACAATAACTCAGCGAATACTCAGTCAAACAGGCATACAGACACACAGGCATGAAGCTTGAATTCTCTTCTTTTAAATGAAGTAATTTATATAAAAAACAAATATTCTCATCTTGTGAAATCTGTATTAAAAGAGAGCGATTCCAGTCGAGCTCATCTCATCTCATTACGTTTTAATCGGCCCCGCCCACGGAGAGCGCGCGCTATTCAAACGCAAATGACTGAGACGATCCCATACAAACTGTGAACGCCCACATATCAGCTCGAGAAAACACATCAAGTTTATTCAGATAAGTGTACTTGTCTACACTGTCTCGCAGCGCTGTGAGGAATAATAATAATGAAAAACTTACCTCAGAAGTGCTGGTATTTCAAGGAGCAACGGATGGAATAATGTAGTAAGTTTTTTTTTTCATTCTCAAGTAAATCGCGTTTCTGTGTGAATGAATGAACGCAGAGATGCGCTGTTTACCACAACTCGCAAAAAGACGGTTTAAATTTGAATTGCGTTTCTGTGTGTGAATGAATGATCTGCTTTTAGCAAACTATTTTGCTATACTGAGTAAAATCGATTGAAATATGTTGAAATAAAATGTATTTGTATAAGCAACGTATTAAACTGCAAATTAACATTTATATTCCTTATAATAAAAACGAAAGACCTATTTTACAGACAAATGAAAGACAACATTTCGTTGATTAGTTTTGGATAGATTACACATTTTTACTGTAAAATATCTGCCACCTCAAATAAGCTTTTGTTTGCCAATTTTTGCTAATATGTTAAATATAGTATGTTTTGTCAATGTAGGCTATATTCGAAGTAATGAATCCTTAACTTTGAAATATGTATGATAAAATGTATACTTTAGTTTTTACAAAGAAAGATTACACTTCAATTGTTGTTGTAATTGTAACCTTTTTAATAAAAAAATATATATTTACAAGTTGGTTTTGAAAATTTTTTTAAAAGGTAAATATAAGCATTTTCTTTAAATAATTTTATTGTGTTTTATTATTGACAAATTTGGGGAGAGGATACATATTCCAAAACTGAAAATACAGTATGAGAATTAACTGCACAATTAATAGACATGTTTTCCTTGGATATTATACAATTTGCAAGCAAAATTTGTGAAAAAAATAAAAAAATAAATTGACATGCTTCCAACTGTGAACCAATTTGGTAGAATATATATATATATATATATATATATATATATATATATATATATATATATACTGTATATATATTGCTCTTGCATTCTTTCTTGTGGCTATAGGTGACACACCTGAATGAATGGCTCATTAAGTATGCGGGCCCCATTGTCTCCTCAGGTGTGAATCACTACATATGCATGATGCTGTTGAATGGTTGACGCCCCTTGCGCATATTGCCTTTACAAACAAAAAGTGTTTTACAAGATTTAAATCAATGTATTGTGTTATGTGAATGATAAGGGCAGGATGATTTTCACATCATTTTGAAGAAAAAACTCTAGGCAAAGACATCAATTAGTCAAAAGTCTTATTGACACGTATTTAGTATGTGTTTTGTGGCCTTATTTCAGAAACTTTCGTTTTTAGTTTTTTCAATAACCATGCATAAACATTATTCTCTCAAAAATACAAACATGTACATGCATGTTGCTCACATATTATGGTAGCCCTGTTTGTGCTAAATAGAGTGTAATTATACCTTTGCCATTAATATGTTTATAAGCAACTGAAAAAAGCACAAATGTCAGGGCATGTCAGAACATCTCAAGGACACCAAAAACCCCTCAGACCTCAGAGGGTTAATACATTTTCTGGGCCAGCAAGTTATAATGCCTTAGAAGCCTATGGAGGAGTGATCCAGCTCTCAGATTTAATCAAAAATATCTTAATTAGTGTTCCAAAATGAACGAAGGTCAAACGGGGTTGGAACAACATGAGGGTGAGTAATTGCTGACAGAATTTTCATTTTTGGGTGAACTAACCCTTTAAGGAGTGTTCCACAAGTGCATGTGTAATAACTGTTTATGGTTCACTGAACAAGCATGAAAAATATTGTTTAAACCCTTATCAATAAAGATATGTAAAGCTTATTTGGGGTTTACAAAATTATCTTTAAAATACAGAATTCTAAAAAAGGACTTTTGATAAGCTTAGCGGCAATGAATGAGGTAAATTTAGCTGTGAGGTGAATTTTAACGAGTGAAGCCAAACATTAGCAATCATTGCTAATTGAACTTTTTAACTTTTGCAGAGTTTATATGCAGTGAATGAAGTCAATTCAGCTTTGTATGACAATATGATTGTTTTCAATATCTTTTAATCACAGTAAAAGTGAAGCAATATAAAGAACATACATGAATTCCCTACCTTTCCAATTCATGTATTCTTCAACTAAAATGTTTATGCTTTCTTGGCTTTTGCAAAAAACACACCAGTGACATCATCTACTCCCACCTTCATATCTGATGGCAGGTGGTAAATACAAAGATGCAACAGCTCATATCCACTGGCCTTCAGGCTAGCACAGACCTGAGACTCATCCAGAGGGACCACAGGAATGTACAGCCCTGGAGCACCCATGTAGAAGCTCTCTCCCAGGGCACCAATAAGTAGGAGGTATCCACCTTTTTTAAGCAGGCTGGAGATGTGGCCTAAGGCATTGGTGAAGGAAAGTAAGTCATGGCTTACACTCTCAAGGCAGAAAGATGACACCAGACAGTCAGCTCCAGAAGGGGGCAAGAACCCTGGTGATAATGGGCAGGATTGGTGTACATCAAGGGGCAGCACATTAGACACAACTGAGCGAAGACGTGTAGCTTTCTCTACCCAAGCCGATGAACTAGAGAAAATCAAAAGGTCCAAGACACAATTAGACATTTGCCTTCTTACAGATACTTTTTATGTGGTGTTTGCATCCAATTGATTAAAATAAAATAAAACATCTTTTATTTACTGATTTGAAGATTTCATGCTTAAAATCTCCTCAATGCAAATGTTATATCTGTACTGTTTATACTTGCTTTTACATTGCATTCACAGCCATTTTTACTTTTGTAATATGACATATTTCTGAATGACATACTTCATAACGCTAATGGGAATGAGAATACCAACTCCGCTGCACTGGAAGTGTCTGGACCCCACAAGATTGTGTAGTGTGTGCACACAAATGTTGGAGAGGTCTCAGACGTGAGCTTGGGAAGTTGACTCAAGGACATGAGAGCATGAACATCCAAACTATAGAACCTGATAAATGTGTGCGGAGAGGATCAGCCTAACGCATCTCATACTTGTTGCAAGGGGTTACCTCTTGCCAAAGCCTTGGATGATGCAACTCCTAGTAGAATGGTCCCTAACTTCTGGAGGCAAAGCTTGATGGCACACCTCGTAGGCTAGGGCAATGGCATCGCTCAGCCAATGTGATATAGTATGCTTGGTGGCAGCTGACGCCAGTTGCAGCTTTACAGCGTATGAAAAGCTACTCTGACTTACGCCACTGGCTGGTGCGGTGGACGCAGGTGGACACAGAAAGTGGATCCTTTCCTGTTCCAGCATAGTGAACAGTGGAGGACAGAAGGCTTCGAGAATGACTGGATGTACGATTGAGAATGGAACTTTAAGAAGATAGTCAGGGTGAGGGTGCAAAATAGCTTTGACCAGTCCAGGGGCAGAGTCTAAGCAGAATGGCGAGACCGACAGAGCCTACAAATCCCCACTTCTCTTTAGAGAAGTAATAGCCATGAGAAAACCCATCATTAGAGTCAGAAGCTTGTCAGGAGCTGACTCTAGAGACTCAAAAGGCCCTCGAGCACTATGGCTAAATCCCATGAAGGGTAGTACATCATCTTTCAAAAGGGAGCCCTAGCACTTAGAAGAGTCTCCAACACGTCAGATGGAAGCCCAGCATCTCTTAGTTGGTCCCCCTCAGGGGCCAAACATGAAGGTTCCAAAGCTCGGGCGGGGATGAAATACCGTCCTCTGTACCTGAGATAAGAGGTCTCTCCTGATCGGTATTACCCACAGCGAGCTGTCAAGGAGGAATATTAGGTCTGAGAACCAAACTCCAACGAGGTGTTATCAGCAAGATGCAAGACCCTTGTGGACAGACCTTGGCAAGGACTCCTGAGAGCGAATGAGGTGAAGAGTTCCACCTATGCATCGTAAAGTTTTTCCTAAATTTGTTTGACTACTTCGGGGTGGAGTTTCCATTCCCTGCGTGTCACAGGCTGTCTGGACAGTAAGTCTGCTCCCATATTTATATGCCTTGGACTGAAAATCACCCTGAGGGACAGGAACTTGTTCTGAGCCCAAAGCAGAACCTGCTGCACCAGCCTGTTCAGGCGGCGTGAATGCAGTCTGCCTTGGCGATTTATGTATGCAACAGGAGACAGTTGTGTCCAGTCCCATACGACCCCTAAATACCTTATCCTCTGGGCAGGAGAGAGAATGCTTTTCTTGGAGTCAGAGATTTGAGATGAGCAAGGATGACATCCTGATGTCGAAGTGCAAGCTCTTGAGACTGAGCCAAAATCAGCCAGTCATCTATGTAATTCAAAATGCGAATGCCCTGGAGTTGCAAAGGAGCCATTTCTGCATCCATACATTCTGTGTATGTGCAGGGTGACAAGACAAGGTTGAATGGAAGGACCCAATACTGGTAAGCTTCGTCACCAAAAGTAAACCTCAGGAACTTCCTGTGTTGTGGCAGAATTTCTATATGAGAGTATGTGTCCTCAAGATCGATCGTAATAAACCCACCCATGGATTGTATCTGAAACACAATCATTTTGACTGTTAGCATCTTGAACTTGTATGTTTGGAGAAAATGGTTCAAACCACGAAGATCTAAAATTGGACGCAACCCCCCATCTTTCTTGGGAAACAAAAAGTACTGGCTGTAGTAGTCAGGCTCTCTGTCTGGGAGGGGAACATGTTCTACGGCCCCTTTGTCCTCCCACAGAGTTTGCAACTCTTGTGTCCACATATGCGCCTGCAAAGTTTTGACACTTCGTTTTTCTGGGGGGGGGGGGGGGGGGGGGTGTTAAATGTTCGGTGTCCTGAAACATGACAGGAAACGACTGAACATGTTACATTTCGCTGGAGACTGGACAGCAATCCCCTGAGGGTGCCAGAAAGGAGGGCTCCGCACCGGACTGACGGCACCATCGTTCACCGGACAGTGTACCGCTCTCCTAGTCGCAGGCAGAATGAACTTCCGGCCGTCACACTGACACTCCAAATCAATGGATTGAACATCCAAATAGATCCAATGGATCAATGGATAATTAAGTTCCCCCTCACACGATCGCCCGCTAAGCTGCCACGATATGGCGGGTTGACGCCCCTGAATCCCTACCTGTCACAAGTCAACCTGGCCGCTCTCCACGATGGATGGAGCTTGCGAGGAGACAACGATTCACTTGGCCCTTGCCTTGGAGGGTTCGGCGCTCCAAGTCCTCATCGATCTGTCTCCTGAGGAGCGGCGTGATCTCCAGGCCCTCACCGCTGCTCTCAACCGCCGCTTCGGGCAGAGAACCTCCGCAGAACAGAGCAGGGAGGAGCTGACTAACCAACGTCGACGTGAAGGAGAGAGTGTGGGCGCTTTCACCGCTGGCGCCCTTGCATGGACTTTCGGCGACTAAATGCGGTCACCAACAAGGACTCATACCCACTGCCACGCATTGACGATGCATTGGATTATGCATTATGCAACAACTGCATTACTCCTTAATTACAACGCATTGCACTGCCTATACTAGGCTACAGGCTCTGACAGTTAGAAGATATTTAAAGGGCACCTATTATGCTACTTTTTACAAGATGTAAAATAAGTATCTGATGTCCCCAGAGTGTGTATGTGAAGTTTTAGCTCAATATACCCCACAGATCATTTTATAGCATGTAAAAATGTTGACACTTTTTGGGGGTGAGCAAAAATGCACTGTTTTTGTGTGTGTCCTTTTAAAGGGTTAGTTCACCCAAAAATGAAAATGATGTCATTAATGACTCACCCTCATGTTCCTAGCCCGTAAGACCTCTGTTCATCTTCGGAACACAGTTTAAGATATTTTAGATTTAGTCCGAGTGCTTTCTGTCCCTCCATTGAAAATGTATGTACGGTATACTGTCCATGTCCAGAAAAGGTAATACAGACATCATCAAAGTAGTCCAAGTGACTACAGTGGCTCAATCTTAAGTTTATAAAGCGACGAGAATACTTTTTGTGCGCAAAAAACAACAAAAATAACAACTTTATTCCGAAGATGAACGGAGGTCTTACGGGCTAGGAAAGACATGAGGGTGAGTCATTAATGACATAATTTAAATTTTTGGGTGAACTAACCCTTTAAATGCAAATGAGCTGCTGCTCTCATAGTTAATGAGAAGAAAAAAAGAGGGCAGAGCTTCAAGAGCTCATTCTCCGGCATACCGGCAACAAAACAGGACAATCTCACGCAATAAAATTCAGAAACTGTACTGCAGTGTTCAGTTCGAAAAATGATGTTCAGTTGGACAATGATGCCTAGAGCCAGAGAATATATGCTGCATGGAGATAGAACAGGTAAAGTTTAGTTTAATTACAGTTATAAGTTATGTTGTCACCTTGCTATCCACTACAAGCCTGTTGTTGCGGACTCCGTCCGAATGATGGCCAAAACTTTACTAATGAGTTTTATGAAGTTTATTGCACAAAAGATGAAGCGTCAGTTTTCACTCCAGAAAATCACTGTGAGCTGAACAAAACAGTACAAAGTGTGCATTGAAGTTTTATCCATAAACTCTGTCAAACTTTCATTATCATCAACATGCACAGCGAATTACACAAAACCACTCGTTACAACTAACAGTAAATAGATATATACAGACGTTATGCCTCGGGGGGTGCTTAATAAACTGTAAAACTTTATATCCGTAAAACAACTCCTATTTCTTTAATAAAGTGTGCGCTCTCCCTTTCATTACTACCCTGACCAGTATCGATCTCGAGACTGTAAGCTGGATCACGAACAGTTGGTACTGATCCATCCTCGAGTAACAACTTTTTAGGAAAGCCTGCCTTGTATTACCCCTCGTTTACAAAGCAGTCTGGAGTAAAATGATTTGCGCAGACATACACAAATTTTGGTATATTTTGGGGTGCATTACCTTCAAAATTAAAACTAATCCAGACTCAAAAAAATCTTTCCTTTTCCTTTAATCCTCCCTTGTCTGGCTTATGCTACTCTGAGCAATGCCTGAACTTTGTATTTTGAGCACTTCTTGCGTTGTTTTTGCCTCTTCACGATGACTCGCTTGCTTTAGTCCTCATTTGTAAGTCACTTTGGACTAGGGGTTGAACCGACTAGTCGATTAGTCGACTAGTCGACCTTAATGCAATGCCGTGACGCTTTAAGCTTGACGTCGACTAGTCGCGTTGATCATGTGACACTATGATTGTCACCATCAAGTGTGTGGAAATACTTCACTAAAGATGAAGCTTGTAAAAATGTCACTTGGAAAGTAAGTCTGTCCTGAAGTACAACAAAAGTACAAGTGCAATGCACACTCATCTGAAAAGGCATCCGCTAATGTTAAGTGAGGAATGCAAATCATTTCGACAGCAGTAAATTTACCCTTCGCAGGGAGTTTGATTGACAGGCAATCTGACCAATCATAATCCGCCGAATCCGCCATTTCTGTCCGACAAAGCAGGAGAGTTAGTAGATTAACGTTGGAGGATTTGAACTTGAATAACGGTGTGTACTGACGTCTTTCTGCAGTTAAAACAACATTCCTTCTTATGTATATTCATGTTTATTTGATGCTATAAATTAACTAGAAGGAAGAGATGATCGGTTCACGAGCAGATTTAAGAGGCTCTACAGCGATCTGTCACGACACATTAAAGAGCCACAAAACGGTATTTATTGTTTACATTTCTTTATAAAATGACCAAATATGAAAGTTGAGACTTTGTTTACATATTAAAAGTAACCTGCTCTGTCCTGTCTGTCAGCACGTTGTCAGTGTCCTCTCTGCTCCGTGATGTATATTTCACTGTGTCGGACATAGCAACAGTAACTAAAGGGTGAGGGTCTTTGCGAACGGTCAATTAGAAACTTCACTAAACATGCAAACCATGATCGAAAAGTAAAAACTGTGAATGAGCAGGACTGTGACAGTGAGTAGGCTTACTTACAGCCCATCTTGCATAAATGGCATTGTTATGCCAACATAATGCATCACTAAAAAATGTTTGCACTAAAACGGGAGTTATTGTTGCATTGTTACCGTTAAGTTGCAACATATTATGAACTGTCTGTCAGCATCTGTATCATTTTCTGCTAATAAATTGCAAATTGGGGCATGTTGCAAAGCAGTCCCATCTCTTGTGTTTTTATGAATGACGTGAGTGACTAGTCAACGTCGACTCGACTTTGATGTCATAACAGTCGACTTAAAAAAATCTGAAGTCGTTCAACCCCTACTTTGGACAAAGGCGTCTGCTAAATGACTAAATGTAAATGTAATCCTCTGCGTCCTCAGTGGCTCAGAAAATTAAGACTCTTATGTTCACTCTTACATCCAACAACAGATCACCGGGATTGCTTACGAGACATTGTTGCTACAGCTGCTACAGCATGGAGAAAATGGCAGATAGTGTACAACTCGCTGAGGGTGGAAACTATGGTAATGCAGGACCGTCAGTCAGCGGCCGTGGGCGGGGCCTGAGCAGTATGATGTCACACTGCTCAGAGAATCAAAACGGCATGTTTAATGAGACTGCTTTGGTTTAATCATTGTAGGGGGATTGTGTTCACACACTGCCAACACACATTTATGTCCAAACATCATGTAAAAGTGAATTTTGCATTAATAGGTGCTCTTAAATAAATGTTATAATCGTAATAAAAATATACACTATATTGCCAAAAGTATTGGGACACCCCTCCAAATCACTGAATTCAGGTATTCCAATCACATCAATGGCCACAGGTGTATAAAACCAAGCAGCTAGGCATGCAGACTGCTTCTACAAACATTTGTGAAAGAATGGGTCGCTCTCAGGAGCTGTGAATTCAAGCGTAGTACCGTGATAGGTTGCCACCTGTGCAATAAGTCCATTCGTGAAATTTCCTCACTACTAAATATTTCATGGTCAACTGTTAGTGGTATTATAACGAAGTGGAAGCAAATGGGAACAACAGCAACTCAGCCACAAAGTGGTAGGCCACGTAAAATCACAGAGTGAGGTCAGCGCATGCTGAGAGACACAGTGCGCAGAAGTCAGCAAAATTCTGGAGAGTCAATACAGACCTCCAAACTTTGCATGGCCTTCAGATTAACTCAAGAACAGTGTGTAGAGAGAATGGGGGTTTCCATGGCCGAGCGGCTGCATCCATGCCTTACATCACCAAGTGCAATGCAAATCGTTGGATGCAGTGGTGTAAAGCACGCCGCCACTGGACGTGTTTTCTGGAGTGACGAATCACGCTTCTCTGTCTGGCAATCCAATGGTCTGGGTTTGACGGATGCCAGGAGAACGGTACTTGCCTGACTGCATTGTGCAAGTGTAAAGTTTGGTGGAGTTTGGGGATTGGGGTGTGGGGTTGTTTTTCAGGGGTTGGGATTGGCCCCTTAGTTCCTGTGAAAGGAACTCTCTTAATGCTTCAACATACCAAGAGATTTTGGACAATTTCATGCTCCCATCTTTGTGGGAACAGTTTGGGGGTGGCCCCTTCCTGTTCCAACATGACTGTGCACCTGTGCACAAAGCAAGGTCCATAAAGAAATGGATGAGCGAGTTTGGTGTGGAGAATTTGGTGTGGCCTTTATCCAATAAAGGCACAAAAAACTGACCTTGAGCTGAATAATGACACTATTGTCTTCTGTAGAGCTCCAATACCACAGAATTTGAATCTGTCTTATATTTGATGAAGTTTGAATCATTGATTCTTATTTTCCTGTTTATATTGTGAAGCTGCTTTAAAATAAGCCTATAGAAATAAAGGTGACTGGATTTCATGTGCCGGTGAGAGCATTAGAGCATATCAGAATGGCAATGGTTATTTTTCAAATACCCTGTTAATTAAGTGTGCTTGCTGAAAGCAGCACACTTATTGTTCTTCTTAAGTTTTCTTATTATTAAGTGTGCTTGCTGAAAGCAGCACACTTATTGTTCTTCTTAAAGGGGTCATATAATGGTACATGCACTTTTACAAGCTGATTGTACTGAAATGTGTGTTGGCAGTGCCTGTACACAACCATCATAAAATGATAAAAATCCATCCAGTGTTTTTTTTTAAATCTTCTTATATGTTTCCTCCCATCTCAAATCTAGCTGTTCGATTTTGTGACGTCACAAAATCGACGCCCCTCCCACGATGGTTGATTGACAGGAGCGTTTCAACACAGACCCGCCCTCGCACCCTCGTGAGCGAGCTGTCAATCATAGCCCGCGCAGACCGGCGCGTTCAGTGTTGATAGCTGGAGCACTGAGTAGAATGGCGTCTAAGCGATTGTGGTGTTCTTCGGTGCAATAACGAACACAGCAGTCATGTTGATGTTCCTAAATCCGTACAGCTGAAGACGCAGTGGCTGAGTTTGTTTTCGATGGGAATATTCCCCACGATCAACGTCAATGCTTTCATGTTTGCGCGAATCATTTCACCAGACTGCTTTACAAACGAGGGTCAGTATAAAGCTGGTTATTTGCTAAGAAGCTGCTCCTGAAAAAAGGATCAGTACCAACTATTCGTGTTCCTGCTGCACCTCCAGAAGAACTGAAGTGAGTGTAACGTTTTATTGACCTTTATATTAATCTTTGCAAATCGCTTGCACGCTTCACGATGAATGCGGCTATTTTTACACTCAGGGTACATTACAGCATGTTTTCTATGTATGATGTTCTCAATATAATTCATAATCCCATGTTTATAATGAACAATGCGTTATGGTTATTGTGTTATTGTGTTACAAACAGTGTGCGCACAGAACAGAGGGGCGGGGTGAGCAAAGCTCATTATCATTTAAAGACACATGCACTTAAACGGTGTGCTGAAAACAGCTGTTTTTGACCAGGTAAAATTAGTGTTTTCTTACAATACTAATGAGAATTTTTAATTAAAGTATATTACAAACTTTTAATTTAGACCCTAAAGAATCATATTAGCTTGTACAAAAATGACATTATATGACCCCTTTAAGTTTTCTTATTCTTCTTATTAAGTGTGCTTGCTGAAAGCAGCACACTTATTGTTCTTAAGTTTTCTTATTCTTCTTATTAAAGGAGAACTCCGGTGAATTTTTAAGTTAATCTTGATCGTTTTACCTTTGTGAGTACTGTCTATAGAAAAAAAACCGAACCGGATCGGTGCTTGCAACGCGGAGCTGTTACAGTTAATGCCCAGAGCTCCCATTCAGCTAAAACGGCAGTTATGGGGGCATAAACCTAAAGAGTGTCTTTGTGCCTCTTAACAGACACAAAATGCAATTAAAATGTCTGTCCAACATGAACAGGGCCCTTACATGACAACAAGATGCGTTTAGCAACTTAGCCATTGTTTAAACAACTAAATAGTGTTTTAGACGGCTAGCTGTAGTCTCGCGCTGAAGTCCCGTGGGAACTCAGTTGTAGCCGGAACATGACGCTCCTCCCACCTGCACTATGTGCGCGATTTTTTTCCCCCAAACCACTTCAGCGGAAATCCCGCCCTGCAGCTGATTTCATTGGTTTAGGTTACAGTGACGATTGACATGACCAATGAAAACCTTAGAATCAGCTGCAGGGCGGGAGCTGCAGCCAGCTTAGCTAGTTTGTGAAGTAAAGTGATTTTATTTTAGGTAGTTGTAAAATAGTGCAATATAATTGTAAATATATAATATAATAATAAAAATTAAAATATGAATGTAGTCCTATATATATTTATGTTATACATACAGACGGTTGGTCTGGGAACGCCCCCGGGAACGCCCCGTCACGTGATGTGAATTTAGCCCGTGGGGGAAAACATTGCCTTGGCGCTCATTGAAATATACGGGACAATCATGCCGGAGAGTTGCTGTGTCGTTTTCTGTACCGCCAATAAACAAACAAATTATGAATTGAAGTTCTACATCCTTCCTAATAAACACACAGAACCGGAAAGGAGGACAGGGACTTGTAATTTTTGAGATTACTGTGTGAGTAACGTTAGATCCCTGTGTGATATAGTAGTGGGTGTTAAACTCGTATTAGGCAGTGGGCCAGATTTGTCTACATTCCTTACGAAAAAGAACTATAGTAATCCTATAAGATTTCTATAGTAGTGTAGCCTATAATACTTCTGTGATGTTCTGTAATACCTCTATAGTACTTCTATAGTAACGTTATGTCCCAAAATACTATAGTATTCCTATAGTATTCCTATAATATTTTTGTCCTACAAGATTCCTATAGTTGTTTTTCATAAGGGATGTCTCATTCACATTAGCGTTATCAGCTGAAGGCCAATCGCGAACCTATGGAGTAGTTCGAGGTCTACACTCAATACAGACTGCAGTCTGTGAGTTAGGGATAACTGTCAGCACAGTCCATCAGCAACTTCGTACTACTGATCACCGTTTTACAAAAGGATTAATAGTTTGGAGTGAAGCATACGTACAATTGGTAAGTGACAAGGTTTTATGGAGTTATAGTATGCAACATATATGAAAGTTGATTGAGTTATAGGCTAATGTTACCGCTACAGCTACCGCGATGTCTTACCTGGAGATTCAACCAGATAACAAAATATGTCTGGAAACGACACCTCCGGCCATTTGGTTGGGTCATTGACCCAGTTTTTAATTAAATAAGGGCAATCATAACCTATTGCAGTTAATTTTGCAATGTACCGTTGCCGGTCGGCAGGCGTTAACGACTCGCAATACGACATTTTTGTCATTCAAATACACACGATGTTCGCAGTGTTTTCCCCCACGCCGACTCCACCCACGCCACGCCAGACCACGCCCCCAACTATGACTAGATGCCGACTGTATGTATATCATAATCTGCGCGACCCCATCGTTGACTTTCTTTGATGACGTTTGCAGGGCGTTTCAAATAAGCGGTTATTGTCAGTGAAGTCCACTTCAACTGATATACCGTGCTCAGGGAGTAGGGGAGCAGTGAACACTGCGTATGGACCCTGTCGAATGGAACGCACCTTAGATGTGTAAAAACAAGTGGAAAGCGCGAGCGCGCCGCTGTCTCCTTTCCACAAGCGCTTGCTCTCCCGTGGCGTCTGTCGTTGCTATGCAACCATGAACTGCGCTCTCCATGATGACAAGGAAGTATCAGCAAAAGATTAATTGATTTCTAGCCCTTGCATTAGCTTTACTACTAGATATATTTATGGAGATGAAAAATAATAAGGCGCCCTGTACAGCTATGATCAGCTGTTCGGCCGAGCATTCAATGTTGTTACGCTGCAAGCTGATCAGTTGGTTCATTGCTGCCGCGCTCTATCACTCGCACACCATAAAGAGCAAATTGTTTTTTAATGTTTCAATTTCGTGATTAAAATGACATAATTTGGAAGCGGATCATTTCTTCACAAACAGCTCATTATGACTCAATGTTAGAACGCTGCACCTACACTCGATAGTGTGAATAAGATCAGCGCAACGCAGACCACTGCATTGACAGCGTGAAACATATGATCTGTCTACGGCCAGGGCTCAGCGGAAGACAGAAAATGCCGGTCCAGCGCTGATTGAGGAATTAAATTCAAAAATAAAAGACAGTTTGACATCTTTTTTCTCGCATCTGTCAATTTATTTTTTAATCATTTGTTCTGAGATGAAGCGAATATATTTGTGCGGGAATTTCTCGCACTATAAAAGCTAACCTTGCGGCAATGGTTTAAATTATGCACAATCCCCACATTCCCGCACCGAAATTCAAGCCCTGAAATGGCAGCGGGATGTGTAACTTTAGCATATGGTGCATATGTCATATAAAGTTAGGCAAGGCCAAACAGCGTTATCCATGTTGTTGCGATTGCATCGCTAGAGTAAGCTAATAGTGAAACTGATAGCGTTTTTCATTTAATTACAATATGAGGACTGACGGTAGGCTATAAAAATCAGCGTTTCTGTGTAGGTGATGACAACCATCTTGACAGCAGCAATCAAAGCATCGCTAATTACGGTAGACCTTAATTTGAGATAGTAAATTTGTTCCTAATCAAAGGGAACACTCAACCACAGAACAGCTGGGTGAGTTTTGTATTGGCTTATTGGATACAGTAAATGAAGACTGTCAACTTCTTTTCAATAGGCTACTATTTCATCAACCAAAACACTCCCACTCTCTGCTGTATATTCATAAACAATTATTTCACAAAACCAACAACCAAGCCACATAAACAATGCCATTGGCACTAGTCTACATTGCAGACATGTCTCTTAATGCACATAACTTTTCACCTTTTTGCACAATCTTGAAAAAAGTACTATTGTTGAAATTCTCAGATCAAGCAAACTTCAACGCACCCTTATCCACTACCTGCTAACGTTAGTGAACCGCACCCGAGCAAGCACACTTCGCAGTTCCTCCGGAAATGCATTCTAGTTAACCTTATTGCCTTAACTTTTATTGCATCTCAACTATCATTAAATTATTGGGCTAAAACAATGATTAAATCATAAATAGTCCATGCAGCCTAAGTTAGGGGCAGACTGGGAATAAAAAGAAGCCCTGGCTTTTTCACTAAAGTATGTGGTAGGAAAGTGTCATATTAAAATAAATATATTGTTTGCAAATAGATTTGTGCATATTTGCACATGCATTATTTTCAAGTAAGCAAGCATTCTTTAACTATATACAACTTTAATTCTCTCTTTTGGACAAGAAAAGGGAATCTCACCTGCGGCCCTCCAGATCACACACATACTTGAAGTAAGCAGTCCAGTCAATACTACTCTTGCCCTCCTGTAGCCAGCTTTGCAGCTCTCTTCGATTCACCTCCAAAAAGTCAGACAGGATGACACGATCAAATCTCTCACATCCACTCATGACCTGGTAAAGAGTGGGGCCAGATCCCACATCAACTAAAACGTCCCCTCTTATATCATCTGTAAAAGAGAGCGGATATTCAAGGTTAGTTGCAGTATTCAACTATCCTCTTCTGTTTATTATTGCATTTTTCTGCAATAGTAATTGGCAGAGGCTATTTGTACTAAGTGCAAATAGCATTAAATGGTTGACTGGTTCATTTATAGGGCTAGTTAGTTTAAATGTAATTAGGTATGGTCAAGTATCAAATAAAAAGTCAACTCGTATTGATGAAGTTTATGTTGCTAGTTATTGTTTAAAAGTTGCCATCGAAAAATAGAGCTCCAATGTATAAAAATTATGGAGTTTATCATTGTCATTAGCCAAACAGTAACCAGTTTTGCACCTAAAAAGTTAACTTAAACGATTTTAGCAAAGCCATTTTGATCTCCACCTTCTTCTCACAACCTGCTTCATCACTTGAGGTTATAATGCTGTTTTCACTCAATAATAATTGTGTGTGAATTTGTCCATTCAGGTACAAAAAGACGTGAAATAGAACTCACTTTAGTACTTGCGCGCAGTCTAAGACATGGCTTTTTGAGAGCATGCTTCGGATGTGTGCACACAGAAAACTGCTGACACAGCGCACAAATACTAAAGTGAGTTCTCTTTCACGTCTTCTTGAGCTTGAATATATAAATTGACAAGGCTTAAAAACATGTGCAATTTATAAACTTTCATGACGATGCAGCACTGGCCCGACCTGGACATTGACAGTTCCGTCAACTGTCCCGAGCGTCTATTACGCTGGCCCCAGGCCATCGAGCAGTTATTATTGATCTGTCCTGGATAATTTCAGATCTGGAGAATTTTTTTTTTTTCTGTTATCACATCTGTTAAAGTAACATTTCAGATTTTCAGCCAAAATCTCGGTTCATCTCAGTTAATTTATCTTAAGATCAGTCATTCACACTGCAGTAACCTTTTTATTTCCCTAAAAAATCTAACCAGTTATAACTGGAAAGCGAGGTTACACCTTCTGTTCAGGCAGCCCTGAAGGGTGGAGGCCTTAATCAAGAGGCCTAAGCAACACTCTTAACCCAAGGGCAGTACCGAGAATGCTCAGAAAAGAGCTATAAACTCAGTCTGACCAGCGAAGCTCTGCAGAGTGGAGGCCTCAATACAACAACTCTCATAATAAGGAGAGGCCTAGCACACTCCACAATGAGGTCAGTAGCCAAGGAGGCTCCCAGAGAGCCTAATGACCTAGCATACTACCTTACCACCTAGCTGAGCTCTAGGAGGAAAGGCCTCAGCATAACAATTCTCTAAAACGAGAGGAGACCTAACAACGCCCCACACTCGAGATATCTTGTAAGGAGGCTCACAGAGAGTCTAAAACTTGCAGTGCTAGAGGAGCTCTGGGGGAACGGAAGCCTCAATAAAAACACCCTCTAGTGAGAGGAGGCCTAGCGACATTTGCAGAAGCCAAAGAGGCTCACAAAGAGCTTAACCACTTGGCCGGCATCCTCATCAGAGTAAGATGCCTTGCAAACTGACCACCGCTACCCAATATCCTACTGGTAAACATCCAGTCCCTGGACAAAAAACTTTGCGAACTGAGAGCTGTTTACATCCCCCCTCAGGCAGACACAGATGAAGCACTTAGGGAACTGTATGGGCATTTGTGCAAGCAGGAAACCATACATCCCAAGGCTGCGTTTATTATAATTGGGGACTTCAATAAAGCCGGCCTCAGAAAGATTGCACCAAAATTCTTTCAGCATGTAACATGCAACACTCGGGGAGACTGAGTTTTAGACCATTGTTACTCTCCTTTCCGGAGTGCTTACAAATCCCTACCCCGCCCACCTTTCGGAAAATCAGATCACTCTTCTGTTCTGCTCCTGCCTGATTACAGGCAGAAGCTGAAACGAGAAACATTACGTTGACTGTGACATGTTCCAGGCTGCATCTCATGATGACATCGATTTATACACAGACACCATCACTTGTTTCATAAGGAAGTGTATAGAGGATGATGTACTGACCAAAACAATTCAAGTATACCTGAATCCGAAACCGTGGATGAATGCGGATGTTCGCGCCGCCCTCAGCACATGAACCTCCGCCTTTAATTCCTGTAATGTGGAGGAATATAAATGTGACCCCTAGGGGGGTGCTCTAAAGCGCACAATTTGAATACCTAAGCTAGAAAACCCAAACAGTGCTCCCCTTCAAACTATCTAGGCAGGTTATGTCCAATGAAGGAACAGAAATGGGACTGATGTAATCAAACATGTAACTTTATTAAACACTAGACACAATAATATATTAATTGGCAATCAGAGCAAGCAAATATTCTCCATAGGTAACTGTAAACAAAATTCTACACTAAAAAAAATTGTCAGAGTGAATAAAGTCTCATAATAAATGAGTTACAGTATATACAGTCTCATAATACATAGGCTGCAGTGAATAAAGTCAAATACTGTTCACATACACACACTCAAACACTGCAAGAGACACTTCACACCAAATAGGCCTCACACACACGGCGTTTCACACTTCACACTAGTGAACACTGCAAAATAAGCACTGTCCTCAAAGAATATATTGCACAATGCCCATAGGCCGAATAAGGTGATATGACTATTGCCAAACAAACAAAAACAAACAAACAAAACATTTAAGTTAGCAGGCTATCACTAGCAGGCCTCCACCCTAGGCCCACCCAGTTCCAGGTCCGCACAGAACAGTGGTAGCAGATTTCCAAGGCACACACATACATACAAATAAATAAAAATAAAATAAAACAGAATGATTAAACCCAGGAAAAACAGTGGCTAGTTGGACAGACGAAGGCAATCCTCCTGTAATCATAAGCATAAATGGTTTATGTTTACTAGCATTGTGACAGTCTAAATCATTATTAGATCTCTGATTGAAAGATAACACACAAAAAAAAGGGTTAAATGAGCTTATGTTTTTTAAACCAGCCTAGATGAATTAGAGCTATATTAGAGCCTATGCACCGTAACAATAAAGTTTAACGGTGTGGATGATTAATAGCTGTGCACACTCTCGACAGCGTTGCTTCTATTCATAGGCAATATCAGACAGAAAACGATCAGCGCTATAAACACTACACATTAAGTCTAGAAGAAAAAGGGCCAGTAAACTTACTTTGCTGCAAACCCGTGTAGACTCACTACTCGTTCTGAGACAGGAAGTTCTCAGTCTGCTCGAGAAAGGAACGATAGAGCGTGTCCCTCCGAGCGAGCAGGAAAGCGAGTTTTACAGCCGCTACTTCGTGGTGCCAGAGAAGGATGGAGGACTCCGTCCGATTCTGGACCTGAGACCCATCAACCAAGCACTTCACAAGCGCGCGTTCAGAACGACAACACTGAAACAGATCTTGGCACAGATACGGCCCAGGCACTGGTTCGCCTCAGTGGATCTAAAAGACGCGTACTTTCATATTCAAATAGTGACGCGCCACAGGTGCTTCCTGAGATTTGCTTTCGAAGGCACGGCTTATCAGTATTCAGTGCATCTGTTCGGCCTGGCCCTGGCCCCCCGCACCTTCTCAAAGTGTGTGGACGCAGCGCTTTCTCCCCTCAGATCGAGCGGAATGCGCATCTTGAATTATCTCGATGATTGGCTGATTTTAGCCCACTCAAGAGATGTGCTAATCAGTCACGTGGAAACCCTGCTTCGCCATTTGGATACGCTGGGACTGCGTGTGAATATGCAGAAGAGCGTGTTTTTACCGAGTCGGACTATAACATATCTGGGAGTATGTTTGGACTCGATGGCGATGCGAGCCCATATCTCTCAAGAGCGCATAGAGGCAATTTCATAGACTCTGCGCCGTTTCAGACCGAGCAGGTCTGTTTCACTGAGGGAATTTCAGAGGCTTCTGGGACTGATGGCGGCGGCTTCTTCAGTGTGCCATCTGGGTCTGCTGCATATGTGGCCACTGCAGTTTTGGCTGAAAACTCGAGTTCCACCGAGGTCGTGGTCTTCGGGCCACAAGCGCATTACGGTCACTCACAGTTGTGTCAGCACTCTGGGACCGTGGAACAGCCCCGATATGTTTAGCCCAGGAGTTCCTTTGGGTATAGTGACGCAGTGCACCATGGTCTCAACGGACGCGTCAACTTCAGGCTGGGGAGCAGTGTGCCTGGGCATACCTGCCTCAGGCCTGTGGTCGGAGTCACAGAGAAGGTGGCACATAAACCGTTTGGAATTGGAAGCGGTGTCCTTAGCCCTACAAGCCTTTCGGTCGAAATTGGAGCGGCAACATGTACTGATTCGAACCGACAACACGTCTGTGGTCTCGTACATAAATCACCAGGGTGGCGTGCGCTCCAGAGCTCTATTCAAACAGGCAGCGAGTCTCCTGTTGTGGGCGGACCGACACTTTCTCTCCATAAGAGCGGCGCACATCCCCGGTATCATGAAACCGTGGAGCGGACATACTTTCGAGGAATGGGATTCCTCAAGGAGAGTGGAGGCTTCACCCAGGATCAGTTCAAATGATTTGGGATTGATTCGGGAGGGCAGAAGTGGATCTGTTTGCCACAAGCAAAAACACGCACCGTCAGACGTTCTTCTCGCTATCTCACTCCCCGCTGCCGGGAGATGCTCTGACACCGCGTTGGCCGGAAGCCAGGCTTTACGCGTTCCCTCCTGTGAAGATTGGTGATGTGCAAAATCAGGGAGGAGAGAGCGTCAGTGATACTCGTGGCCCCGAACTGGCCGAATCAGCCCTGGTTCGCGGACCTGAGAGAGTTAGTGGTGGCTCCCCCATGGCAAATCCTCCTCAGGAAGGACCTGCTGTCTCAGGCGAACGGCACGATATGGCACCCCAGCCCCGAGTTGTGGAACCTTCATGTGTGGCCGTTGTGGGGACCCTAAATGAGTGGGATGCTCTGCACTCACGAGTGCTGAGCACACTTACGGAGGCGCCTCTATGCTCTGAAGTGGGGAGTTTTCACAAAATGTGGCCAGGACATTGGTTTTGACCCGGGGACCTGTTCCGTGTCAGATGTTTTGCGCTTTCTACAGCACAGAATGGATTGTGGGAGTTTGCCATCCACGCTGAAGGTGTATGTGGCCACTATTGCTTCTTTTCGTTCCCCGGTTGACGGGCAATCGATCAGTAAGCACGCTCTGGTAATCAGTTTTCTCAGGGGAGTGAGGAGACTGTGTCCTTCACGGCCGCCCTCCGAGCCGCCGTGGGATCTAGCTCTAGTTTTGAGGGCTCTATCTCTACCACCGTTCGAGCCCTTAGCTTCGATTGCGGTTAAGGAGCTTTCCCTGAAGACGGCCTTGCTTCTTGCTCTCGCCTCGGCAAAGCGCATTGGAGACTTACACGCGTTTTTGGTGAACGATGATTGCATCTGTTTCGGACCTGGCGACTGTAATGTCCCTCTCCGGCCGAGACCAGGTTACGTTCCGAAGTCACTCAATACACTGTTTAGAGCACAGGTTGTTTCCCTGCCTGCCTGCCTTATCTGCTGAGCCGTCAGCCTCGCGTGACGCTGATGCTCAGAGCGCTGTTTGCCCTGTTAGGGCTTTGCGGATGCATGTGGATCGCTCGGCCGCCTTTCGTCAGTCGGACCAGCTGTTTGTGTGCTTTGGTGGATGTAATAAGGGACGTGCTGTTTCAAAGCAGAGACTTTCTCACTGGATTGTGGACGCTATTGCATTGGCTTACGAATGCCAGGGGAAAGACTGTCCCCTCAACATCAGAGCTCATTCTACGAGGGCAATTGCTTCCTCATGGGCCTGGTCTGGAGGTATGTCTATCCAGGATTTATGTCTTGCTGCTGGCTGGTCTTCCCAGAACACATTCGCCAGGTTTTACAAGCTGAATGTACTCTCTGTAGCGTCACATGTACTTTCGGTGAGTTAAGTTTTATTCATGTGTTGTGAACTGTTATAACCAGCTATACAGTAGTTACCATGGCTGTTTACTCTGTGTTATGGTTTATAAGGATTTATGCAGTTGTCACCGCAAACGCCGTCGACTCTGTGTTAAACTCTCGTGCTTGAGTGCTTATTGTGTTGTGCCTGCCCTATTCAGGGCAGCCTTCGCATTCATTGCATTAAGATATGCAAATTTTGTTGGGGTAGGAGCAGATGTCTCATTGGTCTACTTCCGCCTATCAGATGCGAGTACTCTGAGCGACGAGGCTATTGGCTAGAACTGTCTTGCTTAATGTGTGGGTGTGATTGACCCCGTTCAGGGCTTATCTTCACTGCTCTCACGGCGGAATTTAATACAGTTCCCATATACGTCATAGCTGACGTAATGTTGAGTTACCGCCTTGAAAGGGAATGTCTCCGGTTACTATTGAAGGGTTACAAATTTAAGAATCTATTTCAGATATGCTTCCTTACATACCATCACGGTGAAGAATACTGATTTTAGCTTTTAATGTTAAGATCTCAGCAAAGTTGCAATTCATGTACTCTCCTTATTGTCTTAAATGGCTCTTGAAGCCCCAGTTTCACTCAGACTGCTGAGAATCTCACCTTTTGTTCTACAAATGGCTTTCGGACCCAAATGGCTCTTGGAGCCTTATGCTGATTGAATTAGGATTGGCCAGACCCTTAGTCTAGAGTGTTACCTAAACCTGTTACATGCTTTGTTTGAATTTGTCTCCACCTTCAAAAGTCCCTCCTCCTAAAATGCCTATAAGATACCATGTAAAGTTCCCTTAGTTAGATTTTTTTGGACGAACCGCAGCCGCGCTCAAATAAAGAAACTCTTCTGTTTGAACGTGATCCCAATGTCTCCTGGTCTGCTTTGAAGAAAGAAAAAACTTTCCAACACTATCGTAACCTCAGTTCCCTGAGAGGCGGGAACGAGACATTACGTTAGCCTCCGTGGTTGCTGTTTGATCAGCTGTGCTAGCGTTCAGTCGTGATTCTGACGTAATTTTCGCGCCCATGCATTTTATACTGCCCACTGACCTGTCAGTATTTGCATGCTTCGTGTCAATTGGCCAGCTGTCCCCAGCTGGCGTTAGCCCATAAGATTTCAGCGAAAGTGGAGAAGGGAGGAATTCCCATGTACGTCATAGCTGACGTCAAGTCAAGTCAAGTCATCTTCATTTATATAGCGCTTTTAACAATGTAGATTGTTTTAAAGCAGCTTTACATAGATAAACATATAATTTAAGGTAACAGAGATTGTTTTGGCTTTATAGCGGTTCTTTAATAAAGTAATTTTCCAGCTAAAGTTAGTTTTGATTGATTTGCTTCCATCGCAACGATCATTTGTTATTAAATTAGGGGCCGCTAAGACGACACTATTCTCTCTACACAGACTTTAAAATCGAACCTGTGATAAACGCTGATGGCGTTCACATGCGCATTAAGAATTGGTTCTATAGTTATGTGCGATTGAATATATGTGTGCAGGTTTGTAATTCCCTACAAACCAAGCCTAAACAAAAGACTGGTCTTTTCTTATAAATTTTGATACAAAATTGTATTTTATTTTGTCACTTCGGGGTAGGTACGCGAAACGAATTTTCCCGACAACGCTTTATCTGTAGAGTGGTAAAGGGATCCTCCATAGGGAGAGACTAGTTGGCACTTCAGCACTGCGTTGTCATCGGGTCCAGGCGGAGGTCCTTCGTCAGATATGGATACTGCCTGGATCCGGCAGGCTGCGGGAAAACCTTGGGATAAACAAAGACACTAAAATTAGCGTAGATGCCATTCTTCTTATGAGTACATCAGGATTTATGGGAAGTGTTCCCGGTTCCGGCTGACCTAATCTATGCAGCCTAACATTGAATTATAGAAGTCTATAATGTATTATGTGAATGCTAGGTCAAAGAGATATGTCTTTAATCTAGCTTTGAACTGACAGAGTGTGTCTGCTTCCCGGACAATGTTAGGAAGACTGTTCCAAAGTTTTGGTGCTAAATAGGAAAAGGATCTACCGCCAGCAGTCGATTTTGATATTCTAGGTATTATTAACTGGCCAGAATTTTGAGATCGCAATAGACGTGAAGGACTATAATGCGTTAAGAGCTCGCTTAAGTACTGCGGAGCTAAACCATTTAGTGCTTTCAGTAGTGAAGTAATCTGCAATATTTTAAAATGTATGCAATGTTTAATAGGCAGCCAATGTAGTGTTGACAGAACCGGGCTAATATGGTCATACTTCCTAGTTCTGGTAAGAACTCGAGCTGCTGCGTTTTGAACTAGCTGTAGTTTGTTTATTAAGCGTGCAGGGCAACCACCTAGTAGAGCATTACAATAATCTAGCCTTGAGGTCATGAACGCATGAACTAATTGTTCCGCATTTGTCAATGAGAGCATATGGCGAAATTTAGATATATTTTTTAGATGAAAAAATGTGGTTTTACAGATACTAGACACGTGACTTTCAAATGAAAGATTGGTATCAAAGAGCACACCCAGGTTCCTAACCGACGACGAAGACTTAACAGAGCAGCCATCAAGTGTTAGACAGTATTCTAGATTATTACGTGTGGAAGTTTTTTGTCCAATAATTAGAATCTCTGTTTTTTCAGAATTTAGAAGTAGGAAATTACTAGTCATCCAATTTTTTATATCAGCTATGCATTCCGTTAGTTTTGTGAATTTGTAAGTTTCGTTAGGTTTTGAAGAAATATACAGCTGAGTATCGTCAGCATAACAGTGAAAGCTAATTCCATGTTTCCTAATGATATCTCCTAAGGGTAGCATGTACAGAGTGAACAGCAACGGTCCTAGTACTGAGCCTTGTGGTACGCCATACTGAACTTGTGATCGATAAGACATCTCTTCATTTACTGCTACAAACTGATAACGGTCGGATAAGTATGATTTAAACCATGCTAGTGCAATTCCACTAATGCCAACATATTTTTCTAGTCTATTTAAAAGAATGTTGTGGTCAATGGTGTCAAATGCAGCACTAAGATCAAGTAACACTAATAGAGAGATACAACCACGATCGGATGATAAGAGCAAATCATTTGTGACTCTAACAAGAGCTGTCTCGGTACTATGGTACGGTCAAAATCCGGACTGAAAATCCTCACAGATACCTCGCAGATGTCTCGTTCCC
The DNA here is from genome assembly GCF_965113295.1 of Leuciscus leuciscus. Taxonomy (NCBI): domain Eukaryota; kingdom Metazoa; phylum Chordata; class Actinopteri; order Cypriniformes; family Leuciscidae; genus Leuciscus; species Leuciscus leuciscus. Next base: position 13,929,349 of record NC_138745.1, read on the forward strand.
GCCTCTCAGGGAACCGAGGTTAACCCTCTGAGGTCGAGAAACGCGCCGCCGCGTTTTGCTGGATTTTTTTCACATAGCAGCAACATAAACTTAAATTACTCCGTCATTTATGGTTATACAGAAAAAAGAAATATAAAAAAATAATCTGTGATATTTCTACTTTTGTATGTGTCCACTTACAATCAAATCAAAACATTGTGCTTTTGTAAAATAAAGAAAATAAACAGGGTGTGCGTTCTGCCTCTCCGTCGCGGTGAACTTTTTTTTCTTGAGCACATCTATAAACTGAAACAAAACTCAGCGAATACTTCTCACACATTTATGAGCCATATACCTTTATACACATATAAGTGTGTACTTTTAAATGATCGGATTCAAACTGAAAACAAATATTCTCTGTTTAAGTAATTTGTATAAAACCAACAGGATGTCCAGTATCTCAAACGCTTGCTAATTACTTTTTAATTCGACACGCCCACTCGCGCAAAAGAGATTCACATGCAAATCTCCACATGGGACGCGAACGCCCTCGTTACCTCAAACACAAAACACCCAAAAACTTCACAAGTCTCTGCTTTTCGTCGAGTTTGGAAGACACGTCTGAGCTTACATTGGATTTACCTAAGAAGAACGCGATTTGAAGACAAGAAAGATGTAAGGTAAGAAATTCTTACTTATTAGTTTATGGTATTGTTGCATAAACTTCACATTGCAGTTGAACTGTTGCTAGATATATGGTGAATATTATACTATTTAGACCCGTGTTTCCTGTTAAATACTGTTTGTGGATATCTGCTCAAACATAGATATGTATAACCATAATGTTTAATATTTTGGAGCGCGATGGCGTTTGAATGTATCATATTTTGGAGCGCGATGGCGTTTGAATGTATCATATTTTGGAGCGCGCTGTGGGTTTGAATGTATCATATTTTGGAGCGCGATTGCGTTTGAAAGGAAAAATGCACCAAACATTAGGCTTTATGTTTTTACTATTATCTCATTTCATATCATCATAACGAGTGGAAACATTTGAAGTAACATATGATAATCAATATATTTTTCTCTAGCGTAGTTGTTCTTGAAATCTTTTGGAAGATTTAATTTATTGTTATTATTATTTTATGCAGCACTGCGTAGCCTATGCCTACAAGGCACAACAAACCTGGTGTTCATTATATATTGTTGGAAACGTGTGTGTGTGTGTGTGTGTGTGTGTGTATTCTGTGAATTTTAAAAAGAAATTTTAACCAGAAAAATCTAAAATCTATTCCCAAAATCGTGCAGCCCTATAGTTTCTCTTGATATCAGTATGTTCACAGTTTTTTCTTTTCTTTTTCTTTCTTTCAGGGACCAGATGCAACTGAGTCCTGCTGACTTCAACATTCACATGAGTCTCTGTACATGAACATGGTAAAGTGAAAATCAAACATTGTTTTCAATGTGCTCTTTTGTCATTAGAATTTTTGGATTGTGTTGTGTTGTAAATAAATCCAAACAATCTAAAAGCCATTCTTTTTTAAATCTCCTCATTCTTTGTGCAAGGTTGCTCTGAATGACAGGGCCTGATCGCTCCTAATAGGGCAGTTAGGGGAGTGTCTTTGTCTTTCTCAGGTGTTGAAGGCTTACATATTCATGAGATGATCACGCCTCTTCGCATATGGCTTTGTCACACAAAACACGTCTTAGAAATTTTAAATCAATATATTGTCTTATCTGAATGAGCAGTCAGGGTGATTTTCACATTGTTTTGGAGCAAATATTCTAGGCTATGTCATACAATTTTCAAAAGTCTTGTGAAGAAATAATCAGTATGGGTTTCATGGCCTTATTTCAGTGAGAATTTTTTTTTGTATTTTCACAAACCACGCATAAATGTCATTATCTCAAAACTACAAACTTTTACATACATGCTGCTGATATATTATTGTAGCAGAGTTTGTGCTGAATACAGTGTAATTAGACTTTAGCCATGAAAATGTAACTAGTAACAGAAAAAAACACAAATGTCAGAGCATGTCAGAACACCTCCAGGGCCCAGAAAACAGCTCAGACCTCAGAGGGTTAAGATAGTAACCGGAGACGTTCACTCCATAGATATATACACTAGAGGTCGCCTTGGCTACGGCAGTTCATTGGAATGAATGCGTCAACAGAGTTGGAACAGGGGAGCCCCTCCTCTTTAATGCATCAGCGTCAATATAGGGAAAGGTCTAACGGAAATAAAATCACCATAAATCGTCATGAATGCGATTTTATAGTTTTTTTGTATTTATGTATTTATCATTGAGTCCAGAGAAAATTTAAGGTTTTGATATTAAGATAATCTACTTCTTTTTCAAAATATAGCCTAATGCATAGTGCTAGTAGGCCTAAGTTTATTAGTCACATTCTTCCACTTGAGTAAACTTAGAATGAACTACATTTACATTTACATTTAGTCATTTAGCAGACGCCTTTGTCCAAAGCGACTTACAAATTAGGACTGAATTCAGCGAGTCATCATAAAGAGGCAAAAGCAACAACAACGCAAGAAGTGCTCAAAATACGAAGTTCAGGTTTTATTCAGAGTAGCATAAGCCTGATAAGTGATGTTTCAAAGGGAAAGGACATTTTTTTTTTTTTTTTTTTTTTTTTTATAAGGTAAAGTGCTCACGGAAGAGATTGGTTTTCAGCTGTCTTTTGAATGTTGTCAGGGATTCTGCATTCCGGATGAGGGTGGGGAGAGCGTTCCACCAGCATGGAACTGTGAATGAGAATGTTCTGGAAAGTGATTTTGTGGCTTTCTGTGATGGAACCACGAGACGTCGCTCGTTGACCGATCGTAGGTGTCTGGTAGGGATGTAGACTCGTAGGAGTGAGTGAAAGTAGGAGGGAGCTGAGCCTGTGATAGTTCTGTAAGCAAGCGTCAGTGCCTTGAACTTGATGCGAGCAGCGAGAGGTAGCCAGTGCAGAGAGATGAACAGAGGAGTGACGTGGGCCCTCTTGGGCTCATTGAAGACAAGCCGAGCTGCAGCATTCTGGATCATATCGCTACTTACTTTAGCCTACTGCATGCAAAATGGCTACAATGGTGTGACTATACATTAATTTAAACATTTAAATTGTATTGGTTTATTAAATATGATACACAAAGCAATTTGCAGGTGGAAGCAAATTAGAAATTTGAGAGGAACATAATGTGAAAGTTAGATAGTTGAGGGGCCAAAGACCATTTCATCTTTTCTTTATTCCTGTCCCGCAATACTTTTGCCACATTAAATAAGTATGTACTAAAGTAGTAAATACATCTTAAATAGCTAAACAGTTGACATTTTCACAAATTCCAGTGTTCTTCCACACCTCCATCCCCAGTTTGCAAGGAAGAAACAAGCCCTTGAGCCCACTGTATCCTTGTGCAAAACTCACACATACATAAGATTTGTGGAATTCTATGTATTGTAGGGGGGTCTGGAGAGAGATAACACCACTGTAGTCTGGCTGCTGCTTCCTACTTGTAGGAAGGACAGGCATAGCGGTCCTCCTCCATCCTCCATCCTCCAAACTCTCACATGATGGCTTCAAGCGCCACACCCCGGGACCTCGCCTCAGCAGGCGTGCTAAACCATGTGAGGGGGTGATGTTAACACGGCATCACAGGGCGAAGAACCTTCATGACATAGGTTACCGGCCAAGGCGGAAGAAGATCTTCTAAGGATCTCAACGACTACGTGTTCGAGACCAGGCCGAGCCACCTAGTAGGAGGATATCGGCTGTGGTCTGGCATGGAGAGGGATGGGCTCCGCCATGCGACATTGCCCAAGACACACCACATGAAAAATGACAACCAATACTCAATTCATATCGGCTCGGTCGTCGCCCGGAAAAAGGACCGTGCCTCCCGTTGTTGTCCACCAGGATGGGGGTGTTAAGAGTGAGACTGATGGACCAAAACATCTACGTGCCAGGGATGACATCACAATTGGCACATGGAATGTAAGAACATTGAGAATAGCAGGGAAATTAGAAGAGTTAACACATGAAATGAAAAGATACCGATGGAACATCCTTGGACTGTGTGAGGTACGCTGGAAGAACTTCAGGGAAACGTCGACCCCAGATGGCCACACACTCTACTTTAGTGGCAACAAAGACAAACATGAGCAAGGAGTTGGATTCCTCGTTCACAAAGACACCGTGAATGCTGTCATGGGTTGTCGACCAGTCTCCAGTCGACTTATTACCATCCATCTGAAGGCATCACCCTTCAACATCACCATCATCCAGGCGTATGCCCCAACATCTGATTATGAAGATGAAGAAGTGGAAGACTTCTACGACCAACTGCAAAAAGTCATAGACCAAACGTCTAATAAAGACATCATTGTAGTACAGGGCGATTGGAATGCCAAAATAGGTGAGGATGCATGTAAGAACTGGAAAGGGATATGTGGCCAATACTGCAACACTGAAACCAACGAGAGAGGTCTAAGGCTCCTGGAATTCGCCAGTTACAACGATCTAAGGCTGGCAAACACATTTGGTCCACACAAGGCATCCAGAAGGTGGACATGGCATAGCCCAGGAGGGAAGTACCACAACCAGATTGATTACATCATGGTCAAGCGTCGTTTCCAGACTAGTGTTAACATTGCAAGGACCAGGAGCTTTCCAGGAGCTGACATAGGAAGCGACCATGATCTTGTGATGATGACCTTCAGACTCCATCTCAAGAAGACTAAGAAACAGGGCAGCATAAGGATCAGATTTAACCTTGACAAACTCAATGACACAAGCATAGCGGAAAATTTCCAAGCAATGATCGGAGGGAAATTTGCTCCACTTCTCGCCCTTGCTGACAATCAGGATACGGAAGTAGACACACTGATAAGCACCTTCAACACAGCTGTGACTGAAACAGCAAATGACATCCTTGGAAAATACCGGCCAACAAAGAAGCCCTGGGTCACAGAGGACATACTGGAGTTATGCGACAAACGCAGAGAACTCAAGCGTAAGAAAAACGAGATTGAAGGGGAAAGACATTACAGAGAAATCAATCAGCAAGTTAAGAAAAGTATGAAAAAGGCAAAGGAGACCTGGATTGAAGAACAATGCAAAGACATAGAAGGAAGTTTACAGAAAAACAACAGCAGGAAAGCCTACCAACTTGTGAAAGATCTGACAAGTACAACACAAGGGCGAACTAATACCATCCAAAATAAAGAAGGGAAATGTCTGACAGAAGAACAGGATATCCTTAAAAGATGGACAGAGTACTGTTCCGAATTGTATACTCACAGAGCCACAGGACATACTGAGGTGCTGAATGTCCCTCCACCAACTAACATCGACAACCATCTTATCCTTCGAGAAGAAGTTGAAGCAGCAGTAAAATCATTAAAAAAAGGGAAGTCGGCAGGAGTGGATAACATTCCAGCAGAACTGGTTCAAGCAGGTGGAGAGGCCATGATAGATACATTATGGAATATCTGCAATAAAATCTGGCAAACAGGTGAATGGCCTACACCATGGACTCAATCCTTGATAATTACCCTCCCGAAGAAAGGCAACCTTCAGTTATGCTAAAATTACCGCACTATTAGTCTGATCAGCCACCCAAGTAAAGTGATGCTGAAAATCTTACTAAACAGATTGAGACCGCAAGCAGAGGAGATCATTGCCGAAGAACAGGCAGGCTTCAGAACAGGCCGCAGCACGACAGAACAAATCTTCAATATTAGAATAATTTGCGAGAGGTACCTACAACACCAGCAAGAACTCTACCACGTATTCATAGATTTCAAAAAGGCATTCGATAGGGTTTGGCATGCGGCTTTATGGGCTACCATGAGGTTATACAACATCAATGCCAACCTGATCAAGACAATAGAACGCCTATATGACAAGGCTACTAGTGCAGTCTACTCCAATAGCACCATAGGAGAATGGTTTCGAACCACAGTCGGAGTCCGCCAAGGCTGCCTGCTCTCCCCCACCCTCTTTAACATTTATTTAGAACGAATTATGACCGACGCATTGGAAGATCATGAAGGTACAGTCAGCATCGGAGGCAGGACGATTACAAACTTGCGTTTTGCCGATGACATCGATGGATTAGCTGGAAAAGAACAGGAACTCGTCAATCTTAACGAGGCCTCGGCAGCATATAATATGCAGATTAATGCAGAGAAAACCAAGCTGATGACCAACAACCCCAATGGAATCAGCACTGAGATCAAGATAAACAATAAGAAGCTTGAGACTGTTAACAGCTTTAAGTACCTGGGAGCCATCGTTTCGGATGAAGGATCTAAGCCAGAAATACTCTCCAGGATAGCACAGACCATAGCCGCCATGACCAAATTGAAGGTCATCTGGAACGACACTAACATCGCCATTGGCTCAAAGATCAGGTTGATGCGTTCCCTGGTCATGTCAATATTTCTATACGCATGCGAGTCATGGACGTTGACCGCCGATATTGAGAGAAGGATTCAGGCGGTGGAGATGAGATGCTTTCGCAGACTTCTTGGCATCTCCTACAGAGATCACATCACTAATGTAGAAGTGAAAGCCCGAATTGAGAGCGCCATTGGGTCATATGAAGACCTCCTATCTTCAGTAAAAAAACGCAAGCTGAATTGGTACGGGCACGTCACAAGATCATCAGGACTTGCCCACATAATATTACAAGGCACAGTACAGGGAAGCAGACGAAGAGGTAGACAGAGGAAGAGATGGGAAGACAACATCAGAGAGTGGACAGGTCTAGAGCAGAGAACCGGGAGGAATGGAAGAAGCTGGTTTCCAAGTCTTCAGTGGTGCCCCTACGGTCCAAAAGACTACGGGATAAGTGAAGTGAAGTGAAGTGAAGTGATGTATTATAATCATGGATGTGAAGATTGACAGGGAGAGACAAGCATACTATTAGGACTGTACTTACAGGTTACAATGCGCCACACTGTTTTTTTTTCCATTAAAAGGTTTGAGTACAATCTGTAAAAAATCTAAGTTAGGAACAGCCAAAAGTGGGTATTGAGGATCAACTCCTGCATATTGTACATTTTAAACACAAGGGTTATTTCAAATAATATCTAAAGAGTACAGCACATTCACAGTTCATTTTCTTCCTCCAAGCAGAGAAATGTACACTTAACTTATAAAAAACAACTTGACTACTACCATCCACACAGTAACTAGACTGATCATATTTCTTTAAGCAATGTTTTGCGTGAATGCGGTTACTTTAACTGTACTTTAATTTGGTCAGAAATAAACATTTTGTTGACTTTGAACGATAATTTCGTATAATTTCGTATCATTTCAATATCATAAAACACATTCTCACTTGTGAAATGTAATCCCTTGCTGTCTGGTTTTTAGATTTCGTTCGTGTTAACATCCATACGCAGCACAAAAGTCCGGCATCATCCATGAATTCGAATTACAGGCGGTGATAGCAGCGTTACCTAGCTACTTCCTATGACACAGGCGCGGAGTTTGCGGGGGGGGGGGGGGGTTGGTGGCTGAAACGGGTAATTGCATTTTTTCAACAACAACAAATTTGCATTGTTTAAGAAAAAGATATATTATAAATATTTTAAATAACACAAAACAACTAAATGGTGGTAGGTAATACATCTGTAGCCCTGTTGAAATTATCTGTTGAAATGATCTATATTACTTTCTTCAAAATATATCTTTGTTGTTTTGTTTATTTGATTTATATTGCATATCTGTATTTCTCACGTGTATTGAAAACGATTTTATATTGTTAGAAGTGTACAAAGTTTGTTTAATGCTCTGATTGGGTATTTCACATGTCAGTTTGGTTTGGAGAGCATTGTGATAGGCCAGAGGGGGCGGGAGGAGAGAGTGAGAGGAGAGGGGACGAAGAAGAGGAGATAGAAGGAAAAAAATAACCACGTCGACACAGAGTGTGACGCAGTTACAATTTGAGTATTCTTTTGTTCTACTAATAGTAGTGAGTCTATATAATTTCGTACAGAAGTTAAAGTGTTGATCTCCTACTTTAGTTCATCATGAGTGCATGTAGTACACACTCGCGAATGTGACGCACTTGTTATTCACGAGTGATTCGGATGAACCGGAGACTGAGCTCAACAGGTGTTAAAATATATTCGGTTCCTGAAATATTTGGTTCCAATGGGTGGAGCTTCCATGAATATTTACGATACCATAGCGTGGGCGGGGCGACAAATACAAGCGAGTGGAACGGAAAGCGTGAGCGCCTGCTCGTTTTGTTTTATGGATTATTTATTTCAAACAGGTAATAAAGTTGAACGAAGTTAATCTTAAACTACTCGTTTACATTTTATAAATAATTCATCATTTTGTAGCATGTGTTTCAGTACTCTTGAGTTTACTGAACTAATCCTGTAGGAAGCGTTGCAAGACCTACAATAAAGGCATATTTCTCCACATTTTCCCAGATTAGTTGTTGCTGACATTATAGAACTGTTCGTTTCTCATGAGTGACTGAGATTAGGGTTTTTAAAGTTGTGTGATTGCTGTTTAAATAAATATTTACAAATATATTCGTGTCTTTATTCTGTCTCCCAAAGTTGTCTGCATATTAAAATAGCCTTTAAATTATAGGCTGATAGCTCAAGACGACATAAGAACTTGGAGTTGCATGTTGCTTGCTTTGGATGTTGCTTTATACTGACTCAACTGAAAATCGTTTTGATACACAACCTTTACTTTATCAAAGGTTATCATAAATGTTAAGCTTCAGATGCATTAACAGTTGTTTTCTCTAGCAATGCTTTAGAACAGTTGTCAAATTAATTGATAATAATGACTAACCATTAATCATAAAAATTAGGCCTACATCTTATCAGTTTAGTAATGTTATCATTCTTATGTAATCTTTTTGTAAACAAGTGAACAGAAAAACACACTGGTGTAGAAGGCATGGGTATACCAAAATATTAAGGAAAGGTATATTTATAAATACATATTTGAATAATATAGTAAATATTTTATTAGTCCTGCTGTATTAATTTTGTCCTTGATCCCATTTTTTCTCTTGTCTAACATTCTTGTTTTTACAGCTGAATATGAATAAAATATGTAATTAAGACACTGTATCTTACTATAAAAATAATTTCGAGTTAATGAATGAATGCTTTAAAAAAACAGATGTTTTTGTTAATCAATTTTAAACAGTGTAGATCATATTTAGGATAGGTAGATAACTTTATGCATAGTTTTATATTATAAAAATTATATGTATTATATTCTTTAAATGAGAATACTTTTTAATTATCTGTCCATATCCCACACCTGAAAAACTGACCTCTATTTCTGACCTCTATGTCTGTGCAATTTACTATTGTACACAGCTTTATAGTTTGTGAAGCATTCAACATCCAATTAGCTATATGTTTTAAAATAATAACGAGTCTCAACCACAATTCATATAAATAAACCTACCCATCTTTGTTGAATTTGTCACGTGGGCTGTCAATATAGGTAAGGAAATGTTTAAAACGTTAAAATCTGGAAAGGTTCCTCATGGTGTTTCTAAAAGAAATAAAAAATATGTCCTTCACAATGAGAGGTGAGTTAAGTAACACTTAGTGATTTCTGTCTCTTCATGATCAAAACATACTACTTTTAGATGAGGTCTTATACTATATTATACAGTGAGGTTTATTATAGGCTACAGTGAGGTTTTTATTTGATGCAAACACCCTTCATTTTGTACTCCCATGCATGATATCAATGAAAGAAAATTTGAAATGTGGCATTGCCAAATAAAAAACGAAATTAAATGAATCAATTTGCTAGAGTTTTGTCTCTGTTTTATTACAATTAAGTGCACTTACCTTTGGAACGGTACATTCAAAACTACAAATTGCACAAACTGAGTATAAAATTACTTTAGTTGGACCTTGCTATCAATACAACTGAAATAATTATCACTTAATTTGACCAATGTTCTAAAGCATTGCTAGGGAATACAACTGTTAAAGCAACTGAAGCTTAACATTTATGATAACCTTTGACAGTTGTGTATCAAAAAGATTTTCAGTTGAGTGTAAAGCAACATTCAAAGCATGCAACACCATGCAACTCCAAGTAGCCTATGTTGTCTTGAGCTATCATCCTATAAAAGCTATTTCAATAATAGCCTACAGACAACTTTGGGAGACAGAATCAAAACACAAGAATATATTTGTAAATATTTATTTAAACATGCAATAATAGACATTTAAAAAGCTTAATCTCAGTCTTTCGTGAGAAACGAACAATTAGGAGTAGTTTAGGACAAAACGCGATCTGAGGTGCTCACGCTAATAATTTCTGTTCCACTCGCTTGTATATGCCCCGCCCATGCACGCTATGGTGTCGTGAATATTCATGGTAGCTCCACCCATTGGAACCAAATATATCAGGAACTGAATATATTGTAACACCGGCTACGTTGGATTTCATCACCAGGTAGCGCTTCAGGTACCCGGGATTGCCTGTAAGTTCCCCTGGCCTCGTTGGATTCCCTGATCGGGACCGCACGGTGAGTGTTGAATGTTTTGCTCGGTGCAGCAGTCTTTCTCCTTCCTGACGCTCTCTTTGTTGCTCCATTTGTCGTGGGACTATGATGATGTGAGCATGACGATCGTGAGTAACATTACTTTAAATTATTGTTGGCTCTAGTAAGAGTGAAGCGGCGATTTTTATTTTTTCCGCCCCACCGCACACGAGCGTCGTTCAGGCCTGCAACTCATCTTATTTGTTTACATTATTGGGACTATTTTTGTCAGTTTTTTTTTTTTTTTTTTTTTTCAAAAGTCTGGGCCCAGTGAAAATTAATAAATGTCTGAAAAGAAATGTAAAGTGATATGAAAGTGTTGAATATAGCCTTCTCCATCCATTTCATTTTGAGTAATGTAAAGTTATTTACTGTGTTTGATAACTGGTTTTGGAGGTTCATTTCACAACTTTAGTTAATCTTCAAGTAAAAGGGAAACAATTTAGTATTTCAAATTTAGTATTTATTCATGTTTTCTTATTACATTTAGGCCTACATTCTGTGATTTTGAAAGCTTTTATTCACTTTCCCTACAATATAGCCTACTACAAATACTTCAGTAACGAACCCAGAGCACTCTAGCTATTGGAACATAACCAGTGCTACACATCTGATTTCATATACTGCTTTAGTAAAAAAATAAAAATAATTCAGGGTTCTGGGTCATGTGACAAGTGACAGGCTAACGTAAGTCCAGTGATTCTCAGCTAGCATGTAATAGCGTTGTAGTTATCTGGTCGGACTCGTTACACCAAAATATGGACATAAGGAAATTTTTTAAACGACGAGCTCCAAATGACACAAATAGTCAGTCATCAGGATCTAAGGATACAACACAAACAACAGTAACCGATGATGACGATATGCAAACAGACACTGCTGTGAAATTGGAGGGAACACCGAGCAGCTCTGGATCAGCAGCAGCAACCGTGCCGTTAGCAGTCCTGACGTTCACTCCACGGCCACATATGCGCTAGCTGCAGGTAACACCAACAAAGATGATCTTGGAGAAGTAGGCTACAACAAAATGTGAAATGTGTTTCAATGTGTTTCAAAAGTGGAGAGTATTGTGTGACTGTTCATTTTTCCCTCTCAAAATGTTTTAAATGTTTCATGAAGTACAACAAAATTTGAAATATAACTTGTTTTTTAATCACTCTCATTGCCACAATGTGTTTTGAAAAAAGGAAAGAAAAACTTTAAAAATCTTTTTGTTTTGGTTGAAGATAATATTTTAACAGTGCAAAAGTGGTCCACATTTCATTGATCCTAATTGTGTCCGAACGAAGATGCGATGCGAAGTCAAGTGGCTGTTTATGCGAAGTTCTACCTGTTTACAAATATGATTGTATTGTTGCACTGTTTTTTCTTGGGTTAAAAATAAATGTGTTTATTTAGCATGTTTGTTTTGTCCATATGTGTTAGTGCTGAGTTCCCCAATTGATAGGCCATGCAGGTCCCACCTGCTACAATGAAATTTATTTTTTTTGCCCCCCCCTGGCTCGAATGTCAAACTCCGCCTATGCTATGACAAGACCCCAGTTCCAAGATGGCGGCGGTTTTGACACATGCTTAGAACCCCAAGGCGACATCTAGTGTATATATCTATGAGTTCACTCTCGGTGTCTGTAGCGGATGTCAGAGTCGACTCACAGATTGGTCGCAGATCACGGAGGCCATGAACATCCATAAAGCCGAAGGGTCCAGACGCCATTCCTGGCCACGTCCTTAAAACATGCGTAAACCAACTAGCAGGAGTTTTCACTGACATTTTTAACCTCTCCCTCTCCTTGTCTGTTGTCCCCAAATGTTTTAAATCATCCACCATTGTACCCATACAAAAGACACCCAAAGTTACCTGCTTGAATGACTGGCGCAATGTTGCTTTAACATCATCAGTAAGTGCTTTGAGAAGCTCATCAGAGATCACATCTACTACTCTCTACTACCAGCATCGCCCGACGACCCACTACAGATCGCTTGTTGAATGTTGAAAACAGTTGTGTACAGTTTTTTTCAGGATTCTTTGATGAATAGAAAGTTCAAAAGAACAGCCATTATCTGAAATATAAATCTAGTGTAACATTATTCACTACTGTTCAAAAGTTTGGGCTCAGTAAGAGTTTAGTTTTTTGTTGTATGTTAATTTTTTTTAAGAAATTATACTTTTATTCAACGAGGATGCCTTATATTAAGGACGTGGCCAGGAATGCCGTCTGGACCCTTCGGCTTTTAGCTGAGCCTATTACTCACATTTTTAACATGTCAATAAGTTTTAATCAGGTTCCAGCTATCTGGAAGCAAGCTTACATTACACCCCTATTTAAAGCTGGCGATCAATATGACATGAATAACTATAGACCAATCTCTAATCTCCCTGTTCTTTCAAAAATTTTGGAATCTTTAGTTGCTACCCAACTTAAATCATATTTGCACTCGCATACCTTTTTAAATGAAATGCAATCCGGGTTTCCGGTCAGGGCACAGTACAATATCCGCCACTTTAAAAGTCATGGATGACTTCAGAGGCTATAGGCACTAAATTTACTTGTGTTTCTCTGTTCATAGACCTCACAAAGGCGTTTGATACTGTGGACCATCCATTACTGGTTAATACCCTGCTGAGACCTGGCATTGGATGTAATGCGGTCAAATGGTTCCATAGCTACTTGACCAATCGTTCACAAATGGTCAAATATGGCAATGATATGTCATTGAATAGGAATGCCTTTATCATTCTGCTCTCAGATATGTCACTAACTCTAGTTTTAGGACACATCATTGTATACTGTACAGTTTGGTAGGATGGTCATCCCTTCATTTGCGCAGGCTTGAACATTGGTATATTTTAATTTACAAGGTTATTTTAGGAAAACTTCCAAATTATTTAAATAGGAAATTTGTATAATTTCAAAGCTGTCATAATCTCAGGTCACATACTGTAACTGGCTACAGTTCAAAGTGCCGGCTATCAGAACAGAGGCTGGAAAGCTAAGCCTGTTCTATTATGGCCCTTGGTCTTGGAATGATGTGCAGACCAAACTCAAACTACAATCCCTCATCTCTTTAAATGATTTTAAACATAGAATAAAGGAATTGGTCACTGCTAATTGCAGTTGTTTTGCCAATTCTACTACCACTTAACTCCTTATTAAACCTATGATTTAATAATGTTGTCTCTGTGATCAGTACTATGTAGGGTATTATGTAATACCTAAATGTTTGTACTACTGTGCTGTGTTTCGGTGTTGTATAAAATCTTGTTGTGGAGACTTGTTTTGTTGTGTTTTCTGTTGTATCAAATGATGATGTTGTTATTGGGTTTTTGTTGTGGTTTGTTATCTGTTTAATCCTGCTATCCGACCCTGTCTTGACTAGGTCTCACTTGTAAAAGAGGTTTTAACCTCAATGTGACTTTCCTAGTTAAATAAAGGTTTAAAAAAATAAAAAAATAAAAAAAACTTTCAGTTCATCAAAGAATCTTGAATATATATTTTTTCAGGGCCGCGGGAAGTGGGGGTGCTGGGGGTGCTGCAGCACCCCCTGTTTTCACAGAATTGTAAATGCAACGCATATGTTTGTTCATTAAAATGTATAAATTTTTAGCATTTAGTCATTTATTTGTATTAAACACTTTAAGTGGGCTATTTAAAAATTGTTATTTATATGTTAAATTATCTTTTTAAAACATAAGCGCAGAGTGTTAATATTGTGTGTGTGTGTGTCGAAAGAATTTGTCCGCAGCTGCTCAAAAAAAAAAAAAAACGTCAAAAACCCCACTGTCAGTGTTTTGTAAGGAAAAGGCAAATATGTAAAATATAGCAGGAGACATTTTAATTGTTTACTAATAAAACAGTTATTTTTTATGTCAGTGTCGGCTAGACAGATGAAGTTGACGACTCGCGATCTTCGCAGCGCCAGAGAGAAATGCACATTTCATACGAATTACATAAGCAGTGCAGTCTGTTTTCTTTCGTTTTGAATTGTTCTGCTTAAAAGTAGACATTTCAAGCTATTTATATGTCTCAGGTCTGTGAGGCAATAGGCTACCTTATAGGCCTACGCTGAGTTTCATTTATGAGACGAGCTCCAGGTTCGCCAGCGCCTCCGTATCCTGATTATTTATTTTCTAATAGCCTATATTTAGGCTACTTCTTATTAAATCCAGACAATTTGTTGATGAAACATCGATTAAAATTAAGATACAATTAATACAAAACGAAATTAAATTTAAAGACAGGCTTTGTGCTTTCAGTTTGAGGTCTCTGTGAAAGTTTTAAAACATTATTTTAGTGCCGCTTTAGAGCGCTCACGTCCGTAACGGAGAACTGTCTGTAACATTTTTTTATTTATTTTTTGTGAAATACATTTCTAAAAAAATGCGACTTAGTCCAGTGCGATTTAGGCTATAGATGTTTTTTTCTTCCCCGTGGCGCATTTTGTGACTGATATGCGACTCCGGAGCAATAAAATAAAAGGGACTCCGGAATAAAAGCAGAATCAATAAAGTCAAAAATGTGATGTGCAGTCAGGTTTGAGTGTGTGCGCGTTTTTTGAGGAGTTTTATAGTCTTGATATTGTTTCTTATTCAAAAGTGGTGACGCCCCTTCCCTTCCCCCCTTAATTGGAAATGCCTAATCCTCTTGATATCGAGGGTGATGTAAAATTAATCCGTCATGCGCAGTGATCTCGTCAATTGCCTGTTATTTTAAAACCTCCTTCCAGTAACATATGCAATATATTGCACTAATTCGCCCCTGACTTCAACCAAAACAGCAGCCACCCTTTTACAGTTCCTCCTGAACCAAAACAACGAGCTTATGCTGCGTTCACTCCATAACTACTGTAATTTGGATGAAAGAGATGAAAACCCATGACGTTATACTCGGAGTGGTTCGTGACTCGAATTTATGCATTTCAATGGCAACACTATCAACGCTGAAATTAATCTGCAGCAGTCAGGTGGTACAGGTAAGTGCTCTTAAAGTGGTTTATGTTCATTATTGTTGGACTGTTATGTGCTTTGAGACATGAGGTAGTTTAACGCCGTCTCTCGTGATGCTTTTGTTTGCTCCCTGCTTCTAAAGCTTAAAATATTTTATGCTTAAAATATATATATTTTTTATACTGAAAACACAACCGGGATTTATAAAGGGAACTTTGAATAACTATGAAACTTATCATAGGTTAATGGTTAAATAATGGAAACAGATAATCTTGCCTTGGGGAGTATAGCTTTTGAATTAGTTCATGAATCAACATGGGAGCTAACATTTTGAGATCAAATGACCAGTTGACTCACTAGTAAAAAAAAAAAAAAGGATAGTCCAAAGCACACTTCAGATTCCAATTATTAAAAGCTTTTATTCAACTGGCTAATTCATATTTTAAAATACATATCATGGGCGGCAAACCCACTCGGTTCAGCAACACATAACTTCTTTAGAGTGCGACCAACAAACACATCAATGACTCAGAAAAGGGCTCTCATCCAGAACAGCCAAATTTGACACACCAAATTGGACTCAAATGAAGATGATTAAAGATAATTAATATCAGAAAAACCACTAGGGCAGTGGTTTTAAATCCTGGTCCTAAGGACCAACCGATCTGCACATTATGTATGTCTCCCTTATTTAACAAACATGATTCGGATCATCAGCTTGTTAGCAGAGAGCTCCATGAACTGAACTGAGTGTGTCAGACAAGAGAGACATACAAATGTGCAGAACGATGAGTCCCCAGGACGAGGATTGAAAACCACTGTACTAGGTGGAGTAAATCTAAAGCTAGTCTCCAAGGACACCACTAGATGGTGTCACAATAGGAAAAAGATAAATACCCAGCAGAACAAGAAAAAAATTATTTACCACATATAAATGAAGAATAAACCGTTTCAAAGAAAGCGACTAAAACCATTGCCTTCCACTGATAGATATATATATATATATATATATATATATATATATATATATATATATATATATATATATATATATATAAAACATGTTTCTCGTTGCAATAATAACTTTAAATGGTCTTCAACTCTTATATTTATTTTGCTTCCACTGTTTCTAATGTTTTCACTGTAAGGCTATCTGGATTGCTGTTGTGTGCTACATGAAAACGTCTCACTATAGGATAGTTCTTCTTTTCTTTTCTAATGGCATATCATAAAAAGGTTTTTCAAGATGCTCATGATAAAACTCAAATTGTTGAGCCTATACTTTCCACTGTAATTAGCAAAGAACATATAATCCCTTCCTTGGCATAGTCAGAAATTCCTGCTCTTCTTCTCTCATCTCAATTTCTACACTGGAATTTGCACTCAGCAGCTGCTGTGAACATAAAGCCCTCCTACTTTGATTTGATTGGTCATCTTAAACATTTTAGACCAATCAGTGTATGGCATCAAAGTACCAAAAGAGCAATTAGAGAGAAAACGGCTCAGTATTCTTTTGAATTGCTCTCGCTGTACTTTGATGTCATACACCTATCAGTCTGCTCAGTGCCTATTCAAGTCGAACAGATCTTTTGACGTTGACGAGTGGTGTTAGACCACTGAGGCCGCTCAGATGAGATGGTTATCTTGGCATTTTGCAATATCCTTGCAGCACCAAAGTAGAGTTAATATTAGGCAATTATTTCATCTTTATCTTTATCATATGTAGGCTACCTTTGAAAAATACAGAGATCCGCACCTCAGGGACCTCAATGGTGCCTGCCGCCCTGCTTACAAACATTTATGCTCACCTTCAGTAAAGGCTCTGTGCAGACAGCTGAGTTTCCATGGCACAATGCTACTTCTCCTTTCAAAGTCTGCTCGGGGTGGAGTGTAGTTATAGTGCAGATAAGCTACAGGATCAAAACCCTGGTAACATGCCCTCATAGAAGCCGCCGTCTTTAACTTTTCCAGCATCATCTTCTGTCTTTCTTTGTCTCTCTCCATACCAGTTCCTTTGAATCACTGTCCCCATCCTGTTTTCACTCAGGACCATATTTATACATGTGTGTAAATGAGGTTAAAGGTTTCTTTGGTACTTTTGTTCACATGCAGCTAAAATTAGTTTCTCTGTGTCTGTGCTTAGGGGCAGTCATCTTCTTATTGAACAATCTTATCTCTACAGATAGTGATAGCGTTCTGCCCACCTGAGAGCACTCAGACCTCTTGCCTTTTTGACTTCAGGCACTGTAGATACCGGAGTTAGTTGGCTGCATGTTTTTCCTAAATGCTATCTCACTCATCTGAACAAAAGGCCTATTTAAGGTCAAACAGACAGAGACACACACATAAACACACACATTTGTTTCACTATATTAATGAGGACGTCTTCCACTGGTTTTATGCCGGTTAATTATATTTTCTATTTCTTACCCCTCACAGTAACCTGCGCAAAACACTAGATTAAAAGAGAAACATGATTTGTTTTAGA
Source organism: Leuciscus leuciscus (assembly GCF_965113295.1). Classification (NCBI taxonomy): domain Eukaryota; kingdom Metazoa; phylum Chordata; class Actinopteri; order Cypriniformes; family Leuciscidae; genus Leuciscus; species Leuciscus leuciscus. The sequence goes on from NC_138745.1 coordinate 13,947,322, forward strand.
AGCCTTTTTAAACTAGTTATGTCCAACTCACTAGTCTGTAGTTAACAGGTTTCACTATTAGTTTTACAATTATTATTGTTTTAATTTTCTTTACCATTTTGGCCATAAGCATTGCAATTTAACTCAGGGGTTAAATTGGGATTTGTTATGTGTGTGGTGGTGGTGGGAGAGGGGGATGGACACTGAAAATAAGCATTCAAAGGGATGGACACTGAAAGGAAAAACATTAGGCTTAAAATATCCCGTGGCTCCCTCTAGTGTACAATAGTAACATCACTACCTTCATCTTTCTTTTTAGCGGACCTCTCGAGCATAAACATATGAAACTTAGCATGTTTGCACAAACAAATCTTACAGCTATTAAGACATATGAACTCAAAAAGAAAATGTATCCCTTGTATGGGATCAATATCCCGTCTAAAGTATTGCAGCCACGGATCAAAAAATAATAAGCGCGAATCAAAAAATTTAAAAACACATGTAAAAATATATTGCACAAACTGAAAAAAATAATGCAAAATGATCAGAATAGCAAACAACGTGGTCACGGATCAAAATATAATAAGCGTGAATCAAGAAATAACAAGCATGAATAAAACTTTAAACGCATTAAAAGTTATTTTGCAAAGTTTTGTGCAAAATAACTTTCTCTTTACGCTCAGTTTCTCTATCATGTAGGTGTACAAGGCCACTCAACCGGAGGTAGCGTTAACGTTAATCCTGTCAGATCGTCCATCTGTCAGACAGTCCACAGACTGAGTGTGTACAGGTCAGCCAATCTGGGATGTCAGTTAAAATGAACTTTTGCAAATAACAATCGCGGTCCTGGACAGTGAGGGACCTTGCACATTAAGATAAAATGGGATTTTCTCCAGTCATTATTAAAAAAACAAGCTAACAAAACTTGCAAACTAACGTTAGAGAAGCGGCCAGAGGGATCGTTCTGCCACCACCTAAGCTCCGCCCACAAAAAAAGTTACCATGTTTACCATCTGAAAAGGGTTCCCTTATCGAGTCGGTCTCTCGACATTACGTATGGGGAAATCCATTTTCCTCGAAATTATGAAGTCTGATTTGAAGTCTAACTCTTTTGCTGGCAAATAGCCATTGGCGCCATATATATATGCCTCAATAGCCTATATTGAGGGCTGTCAGCCAATCAGGTGAGGGCAGGCGCCAAAAACCTCAGAATCTATCTTCTTCATTTGGAGTCTGGTTTCGCCGTAGATTTACGCATTCAGAGCGGACAACGTGGATATTATCCCCTCTCGCGTTCAGGCGGATTTTCTTTTTGCTAAGGAAAAAACGACAAGGATGTTACTTTGCCGCATGTGTGGTGGTCCCATCGAATTCCCGGACGCACACGAGCAGTGTGTGCTGTGTCTGGGTCGGGCCCACGCGGAGGCGGCACTCGAAGGATCAGGTTGTCGAGCCTGTGAGGCTTGTGTCGAGCCCCATCAAGATCCTTCGCGCAAGGCTGGCCGTTACCCGTAACGGTGGCCCTGTGTCTCCTGCCTCTCCCCCGCCCGCCGCCTTCGAGCCGCGGACCAGGAGACTGCAGAAAGCTCCGTCTATGGATTCTGTTGAGGAGCTGGCGTCGGCCCAACGCCCACGTCGCCCTCACGTGTCAGAACCTCTCACCTACGCTGAGGCCAGTTACCGCCCGCCGAAGGAAGCGCGGGAAATTGTCTCGTTCGTACACGGCGAGGACGACACCATGTCTACGAGTGCCTCCGACCCGGGAACGTGGTCTGAGGCCCCTTCTGAAGCCGCTCCTGCCTCGCTGGATGCGGAGCTCATGGCCATCCTCACGGAGGCGGTTGCGGACATGGAGCTGGACTGGGTAGCCCCCAAGGAACTGCCTTCTAAGAAGTGGATGGACGGGTCCTTCCTCGACGCGGGCCGTCAGGCGGAAGCCCCTCAGAGACCCACGCCCTTTTTCCCCGAGCTTCATGAGGAACTCACCTGGTCATGGCGCTCCCCTCACTCAGCCCGAGCCCATGCACAGGGTACCCAGCTGCTGACGACGGTGGAAGGGACGGAGAAATTGGGGTACGCGCGACCCCGGATGGAGAACCACCCCATTGCCTTCCAGGCCATGTCGAGCCACTACTCACATCGCCGAGAAGGCATATATTTCGGCTGGACATGCAGCATCTGCCCTCCACACGATGGCAATCCTGCAGGTCTTCCAAACTCGACTCCTGGGGTCCCTGGACGAGGAAGGCCCGGACCCCGAGTCCCTCAGAAAGCTGCGCACGGTGGCGGATCTCACTCTGGCCGCTTCTAAAAAGGTCGCCCAGGGAATCGCCATCTGTGGCTGACTGGCATGCGCGATGCTGAAAAGAAGCAGCTCCTGGATGCACCGGTAAGCCCGAAGGGTCTTTTCGGCGTTGCGGTGGAGGCTTTCTCTGAGAAGTATGCCGAGACCCTGAAGCAGTCTAAAATGATGCCGCATCTCCTGCCTAAACGGTCTCAAGCCCCCCCTAGAGCGAGGTCCAGATCATCTTCGGCACAGCGTCCGGCAGGATATGCCAGGCGCTCGTCCCCGAGCGCGGGAGAGCGCCACGAGCCTGAACCGCTACTTCGCCAGAGGCAGTTCAGAAAGCCCCGCTTCGGCGCGAAACCGGCCTCTAGCAGCAAAGGGCGGCCGAGGGGCAAGAAAGAGCAGCGTTCCTGATGTTCGTGCCAGGAGGAAGAGAGCGCGGGCCGTGCACGACAACGGACCTGCGTTGAAGGCGGCGTGTTCCCACCCAGAGTTCGTCGAGAATGTCAATGTTATAAATATGAAACCGCTGTGTTCCGTTTCAATAAACATGCATTACATGTCTCAGCAAAAGAGCTCTCTTCCTCTCTCAACTATTACCCGCGACATAAGCGAAGCCTCTCCTCCTGGAGACGCTTCGCAGAGTGGAAGCCCGGGGCAACCCGAGGATTTGATTATGTGTGTCCCCGTGCAAGAAGCCTTAAAAAGCGGCTATACGCTTCAGTTCGCTCGCAGACCACCCCGCTTTGGTGGCGTGATTATGTCAGAGGTATCAGAACAGAGCGCCCCGCTGCTACGGGCAGAAATATCCTCTCTCCTGGCCAAACAAGCAGTAGAGATAGTGCCCGAGGAGCGGAGAAATTCCGGGTTCTACAGCCGTTACTTCCTAGTCCCGAAAAAGGACGGAGGTATGCGCCCCATCTTAGACCTGAGATTACTGAACAAAGCGCTCACGAAACGCGTGTTCAAGATGATTACTGTGAAGCAGATCCTCGCGCACATCCAGCCCGAGGATTACTTCATTGCGGTGGATCTGAAGGATGCATATTTTCACATTCAGATAGCCCCGCATCACAGGCGCTTTCTGCGTTTTGCATTCGAAGGTGTCGCATACCAGTTCAAACTGTTGCCGTTTGGGCTGGCTCTGGCCCCCCCGCGTATAATACAATGTGCATTATAGGTGACGGCGCGGGCGCCATTGGCTATTTGCAAGCAAAAGAGTTATTCAAATCACTTTCCCCATACGTAATGTCTCGTTCCCTCCTCTCAGGGAACTACGGTTACGTGAGTAACCAGAGACGTTTTTCTCTACACTCTTCTTTCTATGTTCTGCGCTTGGTTTCTCAAATGTTGCAGTTCGAATTTCATGTAAATTAGGGCGGGCTTAAGCGTCACCATTGGTCCACTAGTTCTAGATTGACAGCTCCTCCTCTAGCCAATCAATCGAAGAGGGGAGTTGACGTCACATCAATTCAGCTGGCAAAAATCATTACGTGGCAGGACACCTTTAAACTGCATGTGTGCCTGCAACTCAACTTGTTGCCGGTATACGTCTACCTGGCAATGTGTTCGTTAAATTCGTCATCCTAACGACGACCTGTCACAGTTGTGCCTGTCTGATGATCCACCATTCACCTCTAATGCACTTACCTCTGGACCTGGCACCGCGAGAGTTGATCTTCTCCGAGCAACACAACAGTGTTTCATCAAAGAATTGCCGATTTGAACGAGAAGTTTGAACGAATAACTCGCTCTTAAAAACAGTAACTTGCCACCACCTACTGGCCGTTTTACTTTCATATTTAATCAATAAAAAGGATGGGCAATGTCGGTCCTGGGTGCAGAGTTTAGCTCCTCCAACCCTAATCAAACACACCTGAACCAGCTGTTGTATTACAAATTCATGAAATGTTTAATTTAGGTTGCAACAGTAAAAGTTGAGTACATTGAAGTTAGCATTTTAAGGTTAGGTTAGGATAATAGTAACAACAGTTTCTGCCAGTCCTGTTTTTCTCCATTGTAAGTCACCTTTTGTCTTTAATGGCTCGAGCCCGTAGCCCCAGACACACCCTTTTGTCTTTAATGGCTCGAGCCCCAGCCCTAGACGATGAATCGTTAGGCTGATTGGATTAGCACATATGCTTTTGAATAGTTATGCTGATTCAATTGGACTGGTAGCGATCTCAGAGTAGGGTGTGTTCATACTTAATTTACATGCTTTGTTCAGAGACTCCACCTCTATGTAATCCCTCCCCTCTTTGAGAAGTATAATTACACTGAATACTGTATTAGATTTAGATTTTGTTGGGCGAACCGCAGCCGCGCTCAAATAAAGAAACTCTTCTGTTTGAACGTGATCCCAACGTCTCCTGGTCTGCTTTGAAGAAAGAAAAAACTTTCCAATACAGCTAATCATCGTCTTTAGAATAATTAATACTACAGACAGGTGAGGTTTTTATCGGAGTTGACGCTAAACTCTGCAGGACAGCGGCACTCCAGAAACAACGTTACTATCCCTGATGGAGATGTTGCTGCATTCAAATTTGAAGCTATATTTAAAACATTAATCCTAAAGTAATATGCAATTATGTAGCTATGTAAATAAACACAATAAGTATGTAATAAATCACTGTAAATCCAACTTGTTTCTGTATATCTTCTCTGTAACACAATCATTTTCAATAATCTTTTGTCAAATTTGGCGTAAAAAAGGTAGGCAATGCGTAGCGGTGACAGGTCGAAGTCCTAAAGTCTTCAGACAATGGCCGTTTTTAACTTAGTTTTTGCAAAGAATTGTAGGATGTTTCACTTAGAGCAGCCTTAGCATATTGACATCATGAGCCAAGTAATATTGTTTAACACCAATTACCAGTGTGCACATTAACATTCTCATGTATCTCAAAAAAGTTTAATTTAATTATGTCCAGAGTTCAGATAGCTTTACTGCTTGAAAGTCTTTGTAAAGTTAAATTAAACTGTCGTCTTCCCCTGTATAAGTAAGCATCAGTAGCCATGAGTCGCATTGGTGTGACGTCAACTCCCCTCTTCGATTGATTGGCTAGAGGAGGAGCTGTCAATCTAGAACTAGTGGACCAATGGTGACACTTAAGCCCGCCCTAATTTACATGAAAGTCGAACTGGATCATCTATGAACAGATCATAGAAAGAAGAGCGAAGAGAAAAACAGCACAAGCGTACAAAAGAGTACCGTATTTTCCGCACTATAAGGCGCACCGGATTATAAGGCGCACGTTCAATGAATGGCCTATTTTAGAACTGTTTTCATATATAGGGCGCACCGGATTATAAGGCGCATAGAATAGAAGATACTGCAGTCAAACGTTTGACTGGGTTTGCGTTATGCAGTGGTCACCAACCTTTTCAAGCCTAAGATCACATCCAAAGTCCAAATGTAAACCAAGATCTACCACTTGCAAAAAAATATGAAAAAACAAGTGGCTGAGCTGTAAAACCTTGTTTATACTCGACGCGAAGGTAATAAAAAACGAATATCCGTCTGCTCGGGCAGATTCGGCTCAAAGTCGTGCATCTTCGGATGCGGAGGCGCACGCGCGGCAAAATGACGTCATTGTGACAGCGCGCGCGCCTCCGCATCCGAAGATGCACGACTTTGAGCCGAATCTGCCCGAGCAGACGGATATTAGTACATCTCATCACACACCGGCACCCAGTTTGCGCGTCTAAATCAGTTGTATGGTCTGGTGTTCAGTCTAAAACAAAACAGTTGCGTCAAGTATAAATGCCTCGTCTGTTTGGGGAGGTGCGCGCGCAGTCAGCGGAGGCTCGCGCTCCGGTGCCAGGCGAAAGTATAAACAAAAGGTTTAAGTCAGCGGTTGTTTTACAGACATTAATATAAGGCGCCAGATCCATATATAAGGCGCTCCGGATTATAAGGCGCACTGTCGTTTTTTGAAAAAATTAAAGGCTTTTAAGTGCGCCTTATAGTGCGGAAAATACGGTAAAATATGAGCAGAAAATGCAAGAGAGCACAAAGTACAGAGTAATAAAACCAAGGAAAACATACTTTTTAAGAAAGCATGACCATAAGTTTAAGTTTTGTGCAAAATAACTTTTAATGCGTTAAAAGTTTTTATTCATGCTTGTTATTTCTTGATTCACGCTTATTATATTTTGATCTGTGACCACGTTGTTTGCTATTGTGATCATTTTGCATAATTTTTTTCAGTTTGTGCAATATATTTTGACGTGTTTTAAAATTTTTGATTCACGCTCATTATTTTTTTATCCGTGGCTGCAATACTTTAGATGGGATATTGATCCCATAGTAGACACACCCCGTCAGGGCACACCCCGGACAGCCCCTGCCAATTTAACCCATGGCTGTACTTGTATGGAAGTAAAGTAATGCCAAATGTAAAAAAATAAAAAATAAAATTAAAAAATAAAATAATAATAATAATAATAATATGTTACATTTATATAGTGCTTTTCTGGGTACTCAAAGCGCTTTACATGGAAAAAAGCTTCTTGAATTGCACTAATAAAAATAAAAAAAGATGTATTGCATCAACAGTGATTGCATTCTAATACATTGTATTTTTAGGGCTTTCCTTTTTATGGGCTGAAATTCAACATGGTTGAATATTTAAGCTGTGAATATTTCAATTCAAAAAATTTCACACACATTTTCATTATTAAAAATTCAATAATCCATATTCATCTTTCAGATGTAAAAAAATAAAATAAAATTTGACAGGCCATTTTCAGTCCATTTGATTTCGCTTTACAAATTCTCTTCCACAAATTCAGTTGTTCAAATTCGACAGAAAATATATTATACATCACACGACCAAGAGTGCTGTTTTCCTGAATACCATCACGATTGAAAATGTGACTGCTTTCATATCAAGACGCAATATTTTAGACGCAATATTGACTTTTTTTGTTCCGTTTCAGCAGTGAAAATAGTTCCAAACAAAGATCACAGCAGAACCATAGCACACTTGACCGTGTTTTTATTACTAAATGAATAAATGTAAATGTAAACAATTGCCTCATTCAGAATAAATCAGCCGTTTGAACGAATCGTTTGAACGAATCATTTGAATTAATGACTCACTCATATACAATGAGTGTGAGTGTATAAGATGGTCACCTGCCGCCACCTACAGGTTTTTTAGTTTCAAAGTATCATTCTTTGCAACATTCCTTATTTGTATATTCAAAAAAATATTTAAAACAATCTCAATATCATTTAATGCTGTTTCATGCCAAGCCTACTTCAGAGTGATATGTTACCATACACTTGAAAATTTGAATAATTGTAATGTGATAAGGTGCAGATATCTAAATCAGAGAATATCAAAGGTTCGAGCAGTTGGATGATTTATTTTTAACAGCGGATTCGTGTGACGTTAGAGATTGCATTATTACAATCTAATTAATAATTATGCATGAGCCTTAGAGTTCCCTTTAAAGTCCAGGTACAAGTCAATGCACAGACTTTTTCTTTGCACACTGAACATGGGTTGGAGCTCTTAATTTTGAACTCTCAAAGTGCACCAGATTACTGAAAAAAATCCTGTGGGAAACACAGTATATGATAGTCTTAGAAAAAATAAAAATCTAATTATCTTATTAAAATACTTAAAATACTTGCTTGTAAAAAGTGTTTTCTTCAGCCATGATCAGGATTTTACCACCTCTGCCTCGTTTTGAGCCAAGAAAAACCTTAAATTCTCAATGGCCACCACCTGCAAAACCATTCCCTTTTTGGGGGTTGTCTTGCTGTTGCCTCTCCAGTGCACTTGTCACTTTCATTTGCACCAAAGCAAGTGAAACTGATTCACTATCACTTATGCTTCCTAACTGGACAGATTAATATCCCTGAAGTTTAATTGACGGTGTTATACTGTGATGATTAAGAGTTCCCTTAATTTTTTTTGGAGCAGTGTATCTCTGATAATAAGTCTATCTTCTGGCATCAAAACCCCAATACTATGAGAGGGATTTTTTCACTGCCTTTTATAATTGATAACATAATTTAGTGAGAAAATGTAATTGTAATGAACATTATGCTGAATTTGTTGCTATTTTTTACATATGCAAGTAGAAATCAGCTTCATGGTCCAGGCCCCAGACCTCTCTCGGCCGCATTACAGTTCTTCCTCACAAATTATTTCAGAAATTTCAAAGGGCCTTACAGCCAAAAACAGCAAAATAATTTTTCATCAAAGTGTAACATGGTGAGTAACATGGTTTTGACAAATGGGGGGTGTCAGTGGGGTGGCCACAGTTTTTTAGGAGTGGCCATGGCCCCCACTTGGAGGCACAACTGCTTGGGCAGTTTATATGGAAGATGGCTAAGAAAGTAGTTCTACACACAAGAGCATTTTAAGGACAAAAACTTGACAAATGTCTTCAAATAAAAAATATAAACTTGCAGTGTGGAAACTGAATTATAAGCAGAATAATTTATGATGGACTATTGATTTATTGACACTTTGCATCATGGCTGAAATACCACCTTGGTGTGCATTATTTTCCAATAATTCAATGTTCCTTTGAGCAATAATATCATCATCAGCCCATTCACAGATGCCAAAAAAAATAAAAAAAATAAAAAAGATTATTATCATTAAATTTACTTAAAGTTTAAAAAAGTTTATTGTTATTTTATAGTTACAATGGATATACACAATTACCATGAGTATTTCTAAATTTATACAGTATTTGTATATTTTCTTATTTTCTGTACAAATACTAGCCTATTTAGCTTGTGATGTTTCTCAAATGTAAGTTGCTTGACTGGACCTGTTTCTGTATTTGAACTTAGCCCTATATAAACAAGTAGCCTGACTCAGGGTATCTGCACAATTTTTGAAAGTCAAATTTAAGGCTTTTTAAGACCTTTTTAAGACCTGAAGAAATCAAAATTAATACCATACATTAGGGGTGCGCAATATTGACAAAAATATGTCTAGATATTTTCAAAGTTTTGTTGATAATAATTAAATGATATTTTACTGATTGTATTTTTGTACTGGTACCCTGGCTGGTTTAGGCCTGTTGTTGACAGAAGACTCACGAAGATATTCATTTTTTTATATTCTATGCAGTGGTCACAGTTCACTAGCCTGGCAAGCCAGACGTACATCAAGATGTTTAGTCTGGCAACTCACCATAGACACGGTCAATCTGATGGGTGGGATAAACGGCTGTCTTTCAAATTCCCTCTGCACACAATAGGACAGTGCTTCAACCAACCAGAGCGTTTTCCCAACAGCGGAGCTAACGTTAGTTGATAGATTCAACTTTTAAATCTGGCCGACAAAACTACGAACACATCTTCCTTTTTTTAAGAATGACTTAAGTGCCGTTCTTTGTTCTTTTCTCAAAGAAAAACTTAACTCCAAGTCCTCCAGAGTTGCGGCCAAAGCCGATTCGAAAGACCGCTGTTCTCCATCCGCAGCAGCCGTCATTCTTTGTATTCAAGTAGCAGGGAACCGTCACAACTCTGTCGTCATATGTTAAGCCCGCCCCAGCCTACTCTATACACGACGTGATTGGCCTGAACCAATTTAGGTTTTTGCAGCAAAAAGGTCTATTGAGAGTTGCTAGACTGACCCTGGCTGCAAAATAATTTTGCTGCCGCTAGGGTGCGTCTAGATTTCTAGGCTAACAGTTCACAGTAGTGACTGAAATTAAATTTTTTATTAAGGGGCAATATTTGCCACCTTAAATTGATTTCCAGGGGCATTTTCACCTATTTATGGATATTGTTTCTAAACGTATTTAGAGGTATGCATCACCTTTTATGTCAAATTCTAACATTCAAATTAAATTATATTAGAATAACACAGTACCAATGTCAAATTAAATCATTAAATTAAAATCCATCCTTGCAGTGCAGAGGTGACACAGAAGCGGCATTAAAACTGGCATTACTATATTTACACTTCATTTACAATTGCATAAATAAAGCTATTCAATATTTAAATATGAAATGATTTTATAATTTTAAAGTTTTAATTAAAGAATACTTTAAATATGAAACTGAAACCAACAGGAGGTGGTGGCAAGTCACTGTTTTAATAAGCGAGTTGTTGGAGTCAACCGATTTGTTCAAACGGCTGATTCATTCATAAAAAAAGTGATTGTTCATTGAATCGTTAAAATGATTCGTTCAAAACGCGGATTTCAGTAAAAAAGAAAAGAAAAAAAAACATCGCTGTCTGTTGGACTACGGCTTCATTATGAAATTCTCGTCGGCAATATAAAGTGAAAATTGACAATATTGCGTCCAAAAAGTAACTCACAATGTTAACTTTATTGTTAATTTAACTGTTGTATAAAATAAATAGCATATTTGCAATTGTGCAAAGGAAAACGGCACTCTTGCTCATATGATATTCTAATATAACAACATATAATATAAATATAAGACAAAAACTCATTTGGGGACATCTATAAACTATAGATGTGCAGTGAAATAGCAGTGAAAGCAAGCATGAGAGAAACGCGATGTCAGCTCGCACTCGCAGTGCCTCGTACATAGTTAAAACAATGATTACAATATCATCATAGTTCATAGACAATATCGCACACTCCTAAGCACATAAAGAATGAACTTACAATTGAACTGACATTTACTCGTTTTCTTCTCTCCTTTCGCGTGCAGGAGACAGACGTAGGCTAATATACTGCCGTAAGTGACGCGAATTGTCACGTGAACAAGCAAATCCACCAAGATAGAATTAAAAAAATAATAAGAGATAGACTTATCTAAATGCTTTCGAAATTAAAACTAAGTCAAAGTGTCATCTAAAATGTAAGACCTTTCATAAATAAAAATAAGACATTTACATTTTTTTTTATAATTTTTAAGACTTTTTATGGCCGTAAATTAAAAAAATCTAATTTAATACCTTAAGAATTTTTAAGGATCCGCGGGGACCCTGTGACTACGTCAGACTTTGTACTTCCGCTCAATTTAATTTCGCTTCAGTACTCAGTCTGAGACAGCGTCATAGCTTTCCGTTTTCCTCCGGCCTGAAAACAGCCGGCCAATCAACGAACAGAGGGCGGGCTGAGAGCCGTGACGTAGACGCTGATTGTACCGTGGATGCGTAGATTTACTTCACATAATCTGCAAAAGTCGTTCACAGCCATGTTCACTCCGGTATTTCGCTCGATGGTTTTGTTTTCGCATCATACATGTGTTTACAGTGGAAGTTAGATGCGGCTGAGCATGCGCATAACACACGCCATAACCAAACGTTATGTGATTGGCTTACGGGTAACCAATGATTTTAAACTTCAGACAAGCGCCCCCCCCGCGAGAAAGAAAACACTTTTCAATTATGCCATGCCAGACTCTGTCTACGAAGCAAAGCGAAGTAGCAGAGTTTGGTATTACCAGGCTAATAAACAAGATGTTAATGAACTTGAAACATATCTACTTGCATGGCTGAGTAAGAATAACCCCATTTACCCACTAACTCCCATTATAGTTCCACACTTGACTCCTGGGGAGTTCTAGACAAGAAAACATTCAGGTATAGGCTAAAAACCATCCCTCCAACCCCTGCTCACCCCGAATACTCCTAGTGACGCTCATGAAATATACCACCAGTTACACAAATTCATATTACTGGTATTTTAATAGTTAATTATATTCCATTTTCTGTTTTCTAACAAAATGATTGTGATTGAAGTTGAGTTCACTCCAAAAAGGTAAATTCCCATCCTAGTACTGTGAAGATCTCATGTGGTTTCCTCTCGTCATGGATCAGGTAATCAAATCTAGCGGTTGTAAAACTGCGAGGAGACCCAGGCCAGACCCCACTTCAGGTTAGTGAGCATGAACTTGAGGGCTTTGGTCCACTGTTCCTCTGAGTTAAACTGGGTCTTAATAGAGTAAGAACCTCCACTGCCACCTGTGTCCTCAATCTTTCCTTTGTCCACATCCATTCTAAATACAGAAGACAAACAGAAAGTGTTTGGAAAATCATGCTCTTTAGATAAGAGTTTTAAAACTGTGTTGCTAAAGTCATAGATATTGGTACATAACACTGAACATCTCAAAATCACCAAATATTGGCAGATTAATTGGTCTTAGCAAAAAAACAAAAACATGTTTACCACTATCTATGACTAATTAATAGCCTGATAGGTCATTTTGAGATTATCACTGTTCCCAACAACCATCTTCGCTTGGCTGATTAAGTTAGCTTTCCCTTGTACTAGATACAATTATATCTTCCAACACACTGGTGATCTATAATGATTTTTTTTATATATAAATTTGTCTTCTGGACATTCTTACCTGTATGGCAGACAGAAGCCTGTGTCACCCTTCTCCACCTCCTCTTTAAACTGCTGGACACAGTCAAGGAAGGCCACCATTGCATGGTCAAATTTATTATCCCAGAAAAAGCGCAGACCACCTGAGCAATACAATGGCAACTCCTACAAATGGAAACAGAAGCAAAACTATGCTGATGATGGGACTTGTACATTTCCTCCCAAGTCATTTGTAAAGGACAGTGTCTTCCTGATAATTAAATCAATCCCACTAAGAAATGCAAATCACCTTTTCATGTACATTTGTTTTACTTTGGCTTTTTAGTTTTTACTTTCTAGAAATGTACAGTAGTTTTGGCAAATTGACTGATGGTCTATACTCACAAGAGATGAAGGCTCCAGTCTTATCACTATTCTAGAATAAACTTTTTTTTTCAACACAAAAGGCCCTCTATCTTCTTGGTGGCTGCTATGTAGAGATTACCAGCTAACAATTACTCACTGTAGTAATGTGAAAAGTACCAATATTTTGGTATCAAGTTAATACTAAATATTAGACTAAAAAGATATAACCATCCCTTCTTTTTGTATGCAACAAGAAAGCTATACTTCAGTTCTCTGGGCCTGAGCTCATCTCAGATGATCCAAAACACAGTGTAATTGTGTGATGCGGTCAGATGAGTCCACGTTTCAGCTTGTTTTGGGGGAGAAAAACAGGCATCGAGTTCTCAGTCCCAAAAATGAAAGGGACCATCCAGAATTTCATCAGCGACAGGTGCAAAAGCAAACGTCTGTCATGGTATGAGGGTGCATCAGTGCAAACGGCATGGGTGACTTGCATGCGTACCACTGACGTTGAGGCATATATTGGGATTGTACAGAGACATTTAATGGTATCAAGATGACATCTTTCCTGGAAAGCAAGACAATGCCAGGCCTCATTCAGCATGTGCTACAACAGAGTGGTTTTGTAGACACTCTACACCATAGAGTAGATGTGCTTGACTGCCTACCTGCAGTCCAGGATCTGTCTCCTACTAAAAATGTATGGCCTACATGAAAAGTGAATCAGACAATGACAACCACAGACTGTTGACTGTCTTGTTTCAGGCGAGACTGGGCAAAAAAAAATCCACTTGCAAAACCACAACAATTAGTTTCCTTAATTCCCAAACTATTAAAAAGTGTAATTAAAATGAAAGGTGATGTGACAGTTGTAAACATGCCTCTGTCCCAACTTTTTTGGAGTGTGTTGCAGCCACCAAAAATCACAAATGTTCTTGATTTGGGGTTTTAGCTTAAAATGTTCCCAGCGTTACTCATCGTAATTACATTTTTACTAGTAAAAATTAAATTAGAGAGCTCTACAATTCAATTCTTACTAGTAAAAATTACAATTAGAAAGCTCTACAAATAGTAACCATTACAATTGGAGAGTTCTCAAATTCAATTATTACTAGTAAAAAAAACAAAATAAATAAAATAAAATAAAAAACATTAAAGATGCAATAGAATAAATATATAATTGGAATTGCAGAGCTTTGTTATTGAATTTGTTCAAAATATGTACAAACTCAAGAGAGTATGCGATTTTGGACACAGCCTGTCATTTGCTTTGTTCCTAAATGAATCAACCATTTCATGAATGAATGATTCAATAAATCACTCATTAAGAATGAATCACTGAATCACTTGCAAACTACTGGTGGTTTAAGACAGGCCTAAACCAGCTAGCACAAAAACACAATCAGAAAAACATTGCCTTATTTTTCTCCTTCTAGTAATGGAACAAGAGGTGAAAACCCTGCTGGGGGAAAGGGGCCATTGAATATATACAAAATGCAAGGATGCAGCTCTGGCGCCTCTGCACCTTTAGGGTATTCGCATCATGAACAACATTGAAAACTGGTTCTGGCTCATTCGCATCAAATGGCGGTTCGGCATCGAGGTATCATTCTCGCCCACATGAAAAAGTTGGGGTTATGGCTAAACATCAAATAGAGTGTGCTTGCTTCACTTCAGAGGACCACTTTTCTAGCCGTGGTTTGGGACTCAGTGTCGATGTAGGCACACCTCTCCCCTGCAAGCATCAAATCAATCTTTTTGGACGTAAAGAGAATAAAGCTAGGCCAGTCACTCACTGTGAAACAGCAGCAGCATCCAATGTGATACCTTTTGGCCTGCTGTACATGAGACCCTTGCAGTGGTGGCTCAGGACCAAAGGGTTTTCCCAGAGGTGCAACCCATTTCGCATGATCAGGGTCAAACGCAATGCTTATGTGGAAGAAACCATGGTTCCTGTCCCAAGGTCTTGGGGAGCAATTCCGGAAAGTCGCTCGACTCAAGGTCTTTGGAAGGGTCATCATCTCATGTTTTTCTTGCTCTAAAGAATTTATTCACAGACCTCAGGGGCCATCATGTGTTTATCTGCACAGACAATACATCGGTGGTCGCCTACATAAATCATCAGGAGGGTTTGCGTTCACGTCCACTTTGCAAACTGCCGCACTAAATCCTACTGTGGTCCCAGGGGAAGCTGCTCTCATTCAGGGCAGCTTACATCCCCGGGGTTCAGAATATAGGAGTAGACATCCTGTCGAGGCAGGGGCTGAGGCCCGGGGAATGGAGGCTCTACCCCGAGGTGGTGGAGCAGATATGGAGTGTGTTCGGCCAGGCACAAGTGGATCTGTTTTGCGTCTCGAGAAACGTCTCACTGTCCACTCTGGTTCTCCCTCACGCATCCAGCTCCTCCGAGGCCGAGGCTACATCTGTACGCCTTTCCCCCGATCGCTCTGCTCTCGGGAGTTCTGGAGAGAGTTTGCCGGGACCAAGTTCGCCTACTGTTAATAGCCCCACAGCGAGTATGGTTCCCAGACTTAGTGTCTCTGCTCGACGGACTCAATTGTTCATCCCTGTCCAGAACTTTGGAGACTGTGGGCTTGGCCTCTGAGGGGGCCCAGCTCATGGGTACTGGTCTCTCAAACGAGGTTGTTGAGACCATTTTACATTACAGAGCTCCCTCCACGAGGAAACTGTATGCCCTGAAATGGAGAGTTTTGGAGTGGTCATCGGCTGGACCCAGTTAACTGCCCAGTTGGTACAGTGCTGGAGTTCCTGCAAGAGCAGTTCACTGCAAGTCTATCCCCGTCCACTTTAAAGGTTCATGTGGCGGCCATAGCTGCTTACCACATTCCTTTGGGTGGAATGTCTTTGGGGAGAAACCGAGGTGTTTCCATCCACCTATTTTATGACCATTTTCATCACTTGCATAAAAAAAAAAAACGCTGGATGGAAAAATGCCAAAAAAACGTATGCGCTCATTTGAGTAAGATAAACCTTTTATCCGATAAGAAAACATCCGTATAAACTATGATGGAAACCAAATAAACTCCTCGATGAGCATCAAAAAAGACATGACACACTGTGATGGGACGCATAACTGGACTAACCAGCGGACCCGATCTCGTTGCACAGCATCTGAAATGCTGTTTTGGTCATTCTGAAATGCCTGAGCAAAATCTGTCGTCAAAGTACTACAATTCCCTGCCAGAACTGTTTTACATGACTGTGTTCCCAAACAGCAGGCATCCACCTCAGATAGCAAGATAACTTTATTGCGTTTCGTCTGCATGCTCTGAAACGCAAGTAATTTATACTAAATTATTTTACACAGTGGCTTCACCTACTGCAGCAACTTCCATTTTTCTTAGTGATATTTAGCGCCAGTTTATCAGGAAGTGACGATTTTGTTCTCTTCGGCTCACTGGATGGAAACAGTGCTTTAGTCGCAAATTTTTTATGCGATATTCCAATTTTGCGAATAAGTTAAATTCACAAGTTTGGATGGAAACATAACCATAGACTTGCTGCCACCTACTATCATAGTGCACCAAGCACTATGAAAATACAAGTATCGGATCAGGAAAAATAAACAAGTAGGTTGTGGTAAACAAACTATAAATGTTTCTTTTCCCTTTCAGTCGCTCACATTCGACGTAGTCGTACATTACGACTGATTGGGATCACGCTTAGGGAGCCTGTCATCTTAGACCAGCGCTGCCCGAGCCAGATCCAGAGATGACAGCTAATTCCAGGGCTCATCTGGAATTCTCCTCCGTGTCCTGAACAGTCTCGGTTGGATGATTGGTTTCTCGGGGCGGGTCGGGCTGGTTCACAGCCCGCCGCCCCAGTACCTTTCTTCTCTGAAGTGCATGAGGAGCTTACTAGGTCGTGGATGGCACCTTTCTCTGTCAGAAACCGCCTCAGTAGTTCCTCCAACCCTCGCTACCCTTGATGGAGGAGCGGCGAAGGGTTACGAGGCTATCCCTCCAGTGGAGCGGTCTGTTGCGATGCAACTGTGTCCGGCGACCGCTACCTCATGGAAGGGGGATCCTCGTCTCCCCTCTAAGGCCTGTAAGTTCTCGTCCGTCCGTCCTTACGGGCAGGGCTTACAAAGACTGTGGGCAAGCCGCTTCTTCGCGAAGGTTGCAGCTTGAACGATCAGTCTGGCGTTGTCCACCTTAGTGGTCCAGGAGCACCATCTCTGGGTCAACCTGGTGGATATGAGGGATGCGGACGAGGTTTGATTCCTGGACTCCCCCATTTCTCAGGTTGGGCTATTCGGTGACGCAGTAGAGAACTTTGCCCAACAGTTCTCTGCTGTCCAGAAGCAGACGGAGGCCATCCGGCACATCCTGCCCCGGCGGTCTGCTGCTGCCTCCACCCGTCCGCCCAGGGCAGATCCTCCGCCTGCTCGTCGCAGAGGGCGTCCGTCTGTCAGTCATCGCAGCAGCCTCCACCCAGGTCTCAGCGTGGACCCGGTCGGGGCGCCCTTCCCACTCCAGGCGCTGTCAAGCCAAGGTGGTAAGCGCTCCTGAGCGGGCCACTCAGGAATGGAGTAGAAAGCTCTTGAAGATGGTCACTGATCCATTCCCTCCCCCCGGTGGAGGGCCGGGAGGAGTCTTTGTTTGTGTATGTGTCTGTTCCACCGCTGGCTCCCATAAAAGCGGAGCCAGCTATACCTACATTATCAAAAAAAAGAGACATTTCCTCTGTTCCTGGGTCCCAAGAGGGCCAGACTGATGGTGTGCGACCCTGAAAAGCCTTGCAACATTCAGCTACCTCTTGTATCGCCAGCCGGCAGTTGGGTGCGATTCGAGGACCCGGTCACACCTGACCGATCCAGTTGAGTCTCGACAGCACTGGAAGGTGCTCCCGACCGATTCAGTCGGTTCCTCTGTACCAGCAGACTTGGCTAGACGATTCAGTTCGTCCGGTACCCACACATGCTCAGCACTATTTGTTACACTTCAGTGTTCCGAATGTGTGTCTGTCATCTGCGCGGGGTCATCGCGTTCCTACTGTCGAAGGATGCGATCGAGCCGTTCCTCCAGCCGATATGAAGACAGGCTTCTGAAAGTTCCCCGTACTTCATTGTACTCAAGCTATAGTGAGTTAAGACCATCAGGGATCTGCGTTTCTTGATTTCGGGTCCTTTTTCAAGCTTCCATTGAGGGGTCGAAGTCTCAGTACAAGTCCCTCCCTTCAAGTGCTACATTGCCAGTTGAGTCTTCAGATCAACTGGAGAAGAGTAACTCGTCCATGGACTGAGGATCTCTTTTCAGGTTCGGAGGTGGACTTGGTCTACACGTACACCAGCAGGAACGTGTCCAGTCAGTGCTTCATAGAAGTGAGAAAGGGTCCCACTGAAACTTTCAGAGGCTCCTGGGGCATATGGTAGATGCACCTGAAGCCAACTTCTCCGTTAGCCCGGTTCATATTGACGGCTTGCGATTTGTCCCATTCCTCTCCTATGGACTGGATACGTGCGCCTTTTGCTCCAGTTGAGTTCCCCTCTTCCGAACCTTGTGAGTTCCTCCACACCCCTTCGGCGTTGGACGTGGCAGAGCGTCCGATGCTAGGCCTATCACTCGTATGCTTGTGAAACTTGTGTTAGGCTGGGTCCATATGTTGCGATCTCTACGGCGATCCCATAATGTGTATTTTTCCATATGGTGTGTCTTCCCTTGGTAGAGCCTGCTCTGCCGTCACTGATCGGTCGCGTCTCCCCCCTATTATCGGCTGGAGCCACCTCAGGGACATTCCATATGTTCTATTGCCCGATAAGTTCGGTCAGTCCATATGTGTGTTTCTCCACGTTACCTCCCTTCGGGCAGGATGTGGCTTCCGCAGTGTTTGCCTTCCAACAAAAGGTAACGCTTTGCCAGTGGTCCTGTGGAACAGCAGTGCCTTTCCTGGCCTAAGCCCTGTCCTATATATGCCACAATATGCGGGAGGATCAGGAGGCTTTTGCCTAGGCACTGGAAGGTGGCAGCACTAGAGGCGATTTAATTGGGATGAACGTCTCAGTTATGTATGTAACCCTCGTTCCCTGAAGGAGGGAACGGAGACGTAGTCCCGTCGCCACTATTGCTGGACCACCGCTGACCGGGTTCCGCTCGGCTCCTCAGCGAAAAACAACTGGTGCGTGCATCCACTTCTGTATTTATCCCGTGCTGCGGTGCGGAGCGTGTGATGCAATTCATGCATTGGCTCGTTTTTACAATACTCGAAGATGACAGGCTCCCTAAGCGATCCCAATCAGTTGTAACATACAACTACATCTCTGTTCCCTCCTTCAGAGAATGAGGGTTACATGCGTATCCGAGACGTTATTTGGTACTGTGACTTGACTTGCTTGAGCTGAGCCACTGACTTGACTTGCTTGGTTTGTGTGCACTTGACAAAGGTAGAGACTTGAGTTACTTGCTCCTCCCACCTTATATATTTTTGGTTTACAAATCTCACTTAGTGACAGGCGATTGTTTTCAAATGCGCATGTGTGCACATGCTCTCTTGTAAAGTGTTTATGACATGCAGCTGTGCGCTAATCTCATCAGTATAAAAGCAGTATTTTTTTTAACCAAGCTCAAAATTTGTGGGATGTGTGATGTCACAAGAGCAAGATCTAAACAAGATTTAAAAAAGATTGCCTCTAAAGCAAGACAAAGGCACCTAGCTTTACAACGTCACACCAATGGATCGTTAAATTTGACTGGTATAAGAACTGACCGCTGAAATTTTTGTACTCTCTCGCAAACCATCCTATTACACTTTTTACTACTTATAAAGTCCAAGGCCACTGTTGTATTCACCAAAGAATCCATTTACCAGTTGCTCAAAAACTCACGTTGTGCACCTATAAAATATATTTTATTTTATTTTATATTATTATATATTAATAAAGTTTAAATGTGGCACTTACCTTCGACTTATCTGTGAGAGATTCCAAATATGAATGGTTTCCATAAGGAACTAGTCGATATCTACAAAGAGAACAAACCAATATGAGGAATCTGTATAAATTACGCTAATCGTGTAGGCTTCACAATGGCTTGGATATTATGCTGCTTATACTGGATGCATTGCATTGCTGACGGTAAATAGGAGCTCCTTTCTATTTCTGATGTACTACATGTTTGTAATTCGAGCTAATAAGAGGCCAAATAGGTCTGGAATGTGTAAAGCTTTCAAGCTACATTTATCAAAACAGTTTAACTTGAATTTTCTGTTATCTTTTCACTTTTATTTTGCCTCTGTCCCAACTTTTTAAAAGTGTGTTTCAGCCATCAAAATGTGTTTATATTTACAAAATACAATTAATTTGTCCAGTGAAAACATAGAATTCTTTTCTTTGTACATTTGTCAGTAAAATATAGGTTCAAGAAAATTAGCCAAACACATATTCTTGATTTTATTGCATTTTACAAAATGCCCCAACTTTTCTGGAAATGGGGTTGTAAATATTACTGGGGAAGATAGCATTATGACCTCTGCTCCAAAAATTGTTGAGAGCACTTTTCAGCACGTCATTCACACAGAAGCCAAAGCCAGTAGCATCATTGCCTTGAAAGAAAGCACTATAGGGTGGACCCTTAGGGCTTTCAGCAGTGTCAGTGTTAATGTCAGATCCCAAGTGGGAAGAGTAGCAAGTGGTGTGGATCTAAATGTGCTTTTTCTTTTTAATCCAGGTTTAGTTTGACCATGAACAATGCACTATCATTTTAATTCAGAGTGTGCTGCACAGCAAAAATTGACTAATAATAATGAATAACGATCGCTGCATGGCACAGATCCCGCAGCGTTCTGGCCATGACACATCCGTGTGCAGTTTGAATGCTCTAATCTGTTAGCATGGGCACAGAAAATGTGAGAGACTGATAGTCATACAGAAAATGATTACTTCAAGTTATTGCTGCTAAAGTTGATTTTAAAAGCTATTGAATTATAGGGTCTACTTAGTTTCACTATGTAGAAAAGAAAACGAACTAAGAAAAAGAACTAAGAAAAATAACTCTTTATTTTTGTTAAACAAATAATGACACGTTTTAATATATCTGATATATATATTATCTGAGGTTGTATTTACCTAATTTTAGGACCTGCTAATGACCAGACAATTTTTTTTTTAAACAATATATTCAAAGGAGGGTGTACTTACTTTTTCACATGATTGCATGTGTTACATTATTTTAGCATCAGGGTTTGAAATTAACACCTGACAACCAGTCAAATGAGGGATGAAAATCCACCATGGTGGGTAAGGCATATCAACACACTTAAAAAATTTGCAGGATATGATTCATAAATTATATTCTATCACTTTGCATGGCATCGCTATCAGAGCTCTACCCATAAAAGGAGTCTCAAACATTAGAAAAACAAAGCACAAAGAGGGTCACACTCTGACAGAAAAGCAGTGCATCGGCGTATCTTTAAAATTCAAACACATTGTTTTCTATGACTGTATGCACAACAACAGCACCACTCAGCGCCAGTCCGCAGTGCCCAACTATGACTCTAGCTGTTCAAAATCATGTTGCGCCAGAGCGTCACATTATTTCCATTAAAATACAACAAATTGGAACAAATATATGTATGTATTGACTTCACCCGAGAAGATTGTGTATAGTAAATTTTTCAGTAACAGGTTTGTTTTTGTGGCTTGAATAATATAGAGTTTCATATAGAGAAATAATATAGATCACCCATTCTATTTCCGTTTGCACTGTTTTTAGTTTAGAAACCCTATTGTAATTGTTAGAATTTCCAAGGATCAGCATTCTTCCCTAAAAGTGATCAGGCAGACCAAGCAGTAAGTCATAGAGACTTGAAAGTTTGAGGGATGTTAGTAGCCACCCCCGTCTACAACGTTCACCAAGGAATACAACGTTCATGTTTCTCGAAAAACACTGCCGCAATCGACCAGTGAAGATCGAGCGGCTGTCAGAGAAGGTAAACGGAGGCCGATCGGAAACGAAACTCACTGATCCTGTTTGAATCACGACCCTAGAGGCCTGTGAGAAATTAGAAAGAAACCGGCCACCGAGGGTGCCTTCGCGCTTTTCAAGTGCGTAAAAAGGATTGTATATCACGTGATTTTTCACACATTTCCCACACATGCCCACGACATTCATACCATATGGCAGAACTCATCTTTCTGAGCAACTTTGCCTCTTGGACCACTGCTGTCAATCGAATCGTTCATTAAATATTTGAAAATAAAAAATAAAAAAACACTTTTGCAAACTAGTCCTAGGTTTTTCAGTTAACCTCAATAAAACCACTGCAGTAAAATTCTCTAGACTCTCTAGACCAATAATCATAAAAACAATTGTTGAACTTTACCCTTTGGATATCTGTAACATTTAGTCATTTAGAAAAAGGGCATGGCAAAATATACTCAAAAGCCTATAAATCCAAAACGAAAATGCTATACTTTACTTTAGGTGAGCTCATGCGAAATATGATCCTAAACAAGCACGCACATTTTTATGGAGATCGGACCATAGGTGGCACTATAACAGAACTTTTCCATTCCATTGATACTACTTTAATTATTTTTTAAGTGAACTTTTGGAGATTAGATTCACTGTTATTGACTGCCACCTTGAACTTGAGAACGTGATTAAAGAATGACGTGACCAGTGTGCGATAATCCTGCCTGTGAGATGTCCAAGGCACGGCGCTTCCAGACTTCTGTGCAACTTCCGCCGGAACCCTTGGAAACAATTGAGAGGCCACTTTTTCCAGCCCGTTCTCATAAAAGCTGCAAGACTTTTGGGCAAAAAGCGCCCTAGTGTCTACGTGCAGGTATACTCATGGAAATGATATGAGATAATTATAATTATTGTAATTATAATAATTAAATGGTATCCGCAAACATATTAATAGTTATTAGGCAATAATTAATTATTGCAGAAGTTCATTATAAGATGATTAATTTGGGGCTTTCACGATTCCTCGATTAAATTTGAGCGCTCGACTTTAAATCCTCAATTTAAATTTTCCCATGTTGATTAACTGGCAAAATGCTGTAAGTGGCGCAATCCATGTAAGAGCAGCATGAACCACATTATTAGACCGTATTCTAAGGCTGCACAATATATTTAAGCTACATTGGGATTTTTAAATGGTTTTGTGCTGTTGTGAAATCACAAACACTATGATTCAATTAAATTTATACATGCGCTGCAGGTTCTCTTACGAGAGGTCTCTCGTACTGCGTAAGATATCTTACGCTAGGGGAAAATCCTTTTCCGCGAGATATTGAAGCCAAAAATTATCCTTAATTTTGTAATAATGCAAAACGCGTTGCAGCAGCAATGCAGACATAGGCGAGACAGCTCGCGCGCCTATTGGCCACTTCGCGCCCGCTGCGTCACGTCCCGCCGAAATGGGCGTGGTCTAGGCCTATAAATATCGCTCGCAGGCAGCTATTATCTGATTTTTCATCCTTCAAGCGAAGCACACGCATCGCTGGTGCTGGATTAGAAGCCGCGCCGTCGAGAGAGAGCACCTTCAGCGGGACGAGTCACTGAAGTCGCTGGCCGCGCCGCCTTCCTGCCTTCCTGCTGCGCTTTCCGGCGCTTATATACTTCTCTTTTATTACACTGTATTTCTGTGTGTGTGTGTCGCCGCCGCGACACACATTTCTAAAAGAGCTAGCGTCTTTTTAAAGATGCCTTCCTGCGGCTTGTGCAGAGCCACACTCAGCGACGGGGACCGCCACGTGATCTGCGTTTCCTGCCTGGGTGAGGAACATGCAGCTCTCGCGCTCGCTGACGGCGGATGCCCTCACTGCGAGCTGATGGCAATGGCGACTCTGAGGACTCGCCTAGCCGTCTTCACCGAGACTGCTCCCCCGCCCGCCGCGGCGTCGCGCCGTAAAAAGCGCCGTGCCCAGCGGGCCCCGGAACCCTCCCTCAGCCGCCAAAGCTCGCCGGTTCGCCCGCTTGCTTCCCCGGCTTCTTCTGTTTCGCTTCCTGACGGACAGCGGCCGCCGTCTGCCGCCGCTTCCGTTGATATCGCGGATGAGGAAGCCCTGCTGGGAGAGGATGATTCCTGCTCTATCCTGGGGTCAGGCAGTGAGGATTGGGCGGGCTCTGAGGACCCCGCACCCCCTGCCCGCACGTCGTCAGGCAAGAGAGCTTCCATTGAGACGGAACTCATGCGAGTACTCGCACAGGCCGCGGCGAGCCTCGGCCTCGAGTGGTCTTCGCCTGAGCAGCCCGCTCACAACCGGCTGGATGGATTTTTCCTGCCTGGGGAGCGCGCTTCGCCTGCGTCCAGACCGGCGCCTTTTCTTCCTGAGTTACACGAAGAAGTCGCCAAGTCCTGGAGCGCCCCCTATTCTGCTAGAGTGCGTCCTGCTGTTTCTTTGGCATTCTCCGCTGTTGACAATGCCAAGAACAAAGGATACCTCTCGCTGCCGCCGGTTGAAGAGGCGATAGCGGCCCACTTATGCCCGCCCTCCGCTGGACGGCGCGCTAAGCCGGCCCTACCCTCTAAAGCTTGCCGCACGACGTCAAGCCTGCTCCGCCGCGCTTTCTCCGCCGCCGGGCAAGCTGCGTCAGCGTTGCACACCATGGCAACGCTCCAGATCTTCCAGGCCGATCTCCTCCGTAAGTTGGATGAGGAAGGACCTGACGCGATCTGCGTGCCGGACTTAAGGAGTGCCACGGACCTCGCTCTTCGTGCTACTAAGTCCGCAGCACAAGCCATTGGACGGACTATGGCTTCTCTCACCGTGTCTGAGAGACATCTCTGGCTGACGCTCTCGGAAATGGCCGAGTCTGAACGCACCGCGTTCCTCGACGCCCCGCTTTCCGCCACAGGCCTCTTTGGATCCTCCGTCAAGGATTTCGCGGAGAGATTCGCA
Organism: Leuciscus leuciscus; assembly: GCF_965113295.1. NCBI lineage: Eukaryota > Metazoa > Chordata > Actinopteri > Cypriniformes > Leuciscidae > Leuciscus > Leuciscus leuciscus. The sequence goes on from NC_138745.1 coordinate 13,972,095, forward strand.
GAGGTACAGAAAGCGTCTCAGGCTATGAAGCACTTCCTCCCGAAGCGCTCCAGCTCTGCAGCAGGCCGTGCGAAACCGTCTGCTCAGAGCTCACAGCCACCGTCCACTGCCTCCACTTCACAGCGCCGCCAGGCCAGAAGCGCGAGACCGCGCTCCCGCTCATCCGGTCTCCGCCCCGCAGGACGTGGCTCGCGACCTAGGATCACGGTGAAGCCCGAGGCCCCGAAGTCGTCCTAGCACAGCTAGGAAAACGACGGTGTTCCAGTCCCGCTGCAGCCGGACTCACACCAAAGCTATTCGCTCGTCCAGTTCCAGAAAATGTGACTGTTCCAGTGTTTTCTGCAGCCAACAAGTCGGTTCTGTCACCCGCTTGCCTGCACACAAATGCCGTTTTCACGGCTACCCAGATAAATCCCCAAAAGAGTGTATTTTCTGGTGTCCCGGCCACGGCCGATGGTGTTTCATGTGTAGTAAGAATGCCCACTGCCCAGTGCCCATCCCTACACACAAGCACAGCCTGTCACACAGGGCTCGCGCACATAAAACCGACTCAGATCGGTTGCGCTTCAAACATGGTGAACGTGCCCACTACCCAGTGCCCACTAACACCACGTTATGCATGTCTCACAGTTTCTGTAAAAACGAAACCAACGTGCACTCGCTTCACGCAAGCGAACGATGCTTTCGGTGTGATAAATGTGCCCGCTGTCCCGCGCCCACATCCACACATAGACATGACAGTTCCCACAGGAACCGCCCAGCCCTCCCCTCGCGGTTAAACACCGCAGAGGAGTCAAGCGCGGGCAATCTGCCCGCTGTCATCAGCGCGCCCCATGCCTCAAATGTCACGAGCGACACGCTTGTGTTACAGCACACCGAAGCTTCTCCATCGCTGAGCGAGCGGAGCGCGCTTCGTATTCAACCCCTAGCTATCCATGCAGACGCATGGGCAAAGCTACCCGGGGTCTCGAAGTGGGTGCTGAACATTATAGAAAGAGGCTATTCGCTGCAGTTTCGCCGACGCCCTCGCCGCTATGTGGCGCGCGTCGAGACCACGGTAAAAACAGAAGTAGCACATCTACTTCGAGCCGAAGTGACGAAACTATTGAGCAAAGGGGCCATAGAGCCTCTCTCTCAAGATCAGAGCGAAGGAGGGCTATACAGCAGATACTTCCTGGTACCGAAAAAAGACGGGGGTCTCAGACCCATACTAGATCTAAGGCAACTGAACAAAGTGCTTGTGAAGCGACAGTTCAGGATGCTCACGACCAGGCAAATCCTTGTGCAGATTCGCCAAGGAGATTGGTTTGTGTCAATAGATCTGAAAGACGCGTATTTTCAAATACAGATAGCGTCACGTCACAGGCGATATTTGAGATTCGCCTTCGAGGGCCAGGCATATCAGTACACAGTCCTGCCGTTCGGTTTGTCCCTAGCACCCCGTACATTTACGAAGTGCATGGATGCGGCGCTCGCACCCCTCAGAATGAGAGGCATGCGAGTGCTGAACTATTTGGACGATTGGCTGATTCTAGCGCAATCTCGCGCAGTGCTCATAGAACACACGACCATTTTACTCGATCACCTCGAGGATTTGGGTCTGAGTGTCAATTGGGCGAAGAGCTCCCTGTCACCCAGTCAGAAAATATCTTTCCTGGGCACAGAACTGGACTCACTATCCATGATAGCGCGACTATCACAACAGCGCGCGGTAGACATTCGACGCACAGCGAACTCTTTTCGCTGCGGCGCGTCTGTCCCGCTCAAGAGATTTCAGAAGATGCTAGGTCTCATGGCCTCAGCATCGTCAGTGCTCCAGCTGGGTCTGCTCCGCATGCGCCCGCTGCAGTTTTGGCTGAAAGCGCGAGTCCCACGCGAAGCGTGGGCACCCGGTTTGCTTCGCCTCAGGGTCAATCAGAAATGCGTTACAGCTCTGAAACCCTGGAAAGCGAACGACTGGTACCAATCAGGTGTAAGCCTGGGGACTTCCTCGAGGGTGAAAGTGGTGTCCACGGACGCGTCCACCTCGGGATGGGGAGCGCTGCTCGAGGGCAGACCGTTCTTCGGCCAGTGGTCAGAACGGGAGAAGCTCCTGCACATAAACTGCCTCGAAATGCTGGCAGTAGACAACGCGCTGACGCGTTTTTGTCCCCAAATAAAAGGTCACCACGTCTTGGTCCGTTCGGACAACATGTCTGTGGTGTCCTACATAAATCGCCAGGGCGGCATCAGATCCGAGAAACTGTACAGGCTGGCAGAACGCCTCCTGGTATGGGCTCAGTGCAACCTGCGCTCGCTCAGAGCAGCGCACGTGCCAGGGATCTTGAATATAGGACCGGACAGACTGTCCAGGAACAATGTTCCGGCAGGCGAGTGGTCTCTACACCCACAGACAGTCCAACTGCTGTGGAAGAAATTCGGCAGAGCGGAAGTGGACCTGTTTGCGTCTCAAGAAAACGCTCACTGTCAAGAATTTTTCTCCAAGAGCAGGAGGGCGCTGGCCCATGTGTGGCCCCGCCGCCCGCTCTATGCTTTTCCCCCCGTCTCTCTCCTGCCTCAGGTGATAGAACGGATCAGGGAAGAAGGATGCTCAGTACTGCTGGTAGCACCGTTCTGGAAAAACCAACCTTGGTTCCCAGCCGTGATGCAGTTAGCAAGTACTGCCCCGTGGCCAGTACCAATGAGGAGAGATCTCCTCTCACAGGCCCGCGGCTCGATCTGGCATCCTCACCCGGAACTATGGTCCCTTCATGTCTGGGCCATCAACGGGTACATGTTGGACTCCCTAAAGGAGTATTAAACACGATCACGCAGGCTAGAGCTCCGTCTACAAGACGACTCTATTCTTCGAAATGGTCAGTGTTTTCGGGCTGGTGCACAGCCCGTGGTGTGTCACCCACAAACTGTGATGTGACGGAGGTGCTTTCCTTCCTACAAGAGCTGTTGGATGGGGGCAGGGCCCCCTCCACGCTCAAAGTTTATGTGGCGGCTATAGCAGCGTTCTCAGAAACAACGCTTGGTCAGTCAATAGGAAGGAACGATTTAGTCATCCGCTTCCTTAGAGGAGCTAAGAGACTGAATCCTCCCAGACCTCCCTCAGTCCCCGTATGGGACCTTTCTACGGTTCTGGAAGCCATGAAAGGTGCGCCATTTGAGCCTTTACAGTCAATCGATTTGAAACACCTGTCTTTCAAGACGGTGTTTTTGCTGGCTCTCGCTTCAGTGAAGCGCATAGGGGATCTGCACGCGCTCTCTGTGAGCGCGGCGTGCATGGAGTTTGGGCCCAATGACTCAAAAGTTATACTCAAACCTAAGCACGGTTATGTTCCAAAATCCCTCAACACACCGTTTAGGGCGCAGGTTATCTCCCTGTCAGCCCTACCGGTCCCTGATGAGGAAAGAGACGCGAGCCTCCTTTGCCCAGTCAGGGCATTACGAGCTTATGTGTCTCGCTCGTCTGTTTTCAGACAGACGGAGCAGCTCTTTGTTTCGTTTAGCGGACGCTCTAAGGGACTAGCCGCGTCGAAACAGAGCCTATCCAGATGGATAGTTGATGCTATAGCGCTGGCATACGCCTCCAAGGGCATGCAGTGCCCTTTGGGTGTCAGAGCGCACTCCACGAGAGGCATGGCCTCTTCGTGGGCCTGGTCAAGTGGGATTGCCTTGCAAGATATTTGTATGGCGGCAGGCTGGGCCTCCCCGTCTACATTTATAAGGTTTTATAACCTAGAGGTTCCCGCCCTGCAGGCCAGGCTGCTGTCGGTCTAAACTACCAGTATTATCTGACCTGATGCGATCAGCTCAGAATGCTGCGTCTGCTGAGCACAGCTCAATGTTCGACAGTATAAAGCTGGGCAAACTGTGTAAGACCCACATTTTCCCCATCAGTTCAGGCCGTACCCCGCCCTGTCTGTATGATGAAATTCGCGTCCCATCGACGCTACTTTATGTGGAAAAGTGAGGCTGCACCCCTCCCTCTTCCCGGACTCCCTGTGAGTTCCCTGAGTGATTGTGCACTATATGTACCCCGGGCTTTCGCCCTTGGGTCTTTGGTGTCAGATCTCAGCATGCACGGCGTTTTACATTGGGTCCCCTAGCGTAAGATATCTTACGCAGTACGAGAGACCTCTCGTAAGAGAACGTACTCGGTTACTAACGTAACCTCGGTTCTCTCTAGAAGAGGGAACGAGTACTGCGTATCTTGCCGTGCATGCACACGCTCTGGTTGCTTCGATGATGAAAAACCAGATAATAGCTGCCTGCGAGCGATATTTATAGGCCTAGACCACGCCCATTTCGGCGGGACGTGACGCAGCGGGCGCGAAGTGCCCTGATTGGGTCTGACGTCACGCCAGGCCTCGCTCGATAGGCTGCTGCAGTTGCCGCAGAGCAGCCAATAGGCGCGCGAGCTGTCTCGCCTATGTCTGCATTGCTGCTGCAACGCGTTTTGCATTATTACAAAATTAAGGATAATTTTTGGCTTCAATATCTCGCGGAAAAGGATTTTCCCCTAGCGTAAGATATCTTACGCAGTACTCGTTCCCTCTTCTAGAGAGAACCGAGGTTACGTTAGTAACCGGGTACGTTTTACAGTAAATTTTTTACACACTGACAGGACTAGTTACATGATTCTTCCAGCGCCTCGGAGTGGCTCTGTTCATAGTAAATGCTGCTCCACACAAACTCCGTTTCTGCATGTGCTGTTTGTTTGGCTTTCCAATAATGTGCATTTGGGAACACATTTAAAGTCTGATGCGCTTTGGGTTTCATAAAGAAGCGTTACACTTATCATTTTCATGCGTTTTTACTGATTAGACTAATTACTAGCGTTCATGAAAAGACCAGGTGTAAATGCCCTCTAATTGTGTCTGAAGAGGTTTAATGGGATCTGAATGTGATTCTTAAAGGTCTGCTGAGGTCTAATGCAGTTTGATGTGGTCTAATGTAGACTAAATTGGTCGGTATGATTTTTGACTGATTTGCTGTTTGTCTTGACGTAAAAACTTCAAGCTTTTAAAAGTATTTGAAACTTTCAGACAAGACATAAAAAAATTTACACAAGCTTTATCTATCTAGTAAAAAAAAAATTTCTTATCCAAGCACCTCTGAAAGCAAAGTCCCATCTTGTTTGCAAGCGCATGCAGCAGAAGTACAGTTTGACCCCAGGCTGCATTAATTTCATTCCATTCCACTGGTACGCTGGGTAATCTGCCCAGGCGGAAGTTATTTATTGTTCCAAACTGCCCACTGTGCCTGAGAAAGAAAAAAAAAAGAAAACTTAAAATGTTTATATGCATAATTTTAACCAATTCAGTTTTGCATATAAATACATATAAATGATCGGCTTATTCAATGTGCACATATTTCTGTTTTGATGCCGAAACTTGTTCCTAAAATATTAATTAAAACAGGTTTTTATAAAGAGATATGAAACCAGATATGAAACCAGATATGAAAGGTGGAATTGAAAACGTTGGTCTTCTTGAGTCTGTCTAGCTGAATCTGACAGTAACGCATCTGATTGTCCACACTCTTAAGATCATCATCCAACTCCAGCTGCTGTCTCTTAAACTCGCAGTACTCCTTCTGATACCTGAGACAAACAAACAAAGATGACAAAATGTATTTACCTGGAAACTGACAACAACAAAAAAAAGTTAAGTTAGACCCCTGAGGTCTACGGTATCGCCGGCGATACCAGCTCGCTTTTTTTTTATTAGTGTAAAAGAAACTCATAAATACTCTGTTGACTTTGATTTTCCATAGGAGTTTCATACATCAATCGATTCTGTTAAATGTGTATTATTTTTGTGTATACTCACAATAAAAACAAAGTGTTGTGCTTTTTGCCAAATAAAGAAAAATAAACACGAAGCGAGTTCTGCCTTCTCTCTGCCAGTCAAGTCCATTCTGAAACGCGTCCGAAAATTAACAATAACTCAGCGAATACTCAGTCAAACAGACATACAGGCACACAGGCATGAAGCTTGAATTATCTTCTTTTAAATGAAGTAATTTATATAAAAAGCTAATATTCTCATCTTGTGAAATCTGTATTAAAAGAGAGCGATTCCAGTCGAGCTCATCTCATCTCATTACGTTATAATCGGCCACGCCCACGGAGAGCGCGCGCTATTCAAACGCAAATGGCTGAGGCAATCCTGTGAACGCCCCCATCAGCTCGAGAAAACACACAAGTTTATTTAGATCATTGTTTACACCGTCTTGCAGCGCTGTGAGGAATAATACTAATGGAAAATGTCCCTCAGAAGTGCGGGTATATCGAGGAGCGAGCTGAGGAATACTAGTAAGTTTTTTCCTTCTCACGTGAATTTCTTCACGTGGGTTTCTGTTTATGAATGAATAAACGGCAGAGATGCGCGCTGTTTACCACAGCTGGCAAAGACAGTTTAAATTTAAATCGCGTGTGTGAATGAATGATGATGTTTTAGCAAACTGCATTGCTATACTGAGATAAGTAAACATCGACTGAATGTTGAAATAAAATGTAGGCTATTTGTATAAGCAACGTATTAAACTGCAAATTAACAATATGCCCTAATATTTCATGAAAACAACGTTACAGTCAGACGAAATATGAAAGACAACATTTTGTTGACTAGATTTGGGTACAGTTTTTACTGTAGAATATACTGCCACATCAAATAAGCTTTTGTTTAGCAATTTCTATATATAAAATACTATTTTTGTCAAAAATAAAGTCATCAACTAAGATGTTAGCTGTGCCAATGTTGGTTATATTCAAACTAATGAATACATAGATAAAATGTAGGCCTATAGGCCTAATAATTTTTTTTACAAAGAAAGAGTACACTTGAAATATTGTTGAAATTGTAATTATTGTTGTAATTGTAACCGTTTTAATAAAATAGCAAAACATATTTACAAGATAGATGTAAGCAAAATCTTAAATGGTCAATATAAGTCTTCTTCTAAATATATCTTTTGTCATTGCATTGTGGCTCAGTCAGTGTCACACCTGAGTGAATGGCTAATTATGCAGAGTGGGTGTATTCTAAGGTGTAAACCACTCCTCGTTCACGCCCCCTCGCATATTGGCTTTCCAAGCAAAACCTGTTTTACATCAATTTAAATCAATGTATGGTTTTATGTGAACGATAAAGCAAGACTATTTTCACATAATTTTGAAGAAAAAACTATAGGCGATGACATCCATTAGTCAAAAGTCTTATTGCCACATATTTAGTATGTGTTTTGTGGCCTTATTTCAAAAACTTTAATTTTTAGTTTTTTCGATAACCACGCATAAACATTATTCTCTCAAAAATGAAAACATGTACATACATGTGGCTCACATATTATTGTAGTCCTGTTTGTGCTATATAGAGTGAATTTACACCTTTGCCATTAATATGTTTATAAGCAACTGAAAAAAGCACAAATGTCAGAGCATGTCAGAACACCCCCAGGGCCCAAAAAAACGCTCAGACTCCAGAGGGTTAAGAGGAACTTTTCTTTTTCTCGAACAGTATAACAACTTAAACTAGATGCGAAAGTTCGTCGAGACAAACTTTAAGTTGGCTTGAGAAAGTTTGGACCAGAACGTTTTTTGCTAGGCGGTTGCTAGGATGTTATGGGTGGTTGCTATGGTGTTGCTAGGGTATTTTGGGAGGTTGCTAGGGTGTTCTGGGTGGTTGCTAGGTGGTTGCTAGGGTGTCCTGGGTGGTTGTTAGGGTCTTTTGGGTGGTTGCTAGGGTCTTTTGGGTGGTTGCTAGGCGGTTGCTAGGGTATTCTGGGTGGTTGCTAGGCGGTTGCTAGGATATTTTGGGTGGTTGCTAGGGTCTTTTGGGTGGTTGCTAGGCGGTTGCTATGGTGTTATGGGTGGTTGCTAGGGTGTAGGATGTTATGGGTGGTTGCTATGGTGTTGCTGGGGTATTTTGGGAGGTTGCTAGGGTGTTCTGGGTGGTTGCTAGGGTGTCCTGGGTGGTTGTTAGGGTCTTTTGGGTGGTTGCTAGGGTCTTTTGGGTGGTTGCTAGGCGGTTGCTAGGGTATTCTGGGTGGTTGCTAGGCGGTTGCTAGGATATTTTGGGTGGTTGCTAGGGTCTTTTGGGTGGTTGCTAGGCGGTTGCTATGGTGTTATGGGTGGTTGCTAGGGTGTTTTGGGTGGTTGCTAGGGTATTCTGGGTGGTTGCTATGCGGTTGCTAGGATATTTAGGGTGGTTGCTAGGGTCTTTTGGGTGGTTGCTAGGGTATTTTGGGTGGTTGCTAGGGTATTCTGGGTGGTTGCTAGGGTATTTTGGGTGGTTGCTAGGCTATTTTGGGTGGTTGCTAGGGTCTTTTGGGTGGTTGCTAGGCGGTTGCTAGGGTATTTTGGGTGGTTGCTATGGTATTCTGGGTGGTTGCTAGGGTCTTTTGGGTGGTTGCTAGGCGGTTGTTAGGGTATTCTGGGTGGTTGCTAGGCGGTTGCTAGGATATTTTGGGAGGTTGCTAGGGTGTTCTGGGTGGTTGCTAGGGTGTCCTGGGTGGTTGTTAGGGTCTTTTGGGTGGTTGCTAGGGTCTTTTGGGTGGTTGCTAGGCGGTTGCTAGGGTATTCTGGGTGGTTGCTAGGCGGTTGCTAGGATATTTTGGGTGGTTGCTAGGGTCTTTTGGGTGGTTGCTAGGCGGTTGCTATGGTGTTATGGGTGGTTGCTAGGGTGTTTTGGGTGGTTGCTAGGGTATTCTGGGTGGTTGCTATGCGGTTGCTAGGATATTTAGGGTGGTTGCTAGGGTCTTTTGGGTGGTTGCTAGGGTATTTTGGGTGGTTGCTAGGGTATTCTGGGTGGTTGCTAGGGTATTTTGGGTGGTTGCTAGGCTATTTTGGGTGGTTGCTAGGGTCTTTTGGGTGGTTGCTAGGCGGTTGCTAGGGTATTTTGGGTGGTTGCTATGGTATTCTGGGTGGTTGCTAGGGTCTTTTGGGTGGTTGCTAGGCGGTTGTTAGGGTATTCTGGGTGGTTGCTAGGCGGTTGCTAGGATATTTTGGGAGGTTGCTAGGGTGTTTTGGGTGGTTGCTAAGGTGTTCTGGGTGGTTGCTAGGTGGTTGCTAGGGTGTAATGGGTGGTTACTAGGATGTTTTGTGTGGTTGCTATGGTGTTGCTAGGGTATTTTGGGTGGTTGCTAGGGTGTTTTGGGTGGTTGCTAGGGTGTTCTGGGTGGTTGCTAGGCGGTTGCTAGGGTGTTATGGGTGGTTACTAGGATGTTTTGTGTGGTTGCTATGGTGTTGCTAGGGTATTTTGGGTGGTTGCTAGGGTCTTTTGGGTGGTTGCTAGGCGGTTGCTAGGGTGTTTTGGGTGGTTGCTAGGGTGTTCTGGGTGGTTGCTAGGATATTTTGGGTGGTTGCTAGGGTGTTTTGGGTGGTTGCTAGGGTGTTCTGGGTGGTTGCTAGGTGGTTGCTAGGGTGTTCTGGGTGGTTGCTATGGTATTCAGAGCGGTTGATATGGTGTTACTATGTGGTTGGTAGTTGTCACAGAGGGTTACTATGGAGTTTTTATAGAGTTCTTACTTAACTAATCGCTATTAGCATGTAGCTATTCACTGCTAGCATGTGTAGCATGTTGAAAGTGCTGTTTGCTAGCATGAGTCAAAAGAGCCAAACCTCATCTCTATACGATGTTCTGATACAGAGATATAGGTCTTGTAAAACGGTTGCTAGGATACTCAAGTTTGGTTGCTATGGAGTTGCTTGGGAGCTGGGAGCTTTAAACTTAAGTTTAAATTGGTTTAAAGTAGTTTGAAGTTTATGACAGAGAGATAGATAGATAGATACACACACACACACACAAACTCAAACAGACTACCTCGCTCACACACACACTCAGACACACACACTCAGACACCCACACACTAAGAGTTTATGAGTTTAGAGTTTATAAGTGTATAAATTGATGAGTTTATAAGTGTACAAGTTTTTGAGTTTAGAGTTTATAAGTTTAAGAGTTTTTAGAGTTTATAAGTGTATACATTGAGTTTATAAGTGTACAAGTTTTTGAGTTTAGAGTTTATAAGTTTAAATGAGTTTAGAGTTCAGAGTTTATTAATTTATGAGTTTAAGAGTTCATAAGTCTATGAATTCATGAGTTTATTAGTTAATTAGTTATTACATTTAAGTTAATTAGTTTATAAGTGTATGAGATTAGAGTTTATTAGTTTAAATGAGTTTCATTGGCTAATATATATAGAATGGCAGTTTGAATTAGTCTTCAAGGGATTTAGATTTGAATTTTTGTCGGTTGGTGAGTTTGAATTTTTTTAGAATGCCCAATGTTAAGTCAATGGGAGTTTTTCCGAGTTTTGATCGTCATTTGTAGGAAAACCGTAAGTCCGATCAGTCTGAAAAGATAAAGCAACTAACTTCAGAACAGTTTGAAGGTCTGAGCCGAGTTTGGAGTATGTAGAGTTAAAGCTCTAGGACGAGTTAGAGTCAACAGTTTTTCACAGAAGATTAATAATAACTAGATGCGAAAGTTCGTCGAGACAAACTTTAAGTTGGCTTGAGAAAGTTTGGACCAGAACGTTTTTTGCTAGGCGGTTGCTAGGATGTTATGGGTGGTTGCTATGGTGTTGCTAGGATATTTTGGGAGGTTGCTAGGGTGTTCTGGGTGGTTGCTAGGGTATTTTGGGTGGTTGCTAGGCGGTTGCTAGGATATTTTGGGTGGTTGCTAAGGTCTTTTGGGTGGTTGCTAGGCGGTTGCTAGGGTGTTCTGGGTGGTTTCTAGGGTGTTTTGGGTGGTTGCTAGGGTATTCTGGGTGGTTGCTATGCGGTTGCTAGGATATTTTGGGTGGTTGCTAGGGTATTTTGGGTGGTTGCTAGGCGGTTGCTAGGGTATTTTGGGTGGTTGCTAGGGTCTTTTGGGTGGTTGCTAGGCGGTTGCTAGGGTATTTTGGGTGGTTGCTAGGGTCTTTTGCGTGGTTGCTAGGCGGTTGCTAGGGTGTTCTGGGTGGTTGCTAGGGTGTTTTGGGTGGTTGCTAGGGTATTATGGGTGGTTGCTAGGATATTTTGGGTGGTTGCTAGGGTGTTCTGGGTGGTTGCTAGGGTATTATGGGTGGTTACTAGGATGTTTTGTGTGGATGCTATGGTGTTGCTAGGGTATTTTGGGTGGTTGCTAGGGTCTTTTGGGTGGTTGCTAGGCGGTTGCTAGGGTGTTTTGGGTGGTTGCTAGGGTATTTTGTGTGGTTGCTAGGATATTTTGGGTGGTTGCTAGGGTCTTTTGGGTGGTTGCTAGGGTGTTCTGGGTGGTTGCTAGGGTGTTCTGGGTGGTTGCTATGGTATTCAGAGCGGTAGATAGATAGATACACACACACACACACACACACACACACACTAAGAGTTTATGAGTTTAGAGTTTATAAGTGTATAAATTGATGAGTTTATAAGTGTACAAGTTTTTGAGTTTAGTGTTTATAAGTTTATGAGTTTTTAGAGTTTATAAGTGTATACATTGAGTTTATAAGTGTACAAGTTTTTGAGTTTAGAGTTTATAAGTTTAAATGAGTTTAGAGTTCAGAGTTTATTAATTTATGAGTTTAAGAGTTCATAAGTCTATGAATTCATGGGTTTATTAGTTAATTAGTTATTAAATTTAAGTTAATTAGTTTATAAGTGTATGAGATTAGAGTTTATTAGTTTAAATGAGTTTCATTGGCTAATATATATAGAATGGCAGTTTGAATTAGTCTTCAAGGGATTTAGATTTAAATTTTTGTCGGTTGGTGAGTTTGAATTTTTTTAGAATGCCCAATGTTAAGTCAATGGGAGTTTTTCCGAGTTTTGATCGTCATTTGTAGGAAAACCATAAGTCCGATCAGTCTGAAAAGATATAGCATATAACTTCAGATCAGTTTGAGTGTCTGAGCCGAGTTTGGAGTATGTAGAGTTAAAGCTCTAGGGCGAGTTTGAGTCAACAGTTATTTACAGAATAATAATAATAATATTAATAACTAGATGCGAAAGTTCGTCGAGACAAACTTTAAGTTGGCTTGAGAAAGTTTGGACCAGAACGTTTTTTGCTAGGCGGTTGCTAGGATGTTGCTATGGTGTTGCTAGGGTATTTTGGGAGGTTGCTAGGGTGTTTTGTGTGGTTGCTATGGTGTTTTGGGTGGTTGCTAGGGTGTTCTGGGTGGTTGCTAGGCGGTTGCTAGGGTGTTATGGGTGGTTACTAGGATGTTTTGTGTGGTTGCTATGGTGTTGCTAGGGTGTTTTGGGTGGTTGCTAGGGTGTTTTGGGTGGTTGCTAGGGTGTTTTGGGTGGTTGCTAGGCGGTTGCTAGGGTGTTTTGGGTGGTTGCTAGGGTGTTTTGGGTGGTTGCTAGGGTCTTTTGGGTGGTTGCTAGGATATTTTGGGTGGTTGCTAGGGTCTTTTGGGTGGTTGCTAGGGTGTTCTGGGTGGTTGCTAGGGTGTTATGGGTGGTTACTAGGATGTTTTGTGTGGTTGCTATGGTGTTGCTAGGGTGTTTTGGGTGGTTGCTAGGGTGTTTTGGGTGGTTGCTAGGCGGTTGCTAGGGTGTTCTGGGTGGTTGCTAGGGTGTTTTGGGTGGTTGCTATGCGGTTGCTAGGATATTTAGGGTGGTTGCTAGGCGGTTGCTAGGGTATTTTGGGTGGTTGCTAGGGTATTCTGGGTGGTTGCTAGGCGGTTGCTAGGGTGTTTTGGGTGGATGCTAGGGTCTTTTGGGTGGTTGCTAGGCAGTTGCTAGGGTGTTCTGGGTGGTTGCTAGGCGGTTGCTAGGGTGTTATGGGTGGTTACTAGGATGTTTTGTGTGGTTGCTATGGTGTTGCTAGGGTGTTTTGGGTGGTTGCTAGGGTGTTTTGGGTGGTTGCTAGGCGGTTGCTAGGGTGTTCTGGGTGGTTGCTAGGGTGTTTTGGGTGGTTGCTATGCGGTTGCTAGGATATTTAGGGTGGTTGCTAGGCGGTTGCTAGGGTATTTTGGGTGGTTGCTAGGGTATTCTGGGTGGTTGCTAGGCGGTTGCTAGGGTGTTTTGGGTGGATGCTAGGGTCTTTTGGGTGGTTGCTAGGCAGTTGCTAGGATGTTCTGGGTGGTTGCTAGGGTGTTTTGGGTGGTTGCTAGGCGGTTGCTAGGATATTTTGGGTGGTTGCTAGGGTGTTTTGGGTGGTTGCTAGGCGGTTGCTAGGGTGTTATGGATGGTTACTAGGATGTTTTGTGTGGTTGCTATGGTGTTGCTAGGGTATTTTGGGTGGTTGCTAGGGTCTTTTGGGTGGTTGCTAGGGTCTTTTGGGTGGTTGCTAGGCGGTTGCTAGGATATTTTGGGTGGTTGCTAGGGTGGTTGCTAGGGTGTTCTGGGTGGTTGCTAGGCGGTTGCTAGGGTGTTATGGGTGTTACTAGGATGTTTTGTGTGGTTGCTATGGTGTTGCTAGGGTATTTTGGGTGGTTGCTAGGGTGTTTTGGGTGGTTGCTAGGGTCTTTTGGGTGGTTGCTAGGCGGTTGCTAGGGTGTTTTGGGTGGTTGCTAGGGTGTTTTGGGTGGTTGCTAGGCGGTTGCTAGGGTGTTCTAGGTGGTTGCTAGGGTGTTTTGGGTGGTTGCTAGGCGGTTGCTAGGATATTTTGGGTGGTTGCTAGGGTGTTCTGGGTGGTTGCTAGGCAGTTGCTAGGGTGTTATGGGTGGTTACTAGGATGTTTTGTGTGGTTGCTATGGTGTTGCTAGGGTATTTTGGGTGGTTGCTAGGGTGTTTTGGGTGGTTGCTAGGGTCTTTTGGGTGGTTGCTAGGCGGTTGCTAGGGTGTTTTGGGTGGTTGCTAGGGTCTTTTGGGTGGTTGCTAGGATATTTTGGGTGGTTGCTAGGGTCTTTTGGGTGGTTGCTAGGGTGTTCTGGGTGGTTGCTAGGTGGTTGCTAGGGTGTTCTGGGTGGTTGCTATGGTATTCAGAGCGGTAGATAGATAGATACACACACACACACACACTCAGAGTTTATGAGTTTAGAGTTTATAAGTGTATAAATTGATGAGTTTATAAGTGTACAAGTTTTTGAGTTTAGAGTTTATAAGTTTAAATGAGTTTAGAGTTCAGAGTTTATTAATTTATGAGTTTAAGAGTTCATAAGTATATGAATTCATGAGTTTATTAGTTAATTAGTTATTAAATTTAAGTTAATTAGTTTATAAGTGTATGAGATTAGAGTTTATTAGTTTAAATGAGTTTCATTGGCTAATATATATAGAATGGCAGTTTAATTTAGTTTTCAAGGGATTTAGATTTGAATTTTTGTCGGTTGGTGAGTTTGAATTTTTTTAGAATGCCCAATGTTAAGTCAATGGGAGTTTTTCCGAGTTTTGATCGTCATTTGTAGGAAAACCGTAAGTCCGATCAGTCTGAAAAGATAGAGCATATAACTTCAGATCAGTTTGAGTGTCTGAGCCGAGTTTGGAGTATGTAGAGTTAAAGCTCTAGGGCGAGTTTGAGTCAATAGTTTTTCACAGAAGATTAATAATAATAACTAGATGCGAAAGTTCGTCGAGACAAACTTTAAGTTGGCTTGAGAAAGTTTGGACCGTAAAGTTTTTTGATAGGCGGTTGCTAGGATGTTATGGGTGGTCGCGGGCAATTGCTAGGGTGTTCTGGGTGGTTGCTAGGGTGTCCTGGGTGGTTGCTAGGGTCTTTTGGGTGGTTGCTAGGGTGTTATGGGTGGTTGCTAGGGTGTTTTGGGTGGTTGCTAGGGTATTCTGGGTGGTTGCTAGGATATTCTGGGTGGTTGCTAGGGTCTTTTGGGTGGTTGCTAGGCGGTTGCTAGGGTGTTCTGGGTGGTTGCTAGGGTGTTTTGGGTGGTTGCTAGGGTATTCTGGGTGGTTGCTATGCGGTTGCTAGGATATTTAGGGTGGTTGCTAGGGTCTTTTGGGTGGTTGCTAGGTGGTTGCTAGGGTATTCTGGGTGGTTGCTAGGGTATTCTGGGTGGTTGCTAGGGTATTTTGGGTGGTTGCTAGGCGGTTGCTAGGGTATTTTGGGTGGTTGCTAGGGTATTTTGGGTGGTTGCTATGGTATTCTGGGTGGTTGCTATGGTCTTTTGGGTGGTTGCTAGGCGGTTGCTAGGGTCTTTTGGGTGGTTGCTAGGGTATTCTGGGTGGTTGCTATGCGGTTGCTAGGATATTTAGGGTGGTTGCTAGGGTCTTTTGGGTGGTTGCTAGGTGGTTGCTAGGGTATTCTGGGTGGTTGCTAGGGTATTCTGGGTGGTTGCTAGGGTATTTTGGGTGGTTGCTATGGTCTTTTGGGTGGTTGCTAGGCGGTTGCTAGGGTATTTTGGGTGGTTGCTATGGTATTCTGGGTGGTTGCTATGGTCTTTTGGGTGGTTGCTAGGCGGTTGCTAGGGTCTTTTGGGTGGTTGCTAGGGTGTTTTGGGTGGTTGCTAGGATATTCTGGGTGGTTGCTAGGCGGTTGCTAGGGTCTTTTGGGTGGTTGCTAGGTCTTTTGGGTGGTTGCTAGGGTATTCTGGGTGGTTGCTAGGCGGTTGCTAGGGTTTTTTGGGTGGTTGCTAGGGTATTCTGGGTGGTTGCTAGGGTCTTTTGGGTGGTTGCTAGGCGGTTGCTAGGGTGTTCTGGGTGGTTGCTAGGGTGATTTGGGTGGTTGCTAGGGTATTCTGGGTGGTTGCTAGGCGGTTGCTAGGGTCTTTTGGGTGGTTGCTATGGTATTCTGGGTGGTTGCTAGGGTCTTTTGGGTGGTTGCTAGGCGGTTGCTAGGGTGTTCTGGGTGGTTGCTAGGGTGTTTTGGGTGGTTGCTAAGGTATTCTGGGTGGTTGCTAGGCGGTTGCTAGGATATTTTGGGTGGTTGCTAGGGTGTTTTGGGTGGTTGCTAGGGTGTTCTGGGTGGTTGCTAGGCGGTTGCTAGGGTGTTATGGGTGGTTACTAGAATGTTTTGTGTGGTTGCTATGGTGTTGCTAGGGTATTTTTGGTGGTTGCTAGGGTGTTTTGGGTGGTTGCTAGGGTGTTCTGGGTGGTTGCTAGGTGGTTGCTAGGGTGTTATGGGTGGTTACTAGGATGTTTTGTGTGGTTGCTATGGTGTTGCTAGGGTATTTTGGGTGGTTGCTAGGGTCTTTTGGGTGGTTGCTAGGCGGTTGCTAGGGTGTTTTGGGTGGTTGCTAGGTGGTTGCTAGGGTGTTCTGGGTGGTTGCTAGGATATTTTGGGTGGTTGCTAGGGTCTTTTGGGTGGTTGCTAGGGTGTTCTGGGTGGTTGCTAGGTGGTTGCTAGGGTGTTCTGGGTGGTTGCTATGGTATTCAGAGCGGTAGATAGATAGATAGATAGATAGATACACACACACACTCAGAGTTTATGAGTTTAGAGTTTATAAGTTTAAATGAGTTTAGAGTTCAGAGTTTATTAATTTATGAGTTTAAGAGTTCATAAGTCTATGAATTCATGAGTTTATTAGTTAATTAGTTATTACATTTAAGTTAATTAGTTTATAAGTGTGTGAGATTAGAGTTTATTAGTTTAAATGAGTTTCATTGGCTAATATATATAGAATGGCAGTTTGATTTAGTTTTCAAGGGATTTAGATTTGAATTTTTGTCGGTTGGTGAGTTTGAATTTTTTTAGAATGCCCAATGTCAAGTCAATGGGAGTTTTTCCGAGTTTTGATCGTCATTTGTAGGAAAACCGTAAGTCCGATCAGTCTGAAAAGATATAGCATATAACTACAGATCAGTTTGAGTGTCTGAGCCGAGTTTGGAGTATGTAGAGTTAAAGCTCTAGGGCGAGTTTGAGTCAACAGTTTTTCACAGAAGAATAATAATAATAATATTAATAATAACTAGATGCGAAAGTTCGTCGAGACAAACTTTAAGTTGGCTTGAGAAAGTTTGGACCGGAAAGTTTTTTGCTAGGCGGTTGCTAGGATGTTATGGGTGGTTGCTATGATGTTGCTAGGGTATTTAGGGCGGTTGCTCAGGTGTTCTGGGTGGTTGCTATGGTATTCTGGGTGGTTGCTAGGGTATTCTGGGTGGTTGCTAGGCGGTTGCTAGGATATTTTGGGTGGTTGCTAGGGTCTTTTGGGTGGTTGCTAGGCGGTTGCTAGGGTGTTCTGGGTGGTTGCTAGGGTGTTTTGGGTGGTTGCTAGGGTATTCTGGGTGGTTGCTAGGCGGTTGCTAGGGTCTTTTTGGTGGTTGCTAGGGTGTTTTGGGTGGTTGCTAGGGTATTCTGGGTGGTTGCTAGGCGGTTGCTAGGGTCTTTTTGGTGGTTGCTAGGGTCTTTTTGGTGGTTGCTAGGGTGTTTTGGGTGGTTGCTAGGGTATTCTGGGTGGTTGCTAGGCGGTTGCTAGGGTCTTTTTGGTGGTTGCTAGGGTGTTCTGGGTGGTTGCTAGGGTGTTTTGGGTGGTTGCTAGGGTATTCTGGGTGGTTGCTAGGCGGTTGCTAGGGTGTTCTGGGTGGTTGCTAGGGTGTTTTGGGTGGTTGCTAGGGTATTCTGGGTGGTTGCTAGGCGGTTGCTAGGCTATTTTGGGTGGTTGCTAGGGTCTTTTGGGTGGTTGCTAGGCGGTTGCTAGGGTGTTCTGGGTGGTTGCTAGGGTGTTTTGGGTGGTTGCTAGGGTATTCTGGGTGGTTGCTAGGCGGTTGCTAGGCTATTTTGGGTGGTTGCTAGGGTCTTTTGGGTGGTTGCTAGGCGGTTGCTAGGGTGTTCTGGGTGGTTGCTAGGGTGTTTTGGGTGGTTGCTAGGGTATTCTGGGTGGTTGCTAGGCGGTTGCTAGGGTCTTTTGGGTGGTTGCTAGGGTCTTTTGGGTGGTTGCTAGGCGGTTGCTAGGGTGTTCTGGGTGGTTGCTAAGGTATTCTGGGTGGTTGCTAGGGTATTCTGGGTGGTTACTAGGCGGTTGCTAGGGTATTTTGGGTGGTTGCTAGGGTATTTTGGGTGGTTGCTAGGCTATTTTGGGTGGTTGCTAGGGTCTTTTGTGTGGTTGCTAGGCGGTTGCTAGGGTATTTTGGGTGGTTGCTAGGGTCTTTTGGGTGGATGCTAGGCGGTTGCTAGGGTGTTCTGGGTGGTTGCTAGGGTATTATGGGTGGTTGCTAGGCGCTTGCTAGGATATTTTGGGTGGTTGCTAGGGTGTTTTGCTAGGGTGTTCTGGGTGGTTGCTACGCGGTTGCTAGGGTGTTATGGGTGGTTACTAGGATGTTTTGTGTGGTTGCTATGGTGTTGCTAGGGTATTTTGGGTGGTTGCTAGGGTGTTTTGGGTGGTTGCTAGGCGGTTGCTAGGGTGTTTTGGGTGGTTGCTAGGGTCTTTTGGGTGGTTGCTAGGATATTTTGGGTGGTTGCTAGGGTCTTTTGGGTGGTTGCTAGGGTGTTCTGGGTTGTTGCTAGGTGGTTGCTAGGGTGTTCTGGGTGGTTGCTATGGTATTCAGAGCGGTAGATAGATAGATACACACACACACACACACACACACACACACTCAGAGTTTATGAGTTTAGAGTTTATAAGTGTATAAATTGATGAGTTTATAAGTGTACGAGCTTTTGAGTTTAGAGTTTATAAGTTTAAATGAGTTTAAGAGTTCAGAGTTTATTAATTTTTGAGTTTAAGAGTTCATAAGTCTATGAATTCATGAATTTATTAGTTAATTAGTTATTACATTTAAGTTAATTAGTTTATAAGTGTATGAGATTAGAGTTTATTAGTTTAAATGAGTTTCATTGGCTAATATATATAGAATGGCAGTTTGAATTAGTCTTCAAGGGATTTAGATTTGAATTTTTGTCGGTTGGTGAGTTTGAATTTTTTTAGAATGCCCAATGTTAAGTCAATGGGAGTTTTTCCGAGTTTTGATCGTCATTTGTAGGAAAACCGTAAGTCCGATCAGTCTGAAAAGATAAAGCAACTAACTTCAGATCAGTTTGAGTGTCTGAGCCGAGTTTGGAGTATGTAGAGTTAAAGCTCTAGGAGGAGTTTGAGTCAACGGTTTTTCACAGAAGAATAATAATAATAATATTAATAATAATAAGTTTAAATAGGATTTCAATATGTTGGCTTTCTCAAGCCAACTTAAGTTTAAGTACAATATCAGTAAGTTGGCTTTCTCAGCCAACTTAAGTTTAAATAGGATTTCAATATGTTGGCTTTCTCAAGCCAACTTAATAATAAGTTTAAGTACAATATCAGTAAGTTGGCTTTCTCAAGCCAACTTAACTAGATGCGAAAGTTCGTCGAGACAAACTTTAAGTTGGCTTGAGAAAGTTTGGACCAGAACGTTTTTTGCTAGGCGGTTGCTAGGATGTTATGGGTGGTTGCTATGGTGTTGCTAGGATATTTTGGGAGGTTGCTAGGGTGTTCTGGGTGGTTGCTAGGGTCTTTTGGGTGGTTGCTAGGGTGTTTTGGGTGGTTGCTAGGGTATTCTGGGTGGTTGCTATGCGGTTGCTAGGATATTTAGGGTGGTTGCTAGGGTCTTTTGGGTAGTTGCTAGGCGGTTGCTAGGGTATTTTGGGTGGTTGCTAGGCTATTTTGGGTGGTTGCTAGGGTATTTTGGGTGGTTGCTAGGGCCTTTTGGGTGGTTGCTAGGCGGTTGTTAGGGTATTTTGGGTGGTTGCTAGGGTCTTTTGGGTGGTTGCTAGGCAGTTGCTAGGGTGTTCTGGGTGGTTGCTAGGGTGTTTTGGGTGGTTGCTAGGGTATTATGGGTGGTTGCTAGGCGGTTGCTAGGATATTTTGGGTGGTTGCTAGGGTGTTATGGGTGGTTACTAGGATGTTTTGTGTGGTTGCTATGGTGTTGCTAGGGTGTTTTGGGTGGTTGCTAGGGTGTTTTGGGTGGTTGCTAGGGTCTTTTGGGTGGTTGCTAGGCGGTTGCTAGGGTGTTTTGGGTGGTTGCTAGGGTCTTTTGGGTGGTTGCTAAGCGGTTGCTAGGGTGTTCTGGGTGGTTGCTAGGGTGTTTTGGGTGGTTGCTAGGGTCTTTTGGGTGGTTGCTAGGCGGTTGCTAGGGTGTTCTGGGTGGTTGCTAGGGTGTTTTGGGTGGTTGCTAGGGTATTCTGGGTGGTTGCTAGGATATTTAAGGTGGTTGCTAGGGTCTTTTGGGTGGTTGCTAGGCGGTTGTTAGGGTATTTTGGGTGGTTGCTAGGGTATTTTGGGTG
Organism: Leuciscus leuciscus; assembly: GCF_965113295.1. Lineage (NCBI taxonomy): Eukaryota > Metazoa > Chordata > Actinopteri > Cypriniformes > Leuciscidae > Leuciscus > Leuciscus leuciscus. Next base: position 13,992,149 of record NC_138745.1, read on the forward strand.
GTTGCTAGGGTCTTTTGGGTGGTTGCTAGGCGGTTGCTAGGGTATTCTGGGTGGTTGCTAGGGTCTTTTGGGTGGTTGCTAGGCGGTTGCTAGGGTGTTTTGGGTGGTTGCTAGGGTATTCTGGGTGGTTGCTAGGTGGTTGCTAGGGTGTCCTGGGTGGTTGCTAGGGTCTTTTGGGTGGTTGCTAGGCGGTTGCTAGGGTGTTCTGGGTGGTTGCTAGGGTGTTTTGGGTGGTTGCTAGGGTATTCTGGGTGGTTGCTAGGTGGTTGCTAGGATATTTTGGGTGGTTGCTAGGGTGTTTTGGGTGGTTGCTAGGGTGTTCTGGGTGGTTGCTAGGTGGTTGCTAGGGTGTTCTGGGTGGTTGCTATGGTATTCAGAGCGGTTGATATGGTGTTACTAGGTGGTTGGTAGTTGTCACAGATGGTTACTATGGAGTTTTTATAGAGTTCTTACTTAACTAATCACTATTAGCATGTAGCTATTCACTGCTAGCATGTGTAGCATGTTGAAAGTGCTGTTTGCTAGCATGAGTCAAAAGAGCCAAACCTCATCTCTATACGATGTTCTGAAACAGAGATATAGGTCTTGCAAAACGGTTGCTAGGATACTCAAGTTTGGTTGCTATGGAGTTGCTTGGGAGCTGGGAGCTTTAAACTTAAGAAGTTTAAATTGGTTTAAAGTTTAAAGTAGTTTGAAGTTTATGACAGAGAGATAGATAGATAAATAAGTTAGATAGATAGATACACACACACACACACACACACACACACACTCAAACAGACTACCTCGCTCACACACTCACTCAGACACTCAGACACACACACACACACACACACACACTCAGAGTTTATGAGTTTAGAGTTTATAAGTGTATAAATTGATGAGTTTATAAGTGTACAAGTTTTTGAGTTTAGAGTTTATAAGTTTAAATGAGTTTAGAGTTTATAAGTTTAAATGAGTTTAGAGTTCAGAGTTTATTAATTTATGAGTTTAAGAGTTCATAAGTCTATGAATTCATGAGTTTATTAGTTAATTAGTTATTAAATTTAAGTTAATTAGTTTATAAGTGTATGAGATTAGAGTTTATTAGTTTAAATGAGTTTCATTGGCTAATATATATAGAATGGCAGTTTGAATTAGTCTTCAAGGGATTTAGATTTGAATTTTTGTCGGTTGGTGAGTTTGAATTTTTTTAGAATGCCCAATGTTAAGTCAATGGGAGTTTTTCCGAGTTTTGATCGTCATTTGTAGGAAAACCGTAAGTCTGATCAGTCTGAAAAGATATAGCAACTAACTTCAGATCAGTTTGAGTGTCTGAGCCGAGTTTGGAGTATGTAGAGTTAAAGCTCTAGGACGAGATAGAGTCAACAGTTTTTCACAGAAGATTAATAATAACTAGATGCGAAAGTTCGTCGAGACAAACTTTAAGTTGCCTTGAGAAAGTTTGGACCGTAAAGTTTTTTGATAGGCGGTTGCTAGGATGTTATGGGTGGTCGCTATGGTGTTTCTAGGGTGTTTTGGGCAATTGCTAGGGTGTGCTGGGTGGTTGCTAGGTGGTTGCTAGGGTGTCCTGGGTGGTTGCTAGGCTCTTTTGGGTGGTTGCTAGGGTGTTATGGGTGGTTGCTAGGGTGTTTTGGGTGGTTGCTAGGGTATTCTGGGTGGTTCCTAGGATATTTTGGGTGGTTGCTAGGGTCTTTTGGGTGGTTGCTAGGCGGTTGCTAGGGTGTTCTGGGTGGTTGCTAGGGTGTTTTGGGTGGTTGCTAGGGTATTCTGGGTGGTTGCTATGCGGTTGCTAGGATATTTAGGGTGGTTGCTAGGGTCTTTTGGGTGGTTACTAGGGTATTCTGGGTGGTTGCTAGGGTATTTTGGGTGGTTGCTATGGTCTTTTGGGTGGTTGCTATGCGGTTGCTAGGATATTTAGGGCGGTTGCTAGGGTATTCTGGGTGGTTGCTAGGGTATTTTGGGTGGTTGCTATGGTCTTTTGGGTGGTTGCTAGGCGGTTGCTAGGGTATTTTGGGTGGTTGCTATGGTATTCTGGGTGGTTGCTAGGGTCTTTTGGGTGGTTGCTAGGGTGTTTTGGGTGGTTGCTAGGATATTCTGGGTGGTTGCTAGGCGGTTGCTAGGGTCTTTTGGGTGGTTGCTAGGGTCTTTTGGGTGGTTGCTAGGGTATTCTGGGTGGTTGCTATGCGGTTGCTAGGATATTTAGGGTGGTTGCTAGGGTCTTTTGGGTGGTTGCTAGGCGGTTGCTAGGGTATTTTGGGTGGTTGCTAGGGTATTCTGGGTGGTTGCTAGGGTGTTTTGGGTGGTTGCTAGGGTATTCTGGGTGGTTGCTAGGCGGTTGTTAGGATATTTTGGGTGGTTGCTATGGTGTTTTGGGTGGTTGCTAGGGTGTTCTGGGTGGTTGCTAGGCGGTTGCTAGGGTGTTATGGGTGGTTACTAGGATGTTTTGTGTGGTTGCTATGGTGTTGCTAGGGTATTTTGGGTGGTGGCTAGGGTGTTCTGGGTGGTTGCTAGGGTGTTGCTAGGGTATTTTGGGTGGTTGCTAGGTGGTTGCTAGGCGGTTGCTAGGGTGTTCTGGGTGGTTGCTAGGGTGTTCTGGGTGGTTGCTAGGATATTTTGGGTGGTTGCTAGGGTCTTTTGGGTGGTTGCTAGGGTGTTCTGGGTGGTTGCTAGGTGGTTGCTAGGGTGTTCTGGGTGGTTGCTATGGTATTCAGAGCGGTTGATATGGTGTTACTAGGTTGGTTGGTAGTTGTCACAGATGGTTACTATGGAGTTTTTATAGAGCTCTTACTTAACTAATCGCTATTAGCATGTAGCTATTCACTGCTAGCATGTGTAGCATGTTGAAAGTGCTGTTTGCTAGCATGAGTCAAAAGAGCCAAACCTTATCTCTATACGATGTTCTGATACAGAGATATAGGTCTTGCAAAACGGTTGCTAGGGTACTAAAGTTTGGTTGCTATGGCGTTGCTTTGGAGCTGGTATATTTAAATTAAGAAGTTTAAAGTGGTTTGAAGTTTAAAGTAGTTTGAAGTTTATGATAGATAGATAGATAGATAGATAGATAGATAGATAGATAGATAAAGTTAGATTGATAGACAGACAGACACACACACACTAACTCGCTCACACGCACACTCAGAGTTTATGAGTTTAGAGTTTATAAGTATAAATTGATGAGTTTATAAGTGTACGAGTTTTTGAGTTTAGAGATTATAAGTTTAAATGAGTTTACAGTTTATAAGTTTGAGTTTAAGAGTTCAGAGTTTATACATTTATGAGTTTAAGAGTTCATAAGTCTATGAATTCATGAGTTTATAAGTTAATTAATTTATAAGTGTATGAGTTTAGAGTTTATAAGTTTAAATGAAGTAAATTTAGTAGTTTGAAGTTTAATTTAGTTTGAAGTTTAATTTAGTTTGAAGTTTAATTTAGTTTGAAGTTTAATTTAGTTTGAAGTAGATAGATGAGTTTATTAGTTTAAATGAAGTAAATTTAGTAGTTTGAAGTTTAAATTAGTTTAAAGTTTAAATTAGTTTGAAGTTTAAAGTTTAAATTAGTTTGAAGTTTAATTTAGTTTGAAGTTTAATTTAGTTTGAAGTTTAATTTAGTTTGAAGTAGATAGATAGATGAGTTTATTAGTTTAAATGAAGTAAATTTAGTAGTTTGAAGTTTAAATTAGTTTGAAGTTTAAAGTTTAAATTAGTTTGAAGTTTAATTTAGTTTGAAGTAGATAGATAGATGAGTTTATTAGTTTAAATGAGTCTCAATAGCCCCTTTCACACAGAGATTCCGGAAAATACACGGATAAAGTGACCCGGGATTTGACCCGGGTTCGTTTGATTTTGGTCATTCACACTGCCAGTGATTTTCCGGAATCAGAGAGTGCGTTCACACACAACCCGTAAAAATGCCGTAAAGACACGTGACATCGATGTGACTTGTTATCTCAGCAGCGTCTTAAGTTTGCTTATGAGCTGCGATCTCTCTCTCAAGAAACCACGCCTGTGCATTTGTTTCTCTGATTCGATCATAAACTTGCGCATTACGTACCGTTTCACAGCTGGAGAAAGAGCCCGGCTTCAGCGTCATCACTACGACACGGCATTATTACGGCTTTTGTTCACACAGCGCGCGTTCCGGGACTGAACACGGCAATGTTACTAGGTCCCGACCCGGCATCGATCCCGGCATAAATCCCGGGTCGAGTTTGCGTTCACACAGAAGGCGCTCTGGCAATTTGCCGGCAATTTGCCGGGTTCAAAGCGCTGTGTGAAAGGGGCTAATGGCTCATAGTATATAGAACGGCAGTTTGGTTTAGACTTCAAGGGATTTAGATTTGAATTTTTGTCGGTTGGTCAGTTTGAAAAAGTCAATGGGAGTTTTTCCGAGTTTTGATCGTCATTTTTAGGAAAACCGTAAGTCCGATCAGTTAGAAAAGATATAGCATACCGAGTCAGAATAGTCTGAAGGTCTGAGCCGAGTTTGGAGTATGTAGAGTTAAAGCTCTAGGCTGTATTAAAGTTATATTTTTTTAGTCTCAGAAGAACAACAATAATATTAAGTTTAAGTACAATATCAGTAAGTTGGCTCTCTCAAGCCAACTTAATAATAAGTTTAAGTACAATATCAGTAAGTTGGCTTTCTCAAGCCAACTTAACTAGAATGTACATTTCCTGAAGAAAATGTGAAGTGGTGCTTGCAGTGGCAAAACTAGCCACTGGGCAGATGCTAACACAATTAACATGTTGTGATACCATGATATACCACGTTTTAGCATTATTGACCACGATTTACCATGTTTCTAAGATGATTTACTACGATTTACCACATTCCAGCATGATTTACTATGATTAACATGTTGTTAAAATGATGCTAGCATGATTAGCATGTTGTTAACATGATTAACATGTTGGTAGCATGATGCTAGCATGATGCTAGCATGCTTTTAACAAGATGTTAGCATGATTATTATTTTGCTAGCATGTTTTTAGCCAGATGCTAACATGATTAGCATGTTGCTAGCATTATGCTAGCTTGATTAGCATGTTGGTAGCTTGATGCTAACATGATTAGCATGTTGCTAGCATGTTTTTAGCTAGATGCTGACATGATTAGCATGTTGCTAGCATAACGCTAGCTTGATTAGCATGTTGCTAGCATGATGCTAGCTTGATTAGCATGTTGCTAGCATTATGCTAGCTTGATTAGCATTATGTTAGCATGATGCTAGCTTGATTAACATGTTGGTAGCTTGATGCTAGCATGATTAGCATGTTGCTAGCATGTTTTTAGCTAGACGCTAACATGATTAGCATGTTGCTAGCATAACGCTAGCTTGATTAGCATTTTGCTAGCATGATGCTAGCTTGATTAGCATTTTGCTAGCATTATGATAGCTTGATTAGCATGTTGCTAGCATGATGCTAGCATGATTAGTATGTTGTTAACATGTTTTTAGCAAGATGCTGTTGCCAGGTGGTGGTTGCTAGGGTTTTCTGGGTGGTTGCTATGGTGTTGCTAGGCAGTTGCTAAGGTGTTCTGGGTGGTTGCTAGGCAGTTGCTAGGGTATTCTTGGTGGTTGCTAGCCAGTTGCTAGGGTATTCTTGGTGGTTGCTAGGGCATTGCTAGGTGGTTGCTATGGTGTTGCTAGGCAGTTGCTAGGGTGTTCTGGGTGGTTGCTAGGCGTTTTGGGTGGTTACTAGGCAGTTGCTAGGTGTTCTGGGTGGTTGCTAGGCAGTTGCTAGGGTGTTCTGGTTGGTTGCTAGAGTTTTTTGGTGGTTACTAGAGCATTTCTAGACGTTGCTAGGGTGTTCAAGGTGGTTGCTAAGGTATTTTTGGTAGTTGCTATGGTGTTACTAGGTGGTTGGTCAAATATGGTTACTATGGAGTTTTTATAGAGTTCTTAAAATCTTTAATAACGAGTTCCTTCAGTACACAAGCATGGAGCAATATCGCAAGGCTACGAGTGTGATATTGCTTTAAAAAATGTAAAAAGAAAATGTTTTTATATTATTTATTGGTTTAGGGTGGTTGCTAGGGAGCTCTTAGTGGTTGCTAGGGTGCTGTAACTGGTTGCTAGGGTGTGGCTATGAAGATTTTAGGCCATTACTTATTGGCTGCTTGATAATATAAATCCTCTAAGGGAGAGAGAGAGGGAGAGAAACGCAGGGGTGTCAGGCCCTTTGGAGTGGTGTGTGTGAAAACGGCAGTTGGGATTCAAATGTTTTTAGAACTCCCCATGTTAAGTCAATGGGACTTTTTTGGCCGCTTTTTCGTCCGCTGTGCGAACATCGTACACCCGATCGCTTAGAAAAGATATAGCACACCTCTCCTCAATGAGCCGGTCGATTTGACATCTCACTCAGGGGTCTGTGACAAACGGTGCGGGGCAAGTTACGCGCCAAACTTTTGGCAGAATAATAATAAGAATAACTAGAATGTACATTTCCTGAAGAAAATGTGAAGTGGTGCTTGCAGTGGCAAAACTCACCACTCGGTTGCTAGGGTGTTGTACATGATTGCATACGAGCCAACAACAATGTCTGTACGATGTTGTGGAGCTGAAATATGGCTTCTATATGTTTCAATATGGTTGCTAGGTGGCTCTAAACGGTTGCTATGGTGTGAATACACAGTAACCGTGGTGATATTTTACAGACTGTTTCCCAAACGAAACAAAAGAGCCAAATCCCATCTCTATACGATGTTCTGATGAAAAGACATGGGTCTTGATAAACGGTTGCTAGGGTACTCTGTTTGGTTGCTAGGGAGTGGTTTGGCAGCTGCCAATCATGAAACTCCAAAGGCTGCTTGTCAGTATGAATGATATAAACCAACTCCCATGCCTCTGTGACATTCAGAATGGAAGATATTCCTCTTTGGACTTTGGTTGCTAGGGTACTCTGTTTGGTTGCTATGGAGTTGCTTGGCAGCTGCCAATGATGAAACTGCAAAGGCTTCTTGTCACTATGAATGATATAAACCAACTCCCATGCCTCGGTGACATTCAGAATGGAAGAAATGCCTCTTTGGATTTTGGTTGCTAGGGTACTCTGTTTGGTTGCTATGGAGTTGCTAGGCAGCTGCCAATGATGAAACTCCAAAGGCTTCTTGCCACTATGAATGATATAAACCAACTCCCATGCCTCTGTGACAGTCAGAACGGAAGATATCCCTCTTTGGATTTTGGTTGCTAGGGTACTCTGTTTGGTTGCTAGGGAGTGGCGTGGCAGCTGCCAATCATGAAATTCCAAAGGCTGCTTGTCAGTATGAATGATATAAACCAAAATTGTGTTAACAAAGATGCTAACACAATTAACATGTTGTGATACCATGATATACCAAGTTTTAGCATTATTTACCACGATTTACCATGTTTCTAAGATGATTTACTACGATTTACCACATTCCAGCATGATTTACTATGATTAACATGTTGTTAAAATGATGCTAGCATGATTAGCATGTTGTTAACATGATTAGCATGTTGGTAGAATGATGCTAGCTTGATTAACATGTTGTTTGCATAATGCTAGCTTGAATAGCATTTTGCTAGCATGATGCTAGCTTAATTAGCATATTGGTAGCATGATGCTAGCATGATTAGCATTTTGCTAGCATGATGCTAGCTTGATTAGCATTATGTTAGCATGATGCTAGCTTGATTAGCCTGTTTTTAGCTAGACGCTAACATGATTAGCATGTTTCTAGCATAATGCTAGCTTGATTAGCATAATGCTAGCATGATGCTAGCTTGATTAGCATGTTGCTAGCATGATGCTAGCTTGATTAGCATGTTGCTAGCATAATGCTAGCTTGATTAGCATGTTGCTAGCATGATGCTAGCTTGATTAGCATGTTGCTAGCATTATGTTAGCTTGATTAGCATGTTGCTAGCATTATGCTAGCTTGATTAGCATGTTGCTAGCATAATGCTAGCTTGATTAACATGTTGGTAGCTTGATGCTAGCATGATTAGCATGTTGCTAGCATGTTTTTAGCTAGACGCTAACATGATTAGCATGTTGCTAGCATAATGCTAGCTTGATTAGCATGTTGCTAGCATGATGCTAGCTCAATTAGCATATTGGTAACATGATGCTAGCATGATTAGCATTTTGCTAGCATGATGCTAGCTTGATTAGCATTATGTTAGCATGATGCTGGCTTGATTAGCATTATGTTAGCATGATGCTAGCTTGATTAGCATGTTTTTAGCTAGACGCTAGCTTGATTAGCATTTTGCTAGCATTATGATAGCTTGATTAGCATGATGCTAGCATGTTGCTAGCTTGATTAGCATGCTTGTATATTTAATATAAATCCTCTAAGGGAGAGAGAGAGGGAGAGAAACGCAGGGGTGTCAGGCCCTTTGGAGTGGTGTGTGTGAAAACGGCAGTTGGGATTCAAATGTTTTTAGAACTCCCCATGTTAAGTCAATGGGACTTTTTTGGCCGCTTTTTCGTTCGCTGTGCGAACATCGTACACCCGATCGCTTAGAAAAGATATAGCACACCTCTCCTCAATGAGCCGCTCGATTTGACACCTCACTCAGGGGTCTGTGACAAACGGTGCGGGGCGCATTACGCGCCAAACTTTTGGCAGAATAATAATAATAAAAAAAATAAGAAGAACTAGAATGTACATTTCCTGAAGAAAATGTGAAGTGGTGCTTGCAGTGGCAAAACTCGTCACTGGGCAGATGCTAACACAACTAACATGTTGTGATACCATGATATACCACGTTTTAGCATTATTTACCACGATTTACCATGTTTCTAAGATGATTTACTACGATTTACCACATTCCAGCATGATTTACTATGATTAACATGTTGTTAAAATGATGGTAGCATGATTAGCATGTTGTTAACATGATTAGCATGTTGGTAGCATGATGCTAGCATGATTAGCATTTTGCTAGCATGTTTTTAGTTAGATGCTAACATGATTAGCATGTTGCTAGCATTATGCTAGCTTGATTAACATGTTGTTAGCATGATGCTAGCTTGAATATCATTGTGCTAGCTTAATTAGCATATTGGTAGCATGATGCTAGCATGATTAGCATTATGTTAGCATGATGCTAGCTTGATTAGCATGTTGGTAGCTTGATGTTAGCATGATTAGCATGTTGCTAGCATGTTTTTAGCTAGATGCTAACATGATTAGCATGTTGCTAGCATTATGCTAGCTTGATTAGCATGTTGTTAACATGATGCTAGCTTGAATAGCATTGTGATAGCTTAATTAGCATATTGGTAGCATGATGCTAGCATGATTAGCATTATGTTAGCATAATGCTAGCTTGATTAGCATGTTGGTAGCTTGATGTTAGCATGATTAGCATGTTGCTAGCATGTTTTTAGCTAGATGCTAACATGATTAGCATGTTGCTAGCATTATGCTAGCTTGATTAGCATGTTGTTAACATGATGCTAGCTTGAATAGCATTGTGATAGCTTAATTAGCATATTGGTAGCATGATGCTAGCATGATTAGCATTATGTTAGCATAATGCTAGCTTGATTAGCATGTTGGTAGCTTGATGTTAGCATGATTAGCATGTTGCTAGCATGTTTTTAGCTAGATGCTAACATGATTAGCATGTTGCTAGCATAATGCTAGCTTGATTAGCATGTTGCTAGCATGATGTTAGCTTGATTAGCATGTTGCTAGCATTATGCTAGCTTGATTAGCATGTTGCTAGCATGATGCTAGCTTGATTAGCATTATGCTAGCTTGATTAGCATGATGCTAGCATGATGCTAGCTTGATTAGCATGTTGCTAGCATGATACTAGCATGATTAGTATGTTGCTAGCATGTTTTTAGCAAAGATGCTGTTGCCAGGTGGTGGTTGCTAGGGTTTTCTGGGTGGTTGCTATGGTGTTGCTAGGCAGTTGCTAAGGTGTTCTGGGTGGTTGCTAGGCAGTTGCTAGGGTATTCTTGGTGGTTGCTAGGTGGTTGCTAGGCAGTTGCTATGGTATTCTGGGTGGATGCTAGGGCGTTGCTAGGCAGTTGCTAGGGGGTTCTGGGTGGTTGCTAGGCGTTCTGGGTGGTTACTAGGCAGTTGCTAGGTGTTCTGGGTGGTTGCTAGGCAGTTGCTAGGGTGTTCTGGGTGGTTGCTAGAGTTTTTTTGGTGGTTAATAGAGCATTTCTAGACGTTGCTAGGGTGTTCAGGGTGGTTGCTAAGGTATTTTTGGTAGTTGCTATGGTGTTACTAGGTGGTTGGTAGTTGTCAAATATGGTTACTATGGAGTTTTTATAGAGTTCTTAAAATCTTTAATAACGAGTTCCTTCAGTACGGCACTCGGCCTGCGGCCTCGTGCCTATGGCCGAATAGGCACAAGCATGGAGCAATATTGCAAGGCTACGAGTGTGATATTGCTTTAAAAAATGTAAAAAAAATGTTTTTATATTATTTATTGGTTTAGGGTGGTTGCTAGGGAGCTCAGAGTGGTTGCTAGGGTGCTGTAACTGGTTGCTAGGGTGTGGCTATGAAGATTTTAGGCCATTACTTATTGGCTGCTTGATAATATAAATCCTCTGAGGGAGAGAGAGAGGGAGAGAAACGCAGGGGTGTCAGGCCCTTTGGAGTGGTGTGTGTGAAAACGGCAGTTGGGATTCAAATGTTTTTAGAACTCCCCATGTTAAGTCAATGGGACTTTTTTGGCCGCTTTTTCGTTCGCTGTGCGAACATCGTACACCCGATCGCTTAGAAAAGATATAGCACACCTCTCCTCAATGAGCCGCTCGATTTGACACCTCACTCAGGGGTCTGTGACAAACGGTGCGGGGCGCATTACGCGCCAAACTTTTGGCAGAATAATAATAATAAAAAAAATAAGAAGAATAATAAGTATGAGTGACAATAACACTAGTGTTGCTTTGAAAAAGCACCACTAATAATAAGTATGAGTGACAATAACACTAGTGTTGCTTTGAAAAAGCACCACTAATAAGTATGAGTGACAATAACACTAGTGTTGCTTTGAAAAAGCACCACTAATAAGTTTAAGTACAATATCAGTAAGTTGGCTTTCTCAAGCCAACTTAATAATATTGTACTGTATATTACATGTTTTAGATTTAAAATGGCTAACTTCAACTTCACCTGATTTCAATCTGATCTTGACAGTTTGAGCAGTAAATTTGAGCAAGGACTGCATTATGAATGTTTCACAATAGAGTGTGTGCAGAATTATTAGGCATGTTGATTTTCTGATCATATATTTTTTCCAGGTCCATTTGACCAATTCCAAACCTCATTAATCTTAATAACAACTACTATTTATTTTGTATTTAATCATTTATAAGTGATATATAATTGTTCATGAAGGCTGGAAATGGAAATGCCTAATATTCAGGTGTGCAGAATTATTAGGCACGTTTTCTTTTACAGATAAAATAAGCCAAAAAAGAGATTTAACTCGGACTGAAAAGTCAGAAATTATTAAATGCCCATGAGAAGGATGCAGAAAGATGAGAAGTGCCCATGAGAAGGATGCAATACTAATGCAATACTATAAATTGCAGTTAAGGCATGAACATTGGACAGTGAAATGCTCATTGGGTCAGCAGGGTCAGACAAAAACAGGTGGAGAAGAAAAGACACGTTAATACGCAAAAGAATTAAGAATTAAGGTGAAGAATTAAGTGTGGAATCATCAGGAACCAATTAGTCTCCAGGGCCACCATTTTTCAGAACTGCAACCTACCTGGAGTCTCCAGAAGTGCAAGGTGTCAGGATCTCAAAGACTTAGGTTAGGTAAAGAATCCTAAAAAAATGACCCCCACTTAATAAGAATCACAAGCTGAAGTGTAGTAATATATATATATTTTTTATAGGCTTTATAGACAGACAGATTGAGAATGACTCTTGAAGGACCAGCACCACATCCTCTTGTACCACTGTTTGAAGAATTCATCTTCCAGAATCTGGCAGTAAGTTTTGGGGGTTCATTTTTAGTCCATCTCTGCAAAACGGACTTCAGGGTAGGAGATGGACTAAAATGAACTCCCAAAACTTACTGCCAGATTCTGGAAGATGAATTATTCAAACAGTGTGATGCTGGCCCTTTAGGAGTCACTCCCAATCGGTCTATCTTTTTGGCTCATTTTATCTGTAAAAGAAAACGTGCCTAATAATTCTGCACACCTGAATCAAGCGGCAACATTCTAATCTGAAAAATGAAGCCTACCCGGAAGTGCGAAAAACTGCAATACTTCGAAAATCCGCTAGGGGCAGGTCCCAAAAGGGAGCAAATGTCCATACACCCCCATGTTAAAATGTCCGTTTTCACAGCATAAATTCATGTTTTTACAGGTTGGTCCCATGGACTTTTATTGTATTTTTCGATAGGTTCCGAGTGCCTGACAACTGTGAGGGGGGTGAATTTTTTTCTAACTCGTTAGTTTAGATCGTATTTAGATATAAAATGAATGACAAATAAGGGCGCGATTGACAGCTTGATTGACAGCTGACAACGAGCATAGGCTGCGCCGAGTGGAATTCCTGAAATTTGACGTCTCGGCCATGATCTGACACAACACATCATACCTGTAAGTTATCCTTTCTGAACATTTGTATTGAAATATGGCGCCGCCCATACCCCCCATAAACGGCCTCAAAACCGTTCTTCAGAAGTCTATGGGTGACGTCACAGACGCTTTGTCCATATTTTTTACAGTCTATGACCTGAATATAAGGCGTTTTTCATTTCCAGCCTTCACAAACAATTATATCTCACTTATAAATGATTAAATACAAAATAAATAGTAGTTAAGATTAATGTGGTTTGGAATTGGTAAAATGTGCCTGTAAAAAAATATATGATCAGAAAATCAACTTGCCTAATAATTCTGCACGCACTGTACAAGCTTTGCAAAGAGGCTGTAAAGGAGGACAACAGCAGTTGTGCTGTAGTTGTGTCCCTCTCACATACTAAATGCTTGCATTGCCCTAGGGAACAGGGATTCCCCCATTATAATAAAAAAAGAATGATATGACTCCATTGTAAATATTCTAATTCATATGTACTGAAGTTCTTCTGTGTCCATCAGCTGGCTGTAGTTTCGTCCCTCGGCCAGCTCTTTTGCCACAGCTTCACGCTGACCCTCAATGCTCTCCAGTTCCTGGATCAAAGATTCCTCTTCTTGTTTCAACTGCTGCAGTGCATTCAGTAGACTGGCCTCCTCCTCTTTTGGTAGCTGAGACAGCAACTCTAAACAGCTCCTGACAATTCAAAGCCAATTGAGTGACCCACTGGAGTCAATGATGTCAATCATGTATTGACTAAAAAGGTTTAATGACAAAAATAATGATACAAACCCTAGCACAAGAAAATTAACACATCCCACTCACAGAAAAAAAAAAAGAAAAACAGTTGTTTGTTACTTGACATGTTTTGAGCGAGAGTGATACTAACTTGTAATTTTGGCACTCATTCTCAGTGATGTTGAGTTGTGTGTCGAGATGGTCCAGGAGTGTGTCAGTGCATTCCTCACACAGTGGGTGATCAATATCTGTCTGACCAGACATGATGTCAAACAGATCGCTTGTCACCTACAGGAAAAACAAACATACAGAAAGAAGGATATATTCTGATACATCCATCTACTTCACCCAACCTATACTGCTTGAACAGGGTTCTACCCTAGAGTTCCAAAAATACCTTTATGCCGAAAAGGTTCCACAAATTATACCCCTAGCACAAGTTTCATTCCTGTATAAAATAAACTCAATGTTTTTGCATGTTTAATAGCTTTATTAGAAATGTATCTCTTTAAGCCATACGTTTTATCTATTTATTAATGAATGCTTTATTAGTCTGCTATTTATTTAAGACATTAACAAGCATGAAAGTTCTTCAGCTGTCATGTCAAAAGACGCCATACAGCTCTTACACTGATGAGTAACAGGCTCATATGTCATTTAATGATTCTATGTTTCTATTAAACAGATACATGAAATAATCACCATAAACACCAAACAACTTGAACGTGTAACTATGCTACGCTGATAATTTTGCAGAGACACAAATTGTGCCGCATTTCAGGGACATGCTTTTTGCACAAGTGATTACAGAGCTTGGATACACCGCATTTTAAACTCCAACTGTTATGGACATTAGTTTGAGATTAACAGCTGGGAAAACAAGGGTCTCGTCAGACAAACCTTGTCTTTGATGACTTACATGTTTATTTGAAGAAGCAAAAAAAAGAAAGGTGGTTTACTGTATTGTCCAGGTCTTGATTTAGTTCTAAAATCTATGAATAAAATACTGCTGTGGATTGATCAATAATGCTGGCAAAAGTACATGTTATAGTCCAATTTACTTTTCTTTGTACTATGGATTATATTGAACCTACAACCTGATTTGCATAAAATTTGGGACATTTTGTAAAATGCAATAAAATCAAGAAATTCAAAGAGTACAAAGAATAGATTTCCAAAGTTTCTACTTACCAAATTAAATGTATTTTCTAAATATAAACACGGCAGGAAACCTCTGTTGAATGTTCATTACCTTCGAGCCCTCAGATGGTATTGCATGAGAAACCGTCGTGCTACTGTGTTAAATATAGCCAACAAGGGCTTGGGAGTACTTTGGAAAAATATTGTCACTTAACACAGTCTGCCACTGCATCAAGAAATGCAACTTGAATCTCTGTTATGCAAGGAGAAATCTATAAATCAATTCTATGCAGAGATGCTGCTGAGTTCTCTGGGCCTGAATTACCGAGCATACTCTCCATCTGCTGTTAGTCGACCTCACCAGCAGGTGGTGCAAAAGCGTGTGTTGTTGACGAAGACCAGCAACAGTTAGAACAAGCCATTCATTCATAAAAGTAATTTACAGCAATTTAAGTGTATTTGTGATTATTATGATGGCTGTTTATGTTAAATTCAGTGTCTTCACGGTTACTTTTCCTGTGTAACCTACATTCATCTTTCTCTACCGTGAACAAGATTATAATGTTATTCCCCCGATGCGGATGTACAGATCCAATGTTACATTTGAGGTTGACATTTCTCTTGGTTGTTTAGTTTGTGCTGCATGCAGTAGGCTACTAGGGTTTCCCTCAATACTTCAGGACATAAAAACGCTTAACGTAGCTTAATGGACTAATACAGTGATATAAAAGACCAAACTCGCAGGCAAGCAGATGGACTCAGAATATGAACTTAACACGCAAATTTGAATGCTGAGCGTTTCCCAGTGATATATTGGCATAAAGTTGGCTTGACATTGGACAGACCATCTCTAAAGTTACATACGACATTGGTAAACACATTTCTAACTTCAATGGTGAAATGTGGCCAGGGCCAGTGTTACACACCTACTCTTTTACGATAAGTGCCATGGGATGGCACCTCGGTTTTACGTCTCATCCGAAGGACTGATGAGACGTAAGGGTACCAGCACAACAACCCATAGTGCCATCTTCTGGACAATAATACAATAAAAGGAAACAATATATTCCCCATAACTTAATCCAATTCCTCATTTCAATATGATTGTCACTCCTGAAACTTTGCAGTGTGTACTTGGCAGCATGAAAAATAACACTTAAAATTATAAATGGGTTATATCAGAAAGCAACCAAAAAGCACTTCCTTTATCATCAATGAAGCTAATATCTCTTCAGTTCAGCAAGCTTACTGAATGAAAACTCCAATTATAATAAAAAACCTGTCTAAACTGCACAATAAATCTTTTATTTTCATCGTCTTTATACTTTGTTGGTTATAACAAAATGATTTGAGAGCATGCAGAGCTCACGCTGAACAAACTGTGTCGTCTTGAGCTTCAAACAGAAGTGTTTGAAATCAGCACTTATCAGTGCGTAATGGATTCGCCCAGTACTCTATTCATGGATTTCATCCGGTCCCTTTCCACAGGTGTATTATCAAGCACAATGCAGTCTGCATTCATAATCTAGGTGCTTGATTTTATACACCTGTGGAAAGGGACCTGATGAAACCCATGAATACTATACCGGTACAGCATAAAGACTGGTACTGTTATGTTTTTAAAATTTAAATATCAAATTGGTACTGAAGTACCAGTACTTTTGAAAACCTTAATGCATCCACTCTCTCAATGACACCAAAGTCAAGAATAAGCTGAAGTTCTTCACTGACAGCCTTTCGAACAGATCTGAGTTTCTGACCAGGTGTAACATTAGGAGAGATTTTTACTTTATCCAGGAAACCTTTTGTATATCACAGCTTAGCAACAGGCAGAGAAGCAGAAAGGCCCATTACAGGTGCTGACAATCGAGCAGATTCCGAAAGAATGGAAGAAGAAAATGCAATCCATTAATCAAATCCATTCCAAGAGCAGTGCCAAACTCAAAAATGTATGGGCCCTGAGGGGAGTGGATTCTGGAATCCACTGCTGCTTCAATGTATATCTAATGAGTGATTATAATCAAGGTATTAATCAATATTTGTCAGTCTAAATATCAAATGAGTGAATGACTTCTCTAAGCGTATGAGATTTTACTTAATTATAAGAGTTACCAGTGTGATTACTGAAATGTTCTTTTCATGTATTCTCTAATGTCTGTATTAAATATCTGAAGGTGACTGAGGGTCTGGCCCATGCCAGGAATGCAGTAACACAGTGCTTGCTCATTTAGCCCGGCTTCCAGAAATGAAATATGGACTCGTTTTGTTTGAGAAAGGTCTTCAACATGTTAAAACATATCTGTTCTTCTAGCTCACCATGACGACTATAGGTCACAAGGGCCATTGGAACCAACAGTTTAAGTGACCATTTTTTAGTTAAAGCATTTACTTTACGGTTCTATATTACACTAAGAGAAAGAACATGTTATCTGGATATTTTGGGAAAAGTCTCCCGTTTATCGTTAGAGCCTGACCAAATCCAACCTTGAAGAAGCTGTGTCTGTGTGGGTGTTAGTATTATTGGTTACAGGTTAAGGAACAAGTGACATTATTGGAGATTGACTGACTTATTTTCTTCGACATGCTGGCACCTGGACACACAGTCTTGTGACCTCGGAGGGACACTCGTACCTAACTCAGGGTCACGGTGGAAGCCGTACAGACTATGGAGATGTGCTACTACCTATCAGTCCATGTGTGGAAATGTACAATGTTTATCTATTTCTTAGCCAATCAGAATCTGTCAACCTGAAGCAATGACGTAGCTTAGACCTTGGTGAAGAATATAATTGCTGTGATCTTTGTAACTGTAACTGGGGGGAGGGGTTAGTTACTGTTTAGTTAACAGTTTAACTAAAC
This sequence comes from Leuciscus leuciscus, assembly GCF_965113295.1. Lineage (NCBI taxonomy): Eukaryota > Metazoa > Chordata > Actinopteri > Cypriniformes > Leuciscidae > Leuciscus > Leuciscus leuciscus. Next base: position 14,009,429 of record NC_138745.1, read on the forward strand.
TGTTAGTTTGCAGTTTAAACTTCAAACTATCTTCAGTAAAAAAATCTCTTTAATTTACTGCACTTCTAACTCCTGGTCTTTATTAATTATATCTGTTCCTTGGATCTTTAACTGTAAATTCCCTAACAGCCCCTATCATACACCCGGCGCAATGCAGCGCCAGGCAAGTGTTTTTTTTTGTTAACAGTTATCATTTTCACGTTCTTTGCCACGTTGTTTAAATAGCAAATGCATTTGTGCGCCCATGGGCGTACAGGTCTGAAAACAAGGTGTGTTCAGGCGTATTGTTGGTGCGTTGCTATTTTGAGGCAACGGAAATAGGCGGTGCCATTGACAAACTGAAGCCTGGCCTAAAGTCAATGGTGCAATTTAATTTTTGTTATTTAAAGAGCGCGTTAGTAACATGAGTCTATAGGCAGGTTCACAAAGCACGTACACTTTGTCCCGTAGATCCCATGTGTCCTCGCGCACGAGCAGATCCCTTTCCTCACTAGAGAAGTGTTCAGTTTTTCCGCTTGCAAATTCCACTATGTAAATAGCGAATCCGTCATGGCGTGAGCGCAACTGGCTTTTAAAGGGAATGGGAGATGAGACTCTGATTGGTTTATTGCACGTTACGCTTAAAACACAAAACACATACTCATTAAGAAAATAGGGACAACCCTTCTAGACCATGCGCCGGGCGAGCCGACAATTTTTCCCGTCGTTAAACTAGCAAAAGTGGACTTGGACTCGCCCTAAGTGCGCTTTCGCCGTGCACTTTAGACCATGCGCTTAGATCGTTAACATCATCCTTGGTGACAGAAAAAGGTAAGCAACAAAGTACTGGTATTGGGTCCTGGAACCAGTCCCCCTTTTCAATCTATATATTTTGAGTAAAAATAATAATAAAAAACACGCCATGCATAGGCTTTTTGAAATACAGAAACTGTATATTTACTCAAAATATATAGATTGAAAAGGGGGACTGTGTACAGGGGGCCCTGAGGCCAGGAAAGCCTAAAGGATCTTCCCTAAGGGTCCTGGCCCTGGAACAAGATTTGTTACCCACATACTCCAATCAGACTTAACTATGATATGATAACAGAATTGGATGAAAAATTCATTCTCATGCCTCCTACAAGCGATTTAAAGAGTATGTATCCTGTGGTGCACGTTGCTTGTTTAAGGGTCAAGACATTGACAAAAAGCTAAATAAAGTCTTTATGGATTATGAATGTAATCAAGGCAAAAATAATTACAGCTTGTAAGGGGTCAGTGGCGTTTATAGACCTAAGCGCATCATACAGCACAGACACTTTGACATATGAAATGTTCACTGATTGACAAATTTTGAATGTTTTAATTTTTTTATTTGTATTTTTGTGTTTATTAAAGGTAGGGTAGGTAGGATTTTTCTAAAAAACTTTTTTTCAAATTTGTTTAAACTGTCTTTATATACCAATACATAATTCAAATGTAAGTGCTCTGAAAAAGAGAGTTTAAAAATCGAGTGACTGTTGACCTTTTAATCTGCAATAAACACAGCTCATTATTTCCATCCGGGACGAAACAATTGATTGGTTTGGGCGACTGTCACTCTCTCTCGCAACTATGGCTACCACCCCTGTTGCTACCACCCCTGTTGCTACAAGATCTGCCCATATGCGCGCACCCGTTTGATTTGAGGAGTGCAAGAGAGGTGCGGAACCTACGAAAGAGTAAAATTATGGCAGAGAAAGAGCATTCAAAATTCAAAGCACCTGCATATGCAGTCAGCGAAGGCAAACAAGGCACTCTTGAACGACCTCCTCTGCTTTGCCCTCGACCCCGGACCTGTCCTCGAACCGACGATGCGTAATTGTCTCCGGAGTGTAGTCCTCATCAGAGTCAACAATGTTTTCATCATGGAAACTCTTACATGCAAAACACTGTATATGTTATGACTCTTACACGAAATTCACCTTCATCACAGTGTAACTGATGGTAATGGAAAAACGTGTATCAATGCAACCTGTTTTTAGCTTTGCCTTATAAATATAGCTCGTTACCTATAAATATAGCTCGTTACAGAATCAAACAAAATATATTTTAAACTTTACCAGTATCGATATGCTAGCTTGATAGTGAGTACTAAAAGCCATCTTATTTGTTTATATTTATAGTGCTAAAGTTAGGTATTTTATAGTCTCAGCCTCAGACGTCACGCCCACGGACCGTTGGCTGAACGTCTGATGCATATGGCACACTTTTCTGGAAACACTTCAGGAGTTTCGAAGTGGCGATCTGATTGGTTGAATTCTACAGGATGTCCGGGAGACGTGTGTGTCGCATTCTTTATCGGCCCGCCTGGAAACAAATGCCGTGATGCCAAAACCCCTTGTGGAAGAAGAAAGCCGTTGTGTTTACAACTGAGACAATAGCGCTTGCCAGGATCAATTAAACGCTGGATTTTCAAAAAGTATGTGAAGTTCGCGGCTCCATTGTTGCAGTAAACTTCCACAACGTTCATGAATGAATAATTTATTAGATGCACACCGGTCTGTTATTGTAGGGACATCGACATTATATTGCCACGCCCCTAAACATGACGCGGAACAAAACGAACTGTGATTGGTTGGGTTACATGTCAGTCAAACGTCCTCTTGGGCGGTCCTTGGCCAAGAAAAGCTCAGATAGAGTCCAGACCTTCTGCCGTCAGTCTGAAGGTCTGGCTACGCGAGACTAGGTATTTTATTACATGTGATTCTGACATGATGTCACTGCATGCACTGCGCTCCTTCCTCTCCACTCGTCTCAGGTAAATAAATGCGTCTTCCAGCTGAGCCTGAGCGTTTGGCGTCGCGCGTTCATGCGTTTTGGGGGCGTGGCTTTGGAAGGAGCTCAGAAGGGAGGGGGTGGAGTGAATGGAAATAATTAGCTGTGTTTACAACAGTCGTGAGAGGTCTACAGACACTCGATTTTTATACTCTCTTTTTCAGAGTACTTACATTTTAATTATGTATTGGTATATAAAGACAGTTTAAACAAATTTGGAATGTTTTTTTTTTTTTGAAAAATCCTACCTACCCTGCCTTTAATTCTATACAGATCTGTATAGTAGCTAAATATGCAGTCAGGTCAAAGTGGCTGGTATAGTGGTCTTTTGGCATGTTCAAGTGGTCTTGTTTGGTATCGCACCTTGACTTGTAATTTGTATAAAAAAGCTCTAATTAAGCATAATTTTTTCCCCTCAGTTTCTGCTGTTGCACTGTATACATTATGATTTATGTAAATTCAAGCCTTTCAAATCACATACATGCATACATACACTCATGAACAAAATCTTAAGACCGGGGGAAGCATTGCAAGTTTTACGCATTTCGCGCTGGTGGATCATAACAGGGTTGTAAGTACTGCTTCAGAATGCCAAAAGAAGAAACAGAAGCAAGAGACAAAAAATTGAGAGTAGGCAGTTTATTGAAAACTGCATTTAAACTCAAACAGGCTGTTCATCAGCTGATCAAAAGTTTAAGACCATAGCCATAAAAAGGTAAAATCTGCACAAAAATATGGCTTTCATGTCATTGTTCTTCAGGCAGTCACACTGTCATGATCTCCTGATGGCAAAGGCAAAAAGGCTTTCTCTCTTTAAACGTGGCAGGATTGTTGAGCTGCACAAGCAAGGCCTCTCGCAACGCGCCATCGCTGCCAAGGTTGGACGCAGTAAGACGCAGTTTTCATTTCTTAAAAGATCCTGAGAGTTATGGGACAAAAAAGTCAAGTGGTAGACTCAAAAAAATTTCACCTGCACTGAGCCGCAGGATCCGACGGGTTATCCGTGAAGACACAGGTCGATCCTCGACCCAAATTAAGGCCCTTACTGATGCTGACTGCAACCCAATAACCATAAGACGTCATCTGCGAGAGAAGGGCTTCAAGAACAAAAAACGTCTTCAAAGGCCACGTCTCCTCCCACGCCACAAACTTGCCCGTTTGGAATTTGCAAGGGAGCACCAAACATGGGACATTGAAAGGTGGAAGGAAGTTTTATTCTCTGACGAGAAAAAAATTAACCTGACGGTCCTGATGGCTTCCAACGTTACTGGCATGACAAGGAGATCCCACTGAAGATGTTTTCTACGCGGCACAGTGTAGGAGGTTCCATCATGATCTGGGGTGCTTTTTCCTTCAATGGGAAAATGGAGCTTCAGGTTGTGCAGGGGCGTCAAACGGCGGCTGGCTATGTGGATCTGTTGCATCCCTCTTGACTGAGGGCCCCCGTCTGTGCGGTAATGACTGGGTCTTTCAACAGGACAACGCTGCAATTCACAACGCCGCCTGACGAAAGACTTCTTCCAGGAGAATAACGTCGGTCTTTTGGACCCTCCTGCGTGTTCCCCTGATCTAAATCCCATTGAGAACATTTGGGGATGGATGGCAAGGGAAGTTTACAAAAACGGACGACCGTGGATGCCCTTCGTGAAGCCATCTTCACCACATGGAGCAACGTTCCCAGCAGCCTCCAGGAAACAGTCGCATCAAGCATGCCGAAACGAGTGTTTGAAGTGATCAACAAGAATGGTGGGGTTACTCACTACTGAGTCCTTTTTTGACACTTTTAGTTCTGTTGTGGGTTTATTTTTGGGCTATGTCTTAAACTTTTGATCAGCTGATGAACAGCCTGTTTGAGTTTAAATGCAGTTTTCAATAAACTGCCTACTCTAAATTTTTTGTCTCTTGCTCCTGTTTCTTCTTTTGGCATTCTGAAGCAGTACTTACAACCCTGTTATGATCCACCAGCGCGAAATGCGTAAAACTTGCAATGCTTCCCCCGGTCTTAAGATTTTGTTCAGGAGTGTATATACATGCATATATATATATATATATATATATATATATATATATATATATTAGGGCTGTCAAAGTTAACGCGTTCATAACGCGTTAACGCAAAATCATATTAACGGCACAAATTTTTTTAACGCGCGATTAACGCAGCGCGTATTTTCTGTTTGACCCGTGGCCCAACCTCTAGTTGGAGAAATGGAGATACACAGTGTTGCCAACTTAGCGACATTGCAGACACCTTTAGCGATTTTTTCCCTTCAACAAAGCGCCCAAACCTTATTTAGTTTCTGAGAATCTACCGGTACCGCTCTCTCAGCGCGCACCTCTCTCTCTCTCTCTCTCTCTCTCTCTCTCTCTCTCTCTCTCTCTCTCTCTCTCTCTCTCTCTCTCTCTCTCTCTCTCTCTCTCTCTCTCTCTCTCTCTCTCGGAGGAGCAGCGCTTTAATTCAGTAAAGCACAGATATTATGTTGCTTCACTAATTTTACAAGTATAGCCGAAATCAGAGCACAGATATTGTCTTTATCTTATGTGAATTTGATTTCACCAGACGACGGCTCGATTATCAGAATTGTTGTGCAGATTAACTTAACATCTTGGAAGGGAGAGCTGGTTATCTTAATGGGTCGCGTTTCAGTCACCATTTCAAATTCATTCCGTTGTTTGACAACAGAAACAGTAAAATATACCAATGAAAACAGTTTTATTGAGAATTTAGCTTCATCAAAATGGGCACAGAGAGAGACAAACTACAATGTAATAATAAATAATAAATGTACATTTAGCATTTTCAGAAGAGCTGCCCTGTCATGCAAAATCTAAACATGTTTGTGTTAGTAAATTGCTCAGTGCAAAGAAAGAGAAGTAATGGTAACCTGGCATTTTTTTTTTTTTTCTACATGTGTCTAATAGACATGAACAAGTTCTTTGAAAAACATCTATGACCTTTGAAACATATGTCTCGTCTTCATGCTCTATATTGACTATGGTTTCAATAATAAACATACATTTGCATAAAGCATCTATATTTATCCATGCCCAGGTTGATTAGAGTATTACAAACTTGAAAAGTATTAATTTAAGGTACATTTAGAACAAATAAAAAAAAGTGTGATTAAATGCGATTAATCGCGAGTTAACTCATGACAATCATGCGATTAATCGCGATTAAAAAATGTAATCGATTGACAGCCCTATATATATATATATATATATATATATATATATATATATATATATATATATATATATATATATATATATATATATATATGTATGTGTGTATATACACACCTAAAGGATTATTAGGAACACCATACTAATACTGTGTTTGACCCCCCTTTCGCCTTCAGAACTGCCTTAATTCTACGTGGCATTGATTCAACAAGGTGCTGAAAGCATTCTTTAGAAATGTTGGCCCATATTGATAGGATAGCATCTTGCAGTTGATGGAGATTTGTGGGATGCACATCCAGGGCACGAAGCTCCCGTTCCACCACATCACAAAGATGCTCTATTGGGTTGAGATCTGGTGACTGTGGGGGCCATTTTAGTACAGTGAACTCATTGTCATGTTCAAGAAACCAATTTGAAATGATTCGAGCTTTGTGACATGGAGCATTATCCTGCTGGAAGTAGCCATCAGAGGATGGGTACATGGTGGTCATAAAGGGATGGACATGGTCAGAAACAATGCTCAGGTAGGCCGTGGCATTTAAACGATGCCCAATTGGCACTAAGGGGCCTAAAGTGTGCCAAGAAAGTGTGCCCCCACACCATTACACCACCACCACCAGCCTGTACAGTGGTAACAAGGCATGATGGATCCATGTTCTCATTCTGTTTACGCCAAATTCTGACTCTACCATCTGAATGTCTCAACAGAAATCGAGACTCATCAGACCAGGCAACATTTTTCCAGTCTTCAACTATCCAATTTTGGTGAGCTCGTGCAAATTGTAGCCTCTTTTTCCTATTTGTAGTGGAGATGAGTGGTACCCGGTGGGGTCTTCTGCTGTTGTAGCCCATCCGCCTCAAGGTTGTGCGTGTTGTGGCTTCACAAATGCTTTGCTGCATACCTCGGTTGTAACGAGTGGTTATTTCAGTCAAAGTTGCTCTTCTATCAGCTTGAATCAGTCGGCCCATTCTCCTCTGACCTCTAGCATCAACAAGGCATTTTCGCCCACAGGACTGCCGCATACTGGATGTTTTTCCCTTTTCACACCATTCTTTGTAAACCCTAGAAATGGTTGTGAAAATCCCAGTAACTGAGTAGATTGTGAAATACTCAGACCGGCCCGTCTGGCACCAACAACCATGCCACGCTCAAAATTGCTTAAATCACCTTTCTTTCCCATTCTGACATTCAGTTTGGAGTTCAGGAGATTGTTTTGACCAGGACCACACCCCTAAATGCATTGAAGCAACTGCCATGTGATTGGTTGATTAGATAATTGCATTAATGAGAAATTGAACAGGTGTTCCTAATAATCCTTTAGGTGAGTGTATATATATACACACACATACATACATATACATATATATATATATATATATATATATATATATATATATATATATATTAGGGATGGGGCCGATCCGATCCAGTATCGGTATCGGGACCGATACCAGCGTAATTCACGTATCGGATTTTCCCGATCCAACCTGCGGAGATATCCGATATCCTTGAGTCATGTCTGCGCTTTAACGTTGTCTGCTGAAATGACTCCAAAAGTGATTCCCGCCGGCTAGTCTGCTAGCTGGCTGCAAACTGCGGAATGGATTTCCTGAACGGAGGCGCGGCTCAATGAGACAGAGTTATGAGACACGCCACCGCTCAGGAAATCCATTCCGCAGTTTGCGGCCGCTGTGTGGAAATTCTTCACACTGGAAACACCGCAGAGCAAGACAGCAAAATGCAATGTTTGCAAAGCCGTAATTCAGAGCTCGTTGAAGCTCCCTCGCGTCGTACAACACAACGAATGCAATCAAACATTTAAAAAAGCACCACGTTACTGTGCGTTCACACCAAACGCGAATAGCGCGTCAAATTCGCGTCTGCCGCGTCTAGTTGGACGCTTGAATATTTTGAATCCATTCGCGCGCCCAGAGCGAAATTGACGCTCGTAAAAAGCAAAAGTTTGAAGCGAAATTGACGCGCGTCTGAGGCGAAATCCGCTTGTCTGTTTGCACATGGCTGATGTTGATCGAGCATTCATCGAGAGAGTTACAGCATCGGAGCGAGGGTCACCCTTTAGATAGTGTGTGTGTGTGTGTGTGTAAGATGTTTACACTTGCACTTTTCTTATATTTCAAGACTCAAGTATTTGACATTTTGGGAATGTAATAAATATTGACATGACCTACAGTTGCATATTTGTTTTCAGAATGGGATTTTTCCTGTTAACAGGATTTACTGTTTTTCTGACTTCCTTTTCTGACCTTATACTTACCATACATGCATAAATATGTAGGCCTACATATCATACTTGCCTGTTGAGAGGAGTTTATTTCAGCATCATATAAAATAAACAATAATGATAATAATAATATTAAAGCAAACACAGCTCTGGTATCGGAATAGTATCGGTATCGGCCGATATCCAAATTCAGGTATCGGGATCGGATCGGAAGTGAAAAAATGTGGATCGGTGCATCCCTAATATATATATATATATATATATATATATATATATATATATATATATATATATATATATATACACGTATGCATGTATGTATTTTTTTTTTTATATGCAACTGTAGCAACTTCTCAGTCTATTTGAGCTTCTCTTAAACTGTTCTACTTCAGGAAATTTGATACTAAGATTATGTTTGTAACCTTCAGGGTTTAAGAGCTGTATTCTCTTTCATTTTGGGTATGTAATTTCGGTTTGTGGGGGTGCTGGTTAAGGGTTTAAACCATAATTCCGGGGACACACTTAACAACTAGCTGAAAGGTTTTAAGACTGAACTGAACACACTTACAGACTGTTTCCAATGACTGGAGCAGATTTTAAACACAGACTGAATGCAACTGTCTCTGACTCGTTTGGGTATGATCAGTCATAAGTATCAAATTACATTCATAATCTGCCTTACTTTCGCTTATAGCGAAGAGCAGCTGAGGCTGATGGAGGAACAGGAGGCGGCTGCTGCGGATTCTGCAGCCGTGGCAAAAGACCTGCCTGTCTTTTAAGTGTGTCCCTGGTTTAAGAGGTTAAATAATAAAAAATAAAAAAAACGTCATACTGGAGTCAAAAAATAAACTGAATTATGCATGTCATCCTTCAACAGCTTTTTGTTCCAATCATTGATTCATAATGTCAACTGCAATCTAATTTTTATAGATCAGTAAAATCAACTCAAACTAATAAATCATCTGCTTTATTGCACCATTTTTGTGACTGCCAAGAACATAAATGTAAATATGAAATTGTGTAGAATAGTGCAATTTTGTATGCGAGTCCATACTTTCAGCCTGCGACTCAAGTTCTCCATAGTCCCTCCATCTGAAGCTTCTCCAATAAGAGTGAAACTATTTGTGCTTTCAGTAGACATCATCCTAAAGAACACAAACAGCTCATTAATACACCACCATACATTTGTAATATTTACTTTCAACAACATGTTTATGTTACAGTTGTTCTATGCATATAGCACAGAATAAGCAGGGGAAAATATATAAAACCAGATCTAGTGCTATACAATTGTGGATTAACTGAGAATCACAATTCTCTTACGATTCTAAGGAAACATTAATTTCAGTGATTTACAGAACTGTAATATACTATCAAAGGGACACTTCCACCATTTGCATTAAGCTTTGTATCGTTAGAAACCCAGTCATATTTTTGAATGGTCGTGCATTATTCCCTCATTTTCCCCTGAGACAGGAGAAATACGGATTTCAGTGTTGCGGTTCCTTGCTTATAATGATGAAAAAATCGTAATTTTGCATCATTCTAAGCAGGAAGTCCCATATCTTTGTAGAGGGGTTGAGACTACAAACACTCATTCCTCATTTTTCCAGGGGTGGAACTCACGCTACAGACCTATTACAGATCAGTGGGTGGGACTTCACTTGTAGAAACTAAAAGCAATATCCACCATCTTGTTTGGAAGCTAAGCTAACAGGCGCTGTGGAGCCAGATGTGAAGTTACGACAATGGCGGAAGGTACTCAATATGATATGGAAGAAGAGGATTGAGAGTCTGATGCTCGAATCAGATGTTCAGCTGTATTGTGGCCATCTTTACGAGCCACAATATTGCGAAGAGCAGCTGATTATGTCTGCGGCTTCTGCAGCCGAGGCAAAAGACCTGCCTGTCGTGGACGCGGACTGAACATCCCGGTACCATGCAATAATTAACCATTCCGAAAGAAATACAAACGAGGAGTAATTCACTAATGAGAGGGTTCCTACACATTTTCCATTTCAAAATTCCATACTTTTCCAGACTCAAATTTCCAAACCTCTCTGTAGATTTCCAAACCATATTTAAAGTGCCCCTATTATGCTTTTTCGAATATTCCCTTTCTTGCAATGTGTAATGCAGCTTTCTGCAAAGTTATGAAGACGAAAGAGCACGCGATAAATAAAGTTGTTGTTTCTCAAAAGAAAGAATCGACTCTGAACCGCCTAAACAAGTCGTCAGGAATTTGAATCTTACTTTCGTGACGGCTACACGTTACTGGGTAACACAATTGCCTAATGCCCACCTATGTGTTTTATGTTATCCGCCCGCAAACAACTTGACCCGCCCTAAAACACTGTAGCAGGTTCGTGTTGTGTATGTCGAGAAGATGTTGTTTTCTGCTCTACAAAAGCAAATTCTCTTTGTAAAACCTTTCAAAGGATGAAGATGTGAAGAGTCTGGTTAAAATTACCACAGCAGTATAACCTTTTGACGAATGGTCTAAATGAGGTTTACACTTCTTTACAGTGTGTATTCGCTGAGGACTGAGGAAGCCTCCGGAGCTGAAGTTCAGTTATGGTAATGGGTGTTTAGCTTCCGACAGGCGCTGTAAGCGGTCAACCAATCACAACAGACTGGGCAGTCTGGCCAATCAGAGCAGAGCAGGCAGCGGAAAGGAGGGATTTAAAGAGACTGAATCATCGGACGATTTGTTTGAGAATCATTGAAAAATGTGGTGATGTACAATGTATATTTTGAGAAAATGAAAGCGTTTGTTGTAGGAGACCTCCAAAGCAAAATTTGTATTTTCACACCCCAAAAAATGGTTTTAAGACAGTTATTTATATCCTTTGCTGTAGTGTCAGTAGGAAATATCAGTTTACACTTCCAAACTTATATTTTTGCCATTGTAATAATCCAGTGAGATTTTTATATGCATAAGGAGTCTGACAACAGCCAATGCTCCACACGGAGATCTGATCTCACCATCATCGAGTCCATCTGGGATTACATGAAGAAACAGAAAAAAATACTAAATCCAGAAGAACTGTGGCAACGTCTCCCAAGACGCTTGAAGAAACCTTCCTACAAAGCTATACCTGAAAATGTGCAAGTGTACCTGGACAACAGCGGTTTTAAACGCAAAGGGTGGTCACACCAAATATTGATTTGATTCAGTTAATAGAAGCTACTTAATAAATAAAATCTATTTATGACATTATTTTGGAAAGCATCCTCACTTTACAGCATTTTTATACAAGTGCCTAAAACGTCTCACAGTAGCTTTGCAGGAAGGTTTCTTTAAGCATCTTGGAGACATTGCTGCAGTTCTTCTGGATTTAGTCTGTCTCAGTTTTTTTTCTTCTGTTTCTTCATGTAATCACAGACAGAATCAATGATGGTGAGATCAGATCATACCGGCTCTTGTCACTCCTTGTGCATACAAAAATCTCACTGGATTATTACAATTAATGGCAAAATGAATGTTTGGAAATGTAAGCTGACACACTACAGCAAAATATAAATAACTGGCTTAAAACAATTTTTTAGGGGGTGAAAATACTAAAGTGCCTAAGACTTTTGCACAGTAGTGTATATAAACAGACTCTTGCATGCACACAAGAAACTTTTTCGTGCCCTCGAGAAACTATTCACATGCGCACAGGAATTTTTTGCATGCTTACAATTACACATTAAAATGTCTAGTTTTATATCCTATAACCTATGTCCTTTTTGCATCCTTGCCAGCTTACTATGAAGAAAAAGAGAGCAAATATGCACACGAATTAATAGAAATCTAGGTCCATTTGCTCAAAATTTGGCTTTCCTTTACCTCTAATATCAAGGCCTAATGTCCAATTTAATGGATCCTCTGTGGCGGAGGAGAAACCAAGACATGAAATGGGCTGATGGCACAATATGGCTGTGTGCACTGTCATATTTGCCAAGTTCAAGGGTCTATCAAAAGACCGGTACTTAAAAAAAAAAAAAATAAAAAATGTGGCTTTCATTAGGGCAGTACATTATATTTCAAGGCCTTAGGTCTGGTTTAACACATACTCTATGGCGGCCAAGAAACCACACCATGAAATGGGCTGATGGTGCAATAGGTGGCTCAGCGTGCATTGTCTATGCTACGTTTAATGGTTTCGCACACGAAAGTCTGCGTATTTTTTATTTTTGCAAAGATCCTTTTAGTGGCTCTGTAATACGGTGCTAAGAATATCACGAGAAGAAACCCAAAACACTTATAACCTGCATTTTTGCATAATGAAAAAGTGCACGTTGAATTCAGTCGTGTTTGACAATCACTAAACAGCTGCCATGAAAGCACACTTCTATGATACATTTATGTTAATTAAATTCTTAATTTTTTACAATAGAAAACTAAATAGGGGCAATAGTCTGGAAATGCTAATATTTTTCCATACTCTGCTTTATTTTTTCCATACTTTTCCAGACCTGGAAATTACTCAAATCAAATTCCATACCTGTAATGAGTTCGCCAACTAACTAGAAATTTTGTGTGAAATGAATTTCAAGCTCTGGTGGTAGCTAGCCTTGTAGACGGAAAAGTGATTTCTCTGATAGGCGGATACCTCATAGCCAGTGTTCTGGATTAGTGGGAGTGGCTTGCGGAGCTGTGCAATGTGGTGCATTGTGGGAGTTGTAGTCTTCCATACAAGTGCCCTAAAGTTACTTTATGTCTTTCCTCGGTCAAGAAGGCACCAAATTAGAAATTTATGTTACATTTTGACTACATATATGACCCACTTTCAATAAAGATTAATGCTCCCACGGGTGAAATGCTCCTTTAAATAAAATAACATGCATGATATGTGGATGTCAGTTAAAATGACCTAAAACTAAAAACAAACTATATAAAAATAACTATAAACGGCAAAGTGCCAAACAAACAAACAAACACACACAAATAAATATTCACCACATATGTAATGACTGAGTTGTAGGTCTGTGATTTATTGGTTGCCGTGTTTGACCCCCTCCCTGCTTCCCACCCTCTTCCTTCCCACCTTTCCACAGTCTTAAGGCCATGATACACCAAGACGACGATCAGCTGTCGGCCATAGTCGAGCATCGGTGAGCACCTTTCAAGCAAGTTTTTACACTGTGCTCCACACGTCGGTGGCAGTTCACCTGATTCAGCATGTTGAGTCAGTGCACAAAAATAAAAGTAAAGGTGATGAAAGTAAGCAATGAAGTCTAGACAAAATAGACAGAAGGCTGTTCGAATTTTAGGACATCTTACCTGAGCATATGCAAATATTTTCATAATGAGCCAACTGGAATGAAGAAAGTGATCAATATGAATGATATTGAAAATGTTAAGCAAGAGCTGCTTTGTTTACGGTTTGTATATCTGCAGTCCTAGTTTTGGTTTCTCTTTTTGAATGATGAATATAGACTTTTGATAGCTTCTGATATAGACAGTTATTTTCAGAATTGCACATGCTAGTTGGGAGTCAGCTGTAGTTTTGAGTTGTGTTCAAGTGTAGCTTTTTGTCAGCTTTAGACGCCGCTAGTTCTTTAATGTAGGCTTGGTGTGTCATGGACATTTCTGGAGTCATAAAAATATGAGGTGTAATTGACTGATGCTAAATATTACATAAGTGTAATGCTTGAATGCTCTTAAACAATACTTCGTTCTTGTAAGGACAGACAAAGACACTGATAAGCTCATTAAGTAGCAAACTACCAGGAACAAACAGGGTTTGGAGTGATCAATAATCAATATCTAACATGATCAAGAAGATTTGTATTGGAATTATTGGAATTAATAAAAGTAATTTCACAGTTTTAAACATGAGACAAATTAAATAAGCATGGCTTTAAGTTTTTCAGGTGGGTCTAACAGTAGTATTCGGGTAAGAAATACTGCAGAAATTCATTGTAAAAATTAAATAAAGATTAATGCTTAAAGTTGCAAAAGTTATTCAGACAATAGCAATGAGTGATTTTATTTGTCTTTTGTCCTTTTGATTAACATGACAGACAACAGCAGGTATATTAGTCTGACTCTGCTGTCACTTTAAGAGCTTATGCACAGATCCAATATACTGTTACATAACATGTTATCTTTCTCAAATTTTTAAAGGTGCTCTAAGTGATGTCACGCGTTTTTTAGGCCAAAACATTTTTTGTCACATACAGCAAACATCTCCTCACTATCCGCTAGCTGCCTGTCCCCTGAACACACTGTAAAAAAACGCGGTCTCTGTAGACACCACAGGCTCAACAAACGGCAACAAAAACAAACTGGGCTCACCCGCACCACGAAACACCATAAACAGTGCTCCAGCCAATAACTGGCGAGAAGTATTTGAGGGTGGGGTTTGGGGGTTAGTGCGCGTACACATGAAGGAGGAGAAGAGAAGCATGAAGAGGGAAGTTTGAATTATGGCCGACACACGACCAAAGAGACGACGTTCCGATGAACAAATTGCAAAGACGAGGGACAAGGATAAGCAAAGTCCCGAATTTACATAGGAAAAACCCTCGAAAGGTGGCGAGAACTCCGCCGGCAAAAGGGCTTCCAATCCGACATTCAGTTGCTCTGTTTTTGCAGAACAGGTAAATCCATTTTTCTTTCTAAATTGACGTTCATGTTCGCCAAACCAACACAAGGATGTGTTGCAACATAATACAACATATATGTTTCTAGCAGCTAGCGATCAATCTCTATTGTAAATGGTCAAGCAAATTCACAGTAGGGCGACAATTTGTGTGAATGATTGTTTTCACCCATTGTTTGTTATGGAATATGGATTTGAATGTTCATTTATAGGCTATTGACAACTTTGACTAAATTTGTTTACGCCGCCGCCGTTGTTTATGCTCACTGGGAAACGCGAAGCTAACGTTATCTTGCTATTATTTCGTCCTTGTATGGGAGTTATAGTTATAACCTCAGGTGGCGAAACGATTTTAAGACAATGTTTCTCTTTTTCTGCATTCTGTTCTGCAATATATAAAAGCATTTATCTAACTTGGCGACATTACACATTGAATGAAGTATCAGTAAAACTTAACTTAGTTTTTAGTGACTACTTTGACTTTCCTTTATGCCGGAAGGGAGGGGAGGAGGGAGGAGACGGGATGAGGAGGAGGGAGGGTCTAGCTAGCCTTCGTTTTGTTTGACAACAATTCGAATGTCAACACTCCCATCATCACTTAGAGCACCTTTAAGGTCCAAAACTTTACCTGAATACTCACCCAAAAGGGCATTGACATTTTGCGTGAATTTGTCCATTTAAGCACAATAAGCCACAAAACAAAATTGGTATTCGCGACTCACAAGCTGTTTGAGAGGATGTGCGTGCCACTTATATATCGATCAGTGGTGCACGTGGTAATTCTGCTGCTGCTCCCGATGGCCAGTCCGTGCCTAGTCTGGAGTACCGTTTAGTTGCTGCTTTGTGCGCATTACATGATGGATCGGCAACAGGGGGGTCACACATTGCACAAAATTTCAAGAAGAATCGCTGACAACTCCGTCTGGTTTACAAACTAGGTTTCCAAACCAAACACATGAGAATTGATACAGAAATTAACTTAAAATTACATGCGAGACAAGACGGACTGCATTTATTTCTGTTAAAAATTATAGCCCACAAGAAGCTTGCAATCCAAGTTGTCTGTGATTTGCAGCGGGAAAAAAAAATAAACAAAAAAAACAACGAATACGAGGAAAAGAACGGTTGCTTGCTTGCTAATGTTCCGTTGCATCTAAAACTTTCCCCCCTGAACTTTTCCTTGCCCTGTATCTTGCTCTCGTTGGGTAAAGGTTGTCGCCAATGTAATTTTAATACAAAACACACTGCACGACTGTGTCCCAATTCAAAGGCTGCATCCTTCAAAGGACTTGGACTTCAAAGGCCACACCTTCGAAGGCTGAGAAAGTCGGACTGAGCATTGTTAAATGGGATGGTCTAGCTACGGAGGACTGTTCTTGTCACCTAGCATCTGTGACAGCAGTCATTGATGAGTGACTAACGTTTGTACTGGACTTTTTTGAAAGTTATATTAAACTGTCTGAAAGTAAACTGTTTTACTTTCAGGTTCACAAACTGTCTAAATATGTTCACCATGGTCCATTTCCATAAATAATAAAGAGTATAAACATATCTTACTAAGATGCAATTATATAGTCAACATTTGAACCACTAAAATATATATATATATATTTTTTTTTAAGTAAGTTGAAACCCAATACTTGCGTTTAAAAGTGTAATTCCGCAATTTCTCTCAAAAATCCTGTCGTCAGTGGCGCGCAATGAATTCAGGGGTAGGCAAGGCCGCAAAGGTTCCATCTGTTGTATCCTTCATTTCACGGGAAACGAAGGACGCATTTGGTGGTGGCATTTGAAGGAGCCTTCGAATTGGCACAGCCTTCGTCGCGCCGCTGTGACGCAATCTGCCTTCAAATGCACCCTTTGAACAAACATGATAAATATCTCACGGCAGGGCTCGAGACTGCAAGCAAAATGGGCATATGCGACCATTTTTTGAGAATGTGCAAGTAAAATTTTTGAGTGGTCGCATTTGTGCGAGTGCATAGTCACGCACTCAAACGGTGTATTAAATATGACTGTTAAACAGAGATCGAAAACTAATGAAAATGGAGAATGAGAGCACTGTGTGATCAGGCACTGCCGTTCTCAGCGCCACCTGACAAAAAAATAGAAGTCCCGCTTCTAACACATCGGCAAATCAGAAAAACTTTACGGCCGATGCCGTAAAATGTACAATTGTACAGCTGACAGTAAAAATATTATCAAACATTAAAGGGGTGGTTGAGTGTGATTTCACTTTTCTAACTTTAGTTAGTGTGTAATGTTGCTGTTTGAGCATAAACAACATCTGCAAAGTTACAACGCTCAAAGTTCAAAGCAAAGGGAGATATTTGCTTTTAAAGAAAAGGACAAAAAAAACGGCTGGTTGGGACTACACGACATTCCTCTCGGGTTAGTGACATCACTAACCCTAGAATTTACATAAACCCCGCCCCCGGGAACACGCAGTCCATGTTGAGAAGAGGAAAAATTGTTGTATAGGAGTACATTTGTGAGTCAGCTCAAACTTTAGCATCCATCTTTTCACATGCAATAGAAAGACACTCTGTGTGCATCTCACAACAGTTCATATATGAGCAATTTATTTATCATGACAGAATATGCTAATTGAAGATAGTTAACTCCACATCAGCAACATAAATTCATCAACTAACCATTCAGAGACGTCCTGTTGCATTCTACATGTCACTTCTTCTTGAGTCTCTCCATCCTTATCTGACTCCGTTTAACATTAAAGGCAGAACAGTTTCTGTCATTTTAGTGTGTCTGCGTGAGGTAATAGCAGCTGCCAGAGCCATAGAGAGAAAGAGTTGCGACACTCCCATAGAGTATAGCTTTTACCGCTTTTACCGCCTACTTCCGGGATATGAAGATCGGATTAGTTCCAAACACTGTCATTTGGGCATTGGACACCATTCACTTACATTGCTGCGCTTCGAGTTGTTCCAGAGGTAAGTTGCTGAAAAATCGACCTCTTTTGAATTGTCAACTGTCTATATCGTATCAGAAGCCCTTTGCGATGCTTATACTGGTCTTCATTTGTACATGCACAGCGTAATTATTTATATTTTATGTTGGTTGTTTCAACCAATTTTCAAGCACTGCCTGCTAGCTAACGCGACTTCGTCAGCTGTGACAGTAAGAGTTCGGTAATGAATCGCTACCACCTTTATAGCAACTTTTATTTAATTACATTTTTTGGGATATACTAACTTTTAATCATGTTTTGTTGTCTTGAGTGAAGCGGCTTGTGAGAACAATGCTGGACCTCTAGGATTGTTATGGCCATCACCAGTCCTGTCTGTTTCATGGATCACCTGCCCCTGGTTTTTGTTTTTCTTGTTCACACACACTCACACAAGCACACATTTTTGTTGTCTGCCATTGTTTAATACAAAATATTTTATTTGAAAACCTTAATTTGTCTTCAAGTGTTTTGTTAGTTAATTGCTTAAGTTACTTGCTACCCTTACTCTTAGCCTACTCTGTACACTAACCCAGAGCCATAGAGAAAAATCTTCACTCACCTATATACCCAAACATAAAAGCGTAAATTCGTTTTTAATCTGTTATAGTTTTGATAATATGTGTATGGCTTAATCTTAAAATTATATTCTTAGTCTTAACATGATCATGTTTCACGTTGTGGTCCCGGGGGATGGCCACTTTCATCAGAAGATCTGAAGAAGTGAGCTAGCTTCTAAGCGAATTCTGAACGGACCGCCACGGCAGACCTCTTGCGTGATCACGAAGGTAGGCTAATGGCTGAATCGGAATTTATAAGCAAAATCACGGGAATCAATAGCCTAATACAGCCCAGTTGTGCTAAAATAAATACCATGAGACGTCCATCATCAGATGAATGATATGGAAAAGTTAAGTTAGAGCCGCTAAAGCCAGTGCTACTACCCATGCGAACATGAACACTAAGCTTTTCCCTCCAAAAATATAGCCTAAAACTTATCTCCAAATGCAAAACTGACATTAACAAAATGCAATAATGCTATAACAGCTGAAAAAGTACTTGGGTGTGTGTTTTATTTTATATTTACCGTTCAATAATGCAATCGCTGCTGTCTGTCCCATAGAAGAACATGACAGCCAGCGTATGTTTTGGAACTATTGGGGCTTACATGAACCACGTGAGTGTCGCAACTCTTACTCTCTATGGCTCTGGCAGCTGCTAACAGACACGAGCTCTTGAAACCCCGCCCTCTGCAGCAGCTCATTTGCATTTAAAGGGCCAGGCACAAAACGGTGCGTTTTTGCAAACCCTCAAAAAGTGACAACTTTAACTTGCTATATAAAAATATCTCTGGGGTATTTTGCGCTACAACTTCACACACACACTCTGGGGACATCATAGATACAGTGAGGAAAATAAGTAATTGAACACCCTGCTATTTTGCAAGTTCTCCCACTTGGAAATCATGGAGGGGTCTGAAATTGTCATCGTAGGTGCATGTCCACTGTGAGAGACATAATTTAAATAAAAAAATCCAGAAATCACAATATATGATTTTTTAACTATTTATTTGTATGATACAGCTGCAAATAAGTATTTGAACACCTGTCTATCAGCTAGAATTCTGACCCTCAAAGACCTGTTAGTCTGCCTTTAAAATGTCCACCTCCACTCCATTTATTATCCTAAATTAGATGCACCTGTTTGAGGTCGTTAGCTGCATAAAGACACCTGTCCACCCCATACAATCAGTAAGAATCCAACTACTAACATGGCCAAGACCAAAGAGATGTCCAAAGACACTAGAGACAAAATTGTACACCTCCACAAGGCTGGAAAGGGCTACGGGGAAATTGCCAAGCAGCTTGGTGAAAAAAGGTCCACTGTTGGAGCAATCATTAGAAAATGGAAGAAGCTAAACATGACTGTCAATCTCCCTCGGACTGGGGCTCCATGCAAGATCTCACCTCGTGGGGTCTCAATGATCCTAAGAAAGGTGAGAAATCAGCCCAGAACTACACGGGAGGAGCTGGTCAATGACCTGAAAAGAGCTGGGACCACCGTTTCCAAGGTTACTGTTGGTAATACACTAAGACGTCATGGTTTGAAATCATGCATGGCACGGAAGGTTCCCCTGCTTAAACCAGCACATGTCAAGGCCCGTCTTAAGTTTGCCAATGACCATTTGGATGATCCAGAGAAGTCATGGGAGAAATTCATGTGGTCAGATGAGACCAAAATATAACTTTTTGGTCATAATTCCACTAACCGTGTTTGGAGGAAGAAGAATGATGAGTACCATCCCAAGAACACCATCCCTACTGTGAAGCATGGGGGTGGTAGCATCATGCTTTGGGGGTGTTTTTCTGCACATGGGACAGGGCGACTGCACTGTATTAAGGAGAGGATGACCGGGGCCATGTATTGCGAGATTTTGGGGAACAACCTCCTTCCCTCAGTTAGAGCATTGAAGATGGGTCGAGGCTGGGTCTTCCAACATGACAATGACCCGAAGCACACAGCCAGGATAACCAAGGAGTGGCTCTGTAAGAAGCATATCAAGGTTCTGGCGTGGCCTAGCCAGTCTCCAGACCTAAACCCAATAGAGAATCTTTGGAGGGAGCTCAAACTCCGTGTTTCTCAGTGACAGCCCAGAAACCTGACTGATCTAGAGAAGATCTGTGTGGAGGAGTGGGCCAAAATCCCTCCTGCAGTGTGTGCAAACCTGGTGAAAAACTACAGGAAACGTTTGACCTCTGTAATTGCAAACAAAGGCTACTGTACCAAATATTAACATTGATTTTCTCAGGTGTTCAAATACTTATTTGCAGCTGTATCATACAAATAAATAGTTAAAAAAATCATACATTGTGATTTCTGGATTTTTTTTCTATATTATGTCTCTCACAGTGGACATGCACCTACGATGACAATTTCAGACCCCTCCATGATTTCTAAGAGGGAGAACTTGCAAAATAGCAGGGTGTTCAAATACTTATTTTCCTCACTGTATATTTTACATCTTGTGAAAAGGGCATTATACCACCCCTTTAATACATGGTGGGGTTTTTTTATATTGTTTTTGATAGTTTTTTTATGTTTTTCATTTGATGGTTAAAAGATTAAAACATTTTGCCAACATGAGGTCTCGTCACACTCAGTCTTTTTACATCAGTGCAAAACTAGGGTATGCAGAATAATACAACTATTCATCTGCATGCATTGATTAATCCTGTTGTAGCAGGAAACAAAAACAAAACAAAAAAATTGCGCTCTTGAGAAAATCATGTGCTGGTGTGACCAACTGAGAAAGTTGGTAGCACCAGTGGAAAAGTTAGTCTGGAGCCCTGCACGGGCATCGTGGCACACCAATGCTTCGGTCAGATTGTGTCTTTGATAATACACTACGCGATTGACAGTCACGTGAAAGAGCATGGATTTGCCTCTCATTTTGGACATTTGTCAGATTTCCACAAAACTTGTCGGCGAGTAAAAATTGGGTCTAAAATCGTGCAGTGTGTCCCCGGCATAAAAGTAAACAGCAACAAGTATTTTCGTTGCACTAAGTGTAAATAGTAGTTAGAATTTTTTGCACCAAGTATAAATAGTTGTTAGATGTTATTTATACTTGGTGTAAATTGTACCAGATGTTATTTGCACCCTAGTGTGTTTTAGTATCTCATAAAACAGTATGCAGTAATAACATATTCAGTGCATATGATTATATTTATTAAAATGATAAATGGATGCTGCCTTGAGACATTTCTTGTCCCTGACCCTACCCGCTAAACGCTTTATTCCCAGCATTAAATAAATGTTAGACACATTATTTACACTTTTCTAATAATTTCTTAATTTTCATTTACAATAAAAGTCTCTCTGAGTTGTTATGCGATGGGAAAAGTAAGAAGAATGAGTTCGTAAAAAAGCAGATTAGAATTTGGGTTGTTCGCATCAAAAGCTAGCACCACCTGCCTTACTCTACATGCCACCAATCCTGTTATTAGTGGGATTTCTTTTGTAATTTTGTCTGGCTCAATCAGACAATGGTAGGCAGAGTTAGTGTAAATAGCCTCTACCAATAAGGTAGGCTATTTGCAGTAGGTGTAAAAATACACAACGAGAATAAAAAAGATATTGGTGCAAATTATAAATTATAATGTTTACTAATATATATATATATATTAGTAAACATTATAATTTATAATTTATAATTTGCACCAATATCTTTTTTATTCTCGTTGTGTATTTTTACACCTACTGCAAATAGCCTACCTTATTGGTAGAGGCTATTTACACTAACTCTGCCTACCATTGTCCATACCAGGACAGGATTTTATATATATATATATATATATATATAAAATCCTCCTGAGAACCATAAAAAAAAGTTGCCATTACATTGTTTAGAGCATAAGAAAAAAGAAAAAAAAATTGAAAAAAAAAAAAAAAAAATTGAAAAAATATATTTTATTCATAAGTTATGCAATGTCCACTGTACACCAGGACTCAATTGTTTAACCCTCTGGTGCTCTTGGCGTGTCAAAAATGACTGATTTATTTATTTTATAATTTCAATGAAATGAATGTACTATTTATTTGTTCGATAATGTTTTTATTTAATATTGTGTATTTTTAGGTGATTTTATGGTACTAAATTATATTTATGCAGTAGTTATCCATTTATTCACTTTTTGAGTATAGACCTGAAAATGAAGTTTCCAACTTTAGACTAGAACAGTGGGTCCCAAACCTGTCCTGGAGTACCCCCAACACTGCACGTTTACTTTGTCTCCCTAATCAAACACACCTGATTCAACTCATCAGCTCATCATCACATGGGTTAATGAGCTGATGAGTTGAATCAGGTGTGTTTGATTAGGGAGACAAAGAAAACGTGCAGTGTTGAGTACTCCAGTGCTGCGTTCCAGTCCAAAATTGTCATGCCCTTCACTCGCTAACTTCCCTCCGTCTCGTTCACTCGGATGTACGTCACTGCTTACGTTGCACGGGTGCCCACTACTGGCGGAAACTGCAATGGGCTGAATTGGAACGTCCTAAGCCCTTGATCACTTGGAATCAGCTATGGAGTTGATTTATTATTTTAAAAATGTTCCCTTTAATAATTTGTTTAATTCAGCATCCAAATGTATATAGGTGTATTTGGGTTGTTTTAAATAAAAAAAAATAAAAAATGAATATATCAGAGTTGTTTGTTGTGGTGGTGATTAGACGAGATTTGTGGTGACGGCACAATCGTACTGCATTGTGGGACATATAGGTGCCTGAAGTGTACATATGAAGTAGACTCGCTCCCTCGGTCAAAATCGAGGGAACGGGGGTCTGTACATATAAACTTCCCTCGTCCACTTCACGAAGTGGAACGCACTTCAAAATGGCGGTAGTGATTCCCCCGAGGGGAAGTGCGCAAGTGCGTGTCTAAAAGTGGACTGGAACGCAGCCCAGGACAGGTTTGGGAACCACTGGACTAGAGCACATACTTACATTTGATCTCTTTTCAAAGACGACACTTGGCAAATTATTGCTGAAGTGAACTAAGTTACAGAATTTTACATTTATTGGCAAAAACAATTGGGATTCTTTTTTCATTCACGAATATATATATTGTTTTTAGGTTTCAGGATTTTTTTTTAACCAAACTTTGTATAAAAATTATTCTCAACTATGTTATGAAAGATATAACAGAATTAATTAATATACCATTTTACTTTATGCAATATGTGGGTAAAATGACCATTAATGGTTAGTGCCATTTAATACACCATCTAATTTGCGTATTAATGTGTTCTTGGGGTAAAATGATATGAAAAAAGAAGTGTAATAATGGGAGTAATAACTGGCAACATTTTCATAATAATAATAATAATATAATATTTCATAGGAATATTAATGTGTGATTTATTTTCCTATACACTTGTGTCTCCCAGAATGCCTGATAAACAGTCCTGGTGTCTCTACAGTGAACATGTATGAAATCAATGCCCTGTTTCATAACAAAAAGTCTATTTGATTAGAAACCCCATAACCTTTTCCTGAGATGTTGATTTATGACAAACAATTAGAAAAATAGTCAGGTTTAAATGATAATTCCAAAATATTATCATATTTCCATAAGAGTGCTAAATTTGATCACTAAATTAATGTCAGTCATTTTTAAAGACCAAGGATACGTTGTTGACAGTGAAACCTCCAAATATTCGGCATCTCTGAAAAGCCCTGAATGCTCTTTACAGGACAGACTTAAATTAAAACTGTGACATGTATGGTATGATGTCTAAAATAATATAATGACAAAAGTCTATTCTTGCGTAAGAGGAAGATATAATAACATACGGTATAGTTAAGCAATATCACACAAGCTAAAATAAAATAAAATAATCAAAAACCACTTGCACAGTGTGATACATTTCATGTAGTTGTGTAGTTACATTATCCCAAAAGGTCCCAAGGATTTGTAAATCCAGAGAAATTCCAGTTTTAAATAATGGCTCGTCCCTTGTCATTGTCGCATATCAATTACGTAATATCTGGATCTATGTATACATATCTATTATACAATATCTCACACGCCGCTGTCATTCAGTCATCATGAGTTAGGGTTAGCTTCGTCTTTGTTATTGTTTTGAAAATGCGACCTCTAGCGGCGAAAAAATTACAGATTGTACCTTTAAATATAAACACAATTGAAAGTAAATATTTATTTTATGCAAAAAGCTGAATGAACAAGAAGTTAATATTAAGTGACTTCCATTTTAGACACAGTATCATCTGTTTTTGCTATATTTCAGCAATAATAGTTCCAAACAAAGCCACAGCAGAACTTGCGCATCCCAGAGCAATTCTGAATGAAACTGTGTCTTGAACAAACCTGGTGAGAAAATGATAAATATCAATTCAAATTCCAAGTCAGTCACTTGCTTCATTCCTGAATAAATCCGCCACTTTGAACGAACTGGTTGAATGAATAGCTGCTTTTTCACTATCAGGCCAGTGCAAGCCAGGGCTATCAATAGCCGCGTTTCCACTGTCGGGCCAGGGCCGGGCTAGGGCTAACAGCGAGCCGAGCCGAGCCGGGCCAGTGGCCTCGGGCCTCAAGCACCGGGCTTGCGTTTCCACTGCCGGGCCATTAGCCCTGCAGCGCTGCCCTAAACCCCGCCCTTAACACGCCTTCCTGGATCAAACGTCATACAACCCCACCCATTTCAGCGGTAATTATGATGTTCATTCAGGCAGGAAGTTAGAAAACTTAGATTTTAAGAAGATAGCATGTATTAACTCACCGTCCGCGGCTGCCATAGTGTCCCGACTTGTCTCTCCACTAACAGAGGGACGGTGACCCAGCACACCGTCCATCAAGTCGAACCATAGAAAGTTCCTTCTCTGGGCACCGCTTTGTCCATTGTGCGTTTTAATCGCCTTGTACTGCGCCCACAACTTTTTTATTTTTTCCCGAACTTGAAGCGTTGTTCGCTGAATGCTTAGCTTAGCAAGTTCAGCAACGATGTATTTTATAACGTCCTCGTTTCTGCACACGCCGTCAAATTGACGTTGTACCCTTTCTTCTGCCCAAATGCTCAGAAGAGCTTTGGTATCTTCGACAGACCAGTACAGGCGATTCTCCATTTCGAGCAGCGTTTAATTTTCGCGATATAAAAAAGTGAAATGTGCATCTTGCCGCAGACCATAACTTTCCCCAACACCGATAAACTCCGCCTTTTACCTTGACCACGCCTCTAGCCCGAGCTGGCCCAAGGTATTCGATGGGCCAGAAATCCTGGCCGTTGGCCCCGAGTAAGCCCCGATCAAGCCCCGGAAGTGACAGTGGAAACGCGACTGGCCCTGGCACGCACTAGCACGGCCCGGCCCTGGCCCGACAGTGGAAACGCGGCTATTGGGCCAGGTGGGGCCAATTGCCTTGGACCTCGAGATGCGAGGCCAAAATCAAGCTGTTTCTCCACTGTAGGGCCAGTAGTCTCGCAGCACAACCCTAAAACCCGCCCTTAACAAGCCTCAGTGGAACAAACGTTGCACAACCACACCATTTTACCGGCAAGTAGAAACTTGCAAAGAACAGTTAATATTAAGGGAACAGCGGATTTCATGCATTTAATGACTATTGTAAAACTCCAATTTGAAGTCAGTCTGCTTCTTTATGCATTCAGATATATATTTAGACATTAAAAAGATTTTATTTTTTGAAAAATTTAGCACTTAATTTTGAACATTTATTTTAGATTTGTATATATATTTGCAATAATTCTAGCTAGTAAAGTAGACAACAGGAAAAAAGATAAAAAAAAAAAAACATTGAAGAATATGTATTTGAATATGCAGATTTTTATTCAGAATACAAAAATGCTGTTACAGTTCTAAAAATGTTGTTATAGTTTAACCATTCGGTTTAAAGGGGTCCCCCCCCATCTCCCATTCATTCCTATGACTGGTCAAATTGACCCATGAGAGGATTGAGTACCACTTTTGAGTAATCTCATAACATTATTTATAAATGCAGTCAGCGTAAATGTGTAAAAAAAAAAAGTCTGAAAATAAATCTAAATGCTACTTTAGCTTCTTATGTGAAATATATATATATATATATATATATATATATATATATATATACAGTATATATATATATATATATATATATATATATATATATACACACACACACACAGTTCGGTTCGATACGATACACTTGTGTCACGGTTCGGTACGGTACGTTTTCCATAGGCTACAGCAAAAATAAATAAATGCCAGAGAAATTTCCTTGAATTAATTTTTTTATTATTATTATTTTATTTAATGAAACTAACATCATAAAGTATGATTTTATTTTATTTATTTTATTTATTTTTTTTGTTGCTTTTTTTACTGAGCAATAATGGAGCTATACTTGACTCTTCTTATAAGCATATAAAACAAAACAGCTCCTTGGACAAAATGAAATGTAATATTGTAGTAGTAGGCTAGTTATAAACAAAGGTTTATTTTAGTTCAGATTAACATTTGAGGGCAGCAATTGTATTCATAATGTAAAAATAAAACGGACGTAATGTTACTTGAAAGCATTATAGCCCACTATTCCTGACAAACTTCCATACCTTGCAGTTAGTGTTACTACAGCAAATCCATTCCACGGTGAATGTTGCTGATCTGTGGACACCGGCCAGTTCATTCATGGCACGATGTTTCTTCCTGGTTTCCACGTCAGCGCTGTTTGATCCGTTAATAGAGATATGTGCATGTTTCTCACTAGATTTCGCAGCGATGTTATTACTTCAGTGGCGAATTCAAAAATCATTTGAAATTCAAATGCTTTCTTTACTGGTCTGGATCTCTTAGCGCTGTGTGGTGTTGCTTGATCAGGCTCGCGCATAGGGCTCGCGAGTCCCGCTTCACAGGTCAAAACTGATAAACGGTCCACACAAACACAATAAGAGTAGCTCAGTTTCGTTCCTTACATTGCATTTGCCAGTTGATGTTGTGGTCGCGCCAGCCTCTATGAGCGCGCTTGCCACCCGCGACGCGCCTTCATTTGAAATAACGAAATTTTGGTCGGCAGAAAAAATGGTCCAACGAACCGTTCGGTACGTAATGCGTACCGAAAACCGAACCAAAAGCCTCGTACCGAACGGTTCGATACGAATACGCGTATCGTTACACCCCTTTATATATATATATATATATATATATATATATATATATATATATATATATACACACACACATATACATATACATATATATATATACACACACACATATATATATATACACACACATATACATATGTGAAGTTTTGGCTAGACAAGATGACTGACATGATTAAAATGTCTACAGTTTTCAGTGAGTAAAATGTTAATATGACTTAAAGGTGCATTGCGCAAGTCTCTGAGTTTTTGCAGAACTATGCCCCCTCTGGCGACAAGCGAAACTGCAACCAGAGGTGTGCATGGACCACACGCACACTTGCACGAGCACGAGCTGTTCATAACCAAAGGAGCATCAGCCGCACAAATCTTTTGTTTACAGTCATAATGTCTTCAGAGGTAATAAAGTTATAAATCTGAAAGTCATTTTAAATATGTGAAAGGAAAGGCATTTGAGTAAATTACACACTTATGTGTGAGGGAAAAACGGGGGTAGTAGAAAACTTCGGTTTTTGTTTCCATCTATGTCCATGTTGAACTGTTTTATGTGTTTACTGAATCCACTTATGATTGTATTATGGAAACACGTTCATGAATAGGGCTGGGCAAAAAAATCGATTTTTCGATTAATCGTTTTTTAAAATGTGGTCGATTCAAAATCGATTCTCAAACGCCAAGAATCGATTTTTTTCCATCTTTATGTATTCGTTTTCCTCCACTGTTCATAGGCTTGCAAACTCAATTTTATAGCTAATGCTGTGAGATTTTATGGTAGTTTTATCTAAATCATAAAATAACCTCAATTAGTGCTGCACGTTTAATCATATCGCAATCGCTATGACAAGCCTATACGCAATTAGGCTATAGCCTATGACCAAAATGCTGCCAAAATGCTGTCGTGACTGTGACAGAAAAACTTGCGATGATATCGTGCGTGCGCACAAGACAGCACAGAATAGAATTATCTTTCACGCTTGAACGAAGAACACACACAATTATGCCAAAATGTATTTTTGTCGAGTATCTTTATAACATAAGAGCAGTCTTATGACGAACGTGAAGAGTTGTGCCTCGTGAGAGAATGAGTCCGCGTGTGAGTTCTGCGTCTCTGTCAACAGCGGCTGGTCTTAAAGGGACAGTACACTGTAGCCACTAATTATCTCTGTCATTTAAGTTAATCAAAGAACAAAGAGAACAGAGAAAAACACTCACTGCTCTTGAATAAAGAACTTTTGTAACTTTGATTAGTCAATATATAATTTATAATTAATGCAACACAGACTGTTTGATAATTTTATTCAATTTCTGTATGGCCTAGCTGTTAGACAGGAAGGGCACATATTATATTATATGCAACGTTTTTATATGTGGGTTTATGTGAGGATTGTTAACCTGTTTGATCAAGACATGCGACTGTTCTGACTTGTCCAATTTTCAGCATCAATTTTTCATCTTGCATCAAAATCCTGTCTATTCATTGTATGCATTTGAAATATAGAGTTGGGTTCTGTTTTAATGTACCCAAGTGTACCTAAAATAAAAAGAGTTTAATATACAGGTTTGTAGCTCTTAATTTCTTTTTATTAATTAAACACTTGAAAACTTGTTCACTTTTTTTCTTTTCTTTTTCTTTTTTGAATAAATATAGGATTTGTATTTAATATTCATTGAGTGAGTCGAATCGAAATTAATTTAGAATCGAAATTGGAAAAATCGAATCGAGAATCGAAATCGAAAATCGAATCGAGAATCGAAATCGAATCGAATTAGAGCTTGCGAATCGAAATCGAATCGAATTGTAACATCTGAATCGATACCCAGCCCTATTCATGAACAATATAAGTTATTACTTTATTACTTTGTAAAAGCTCAAAATAATAATCATACCATACACAGTTGGTCAACAAAGTACACTCAAATGTCTCAAGGTAATATTCATAGATTATTACATCATTTGTTGTCATAGATTTGCCGTATCAGACATTAGAGACTGGGCTATATCTTACCGTTTTATCAAGAAAAAAGCCAACTGAGGATCCCGTTTGAGCCCTAGAGCAGACCGGAGATTCCAACGAACAGTATTTATATCGTTTTTACCTTTTGTACACAGCCACGTCCAAGTGATCTGAGGGCGCGGGCGCTTCCTAGTGTGTGCAGACCGGAGATCTCTCCATTTGTTGAAAGCCTTCTCGATGTTGACTCTCGTCTTATTCCGACGCCTGTGGCACTAGACAAAAGTTTTCTTTTCTTTGTCTTACGTGGAGTTTGCGTTGGGGTTTGGAATGAACTACAAGCCGGTCTCTTTGAATCCATCTTCTACTTTTGTCGAAAGTTGACTAAAGTTTTGTCGCTCGAGTTGTCTTCGCTGATACGGAGAATGGCGGCGAATACACAAACCTGCCAGACATAGCCAGGTGAGCGTGCCGTGAACGCGCATGACGTCACACCCAGTCTCAAATTCCGACCCGAATCCCTCTTATTTATTTTACTGTACAGGATTATAGAGACAATCGCAGTGATCAGAGAAGGGCTCATTCAGCCCATCAGGCAATTGTTTAAGCATGTATGGGTTAGAAAACGGGTATTTTTAACATGAAAAGTTGCGCTATGCACCTTTAACGTGACTACAATATGACTAAATTAATAAATTAATCAAATGAATTAATAAAAACTAGACCAAATTATTTAAGATTTTCTGTGACTAAGATAAAACTAAAATGGCCAAACTTTCAATCAACTTGACCAAACTTTCAATCAACTTGACCAAAAAAAAAAAAAAAAAGATTTGTTATTCACCAAATGCGTAGTGCCCTACAACCTTGGGGGGCTTCCTGCTGGCCAAAAACAGTTAACTCAATTAATGACTGCTTTTGACATTGTTTATTACCGGGCGGTCCGGATAAGTAGAAAGAAACAACCATGAAGCACACATATCCAAACGGAACTAAAAAAAATAATAAAGAAAATTAAAGAAGAAATCCAATGCTGCCTGCAAGTTTGTCAAAGCTTTCAATTTTTTCGTCCAAAAATCTAAATGAAACATCTAATGAGGCAGAAAACCCAGCCAGGTCGCACACTGAACAAGCTGTGTCTGCACCGTCACTGCCTGTACATTTACCGGCAGCTTGGGAATCGAATTCCTATTCTGGAATTGCATACTTAAAAGTCAGGAATCAGATACTTGTTAGAAAATAAAAATTTCTAATTACGCTTATCTATTATTCTGTGCACAAAAAATGTGACTTTCAACTGAGAAGATGCACTCGACATCTCATTTAGTGCGCGCATACTGAATTTAATTGAGTTCTCTTGCGCTTGAACGGACAAATACACACACAATTGTTAAAATATCCTAATAAAGTCAGTGATCTTAACTGAATAACTTGTGTAACTTTAATAAGGATTAAAATGGTAAATGGTAAATGGACTGCATTCACTGTAAACCCTAACGCTCAAAATAATTAATTGGTTTGAGTAGGACAAACTTAAACTAATTAGTTCAGTCAAATTAACTTTTATGAGTATTAGGCACTTTCTTTTAAGTTCACAGAACTGATATATTTTAAGTAAACTGAACTGTTTCATTGTTTTGAGTTTTATGAAATGATTTATTTTAATTTAAACAAACTTAAGTTTAACTGAAACGGCTGGGATGTCTATTTCCCAGCATGCTTTGCTGATGGCACTTGAATGGGAGAGTAAATGCTAAAATTAAGTGTAATATAATGTTTGTTTTTTTTGTGCAAGATTAAGTGGGAGATTGAGTATTGATTAATGTTTTGTTATGCTAATTTAGAAGAATTTCTGTTAATGTTGGTTTTAGGATAGTTACCATCATGGTGACAAGTGGTGCATGTGGCTTGATTTGAGAGCAAATAAAATCTTTATATTGTTTAGTGGTGGAAATTTTGATTCTTTCCAGAGACTCGTTCATTTTCAGTTCGTTCACCAAAATGATTCGTTCAGATTCGTTCACTGATTCGTTCAGTGATAATTTCTTCATATTACATATATACTGCAGCAGGTGGCGAAAAAGAGTGTATTTTATGCTATGTTTTAACGAACGTATTTACTTGTTACAAAAAAAAGTGATTTGGCTTTGTTAAAATGTGTGCCTTATTTACTAAATTAATAACATAAGTCTAAATAAGTGGTTCAGATGACCTAACCAAGGTTTTCTTGCATAATTAACATTTTAATTGTTTAGTCAGACACACACATTCATAAATCTGGGATTATATTAAACGTTGATGTTCTGTATGTTGAATTTGAATATAAACAATTATATGTGCACACCTGATAACTGCGCTTTGAATGAGATTTAATCACATGCTAAATGACCGATCTACCCAGTACTCTCATTCACGAACGAAAGTACCAGTTAGTTCAATTTTGTTATAATCTTGCTAAAAACTAGCTAAACGCACTTTAGCAACCGAGTGGTGAGTTTTGCCACTGCAAGCACCACTTCACATTTTCTTCAGGAAATGTACATTCTAGTTATTATTCTTCTTTTTATTATTATTCCACACAAAGTTTGGCGCGTAACTCGTCCCGCACCGTTTGTCACAGATCCATGAATGAGGTGTCAAATCGACCGGCTCATTGAGGAGAGGTGTGCTATGACTTTTATAAGCGATCGGGGGGGCGGTGTTCGCCCCAGGGGCGATAAAGCGGCCCAAAAAGTCCCAATGACTTAACATTGCGACGAACTTTGAGCACTCGTAGCTCGGAGCGAGGATTTCGCAGAAACGTGTGATTTGCCACATTTGAAGAGGCTAACAGGCTCTGTAAGAACATACCTCACAATGGGGTAAAAGTTGCACCCCTGGGGGGCAGGAGCTGCCCAAAGTTGCCCCATTGACTTACTATGGGGAAGGAACATCCCGTGAAACACACATGCTTTTCCTACTATGGTAAATTGCATAGGGATTTTCTATTGAACGTAGCTCTGGATCACAGTGTCATAGAGACAAGGGGGTGGGCTCATTTTACTCAGACGACCAATCAGTCTCTCAGGCTCATTGTGAAGCTATCAAGCCACGCCCTAGCAACCATTTAGAGAACCTTGTTGTTCAAGTGCAAAATTGTTCAAAAAATTGTTCAAGTGCAAAATACACAAAACTAAGACTAAAACACACAAACAAAATATAAGAAAAGCAGGTAACGAGAAGTGTAAATTTAAATCAAGTAAACAGTCAAGTGCACCCCCCTTAGCTCAAACCAAGTAAAAAATGACGATGTTAATTTGTCTTTGTTATATTTAACCATTAGCTTGCGTTATTAACCTGTTTTCATTACAATGGTAAAGTGTAAATTTCTTTATTTGATGCAAACATGCTAACTACACAAACCTAGCTCTATCGGTTCGCCATCATTATCGTTCAAACAACTGGTTATTTTCGTTCATGAACGACATGTACCAGTTCGTTCAACTCGTTCACAAACGATAAGATCTCTCTCTCGTTCAGACTCAAAAGCAACTCGGTCACAGTCAGTGAAGGGCGTATTCGTTCACTACATCCAACAAATCACATGCTCCGTCACATCTCATACTCGAAGGCTATTGGCTCGAGGTTCATTCTTTGACAGGTTGAAAACACCGGTTCACTGAGCTGCGCATGCGCTGCTAATAGCGCCGCGCTGCTGTGGAGGGAGGGATTTCACATTTCAGTGAACGAGAAATATGAGTCAATGGATTACGTGAACGAGAACGATTCGTTCACCTAAAGGATTCGTTCAAAAAGAACGATTCGTTCACGAACGTAACATCACTAATATTGTTGCATTCATGCAGCAAGTGTTGTATAACATACTATTGTTAGCATGATAACATAATAGTATGTTAGCAAACTAGCTTGTTAAAACTATAAGTTAATACTAATGAAAGTGTTCACATTGAGATTACATGAAGGTTTTAAGTTAAATGTATGAAATAGTGTACTCTGATTTTATTTGTTCTTAACTTGAAATGTTTAAGTACAAACTTAAAATCTGCCAGTTCTGCTTGCTTAAACTTTGAATTTCAAAACTTAAAAAAATTGAGGCAATCGATGGCCTTACATTTTTTGAGTTCTGCTAACTTATTCGGGTTTACAGTGTTTATATAGTGCTTTCACAGACCTATGGCCACCAAAGCGCTTTACATATAGCCTCACATTCACCCATTCACTCACTCATTCATACACCAAAATGGGTGAGTGATTAAGGATTTTATTTATAAAAAGAAAACTATATGCTGTGTATTTTATATTTGATTTCTTGCACTTTGTTCAGTTGTATTTTTTTGCTACTGATGTTTACTTTTCTTATTAACTGTCTTCATTGATGTTTGAAATATATATTAGTAAGAAATGTGTTGAATGTTTTTGCTGATATATTTGTTGAAACCTATAGGCAAAGTTCTTTGTGTAAGTGTTCTTGAGGCTGCTGAGTTTGGCTTGTGCTCTTCAGCTGTAACAAAATGTTTTGCAAAAAGACATAAATATGTTTGATATCTAAATGTTTCAATTATTTATTTGTATCTTTTTGGAATAGAAAGTGAGAATCGAAAGGAATCAGAATTTTAAAAAGAATTAGTGTCTCACTTAATTCTATTCGGTATTACTATTGTGCAATTCAAAGTAACATGCAATGGCGGGGTGGGGGCTTTCATATCCTGACTTTGCTTAGGGACCCCAAAATGGTAAACCTGCCCCATGTCACAAAAAAGTAGACTATTTTTGTGCCAGCAAGTAATGCCAGCTTTTTCCACTGGCTACCACCACAAGTATAAGTCATACCTGTGGGAAACAATATTGTTTTGATCAAGATCGTAATATTTGAAAGGTTAATCAAGCAGTTCTTTCCAGAAGACATGTGAAAGTGTAAAAACAGGTGTCATCAGGGTAATCATACCTTGCAGGTGGGATGTATTTCCGAGCCACACCATCCTGTTTGCTCTCCAAAAAGGTCTCCTAAAACAACAACAAAAATTATATAATTATGAATTTAATAGATTCAAGACCACAAATATTTTTGTAATATTAATTAGAAAACTAGAAGAGTAAAGATTGTAACCAAACTTTGATGTTAGTTTGAAAAAGATTTTTGCTAGGTTGTTCTGGGCGGTTGATAGGCGGTTGCTATGGTAACCATGAAATTCTGCCAGTGTCAGAAGTTTTGACGCACAGTGGCTTCTCTTAAGCCGGGCATACACTGTGCAATTTCTGTCAGATTTTGAGCCGATACTTGTCAGATTTTGAGCCGATTTCCAAGTAGGACAACTCTTTTTTATTTTTACTCTTTTTATTCGGGCCAAATTTCAGCTTTGTCGTGCGTCGTTTGTCATGCAATGTACAGGGGGAAATGAGAAGCGATTAACCTCTCCCAACTGGCAATAGGATGGTCAGATGAATTTCTGACATGTCAGGAATTTTGGTCAGGCCTAGTGAGGGTATGGCAGAGTTGAAGCAGAGCTATGAGCCGACTGCCCTTTTTTCCCCTCACTGCGCCTGCGAGAAAACAGAATTTAAACCATTTCATCTTTAATGCAGTAAAAATGAAAACAAAAAGGAGGGAGATCTATAAGTTCTTTCGCTTCTGTAGCTATCAAACTAACTGCAATTTAGCAAACAGTTGCTTACCTCCAGTTCGTGTTGAAAAATGGATAAGCCATATTACCCACTTCTTCCAAGTCACCTGCGTGTAAGCCTACAAATAGCCTATACGGGCACCTCTTTAATTCATTTACTTGTTTATTTACTCATTTTTTGAATATATCCAATATATATATATATTTTTGCAAATATATATATCAGTTTCATCTCTAGCATGCCTTGATTCATATGGATTAGTTTTATGATCACTTTATGAACTTTTTGAAGCATCAAAGTGGTAGTTGCGTAGCTGTCAATGAAGGAACAGAAAGCTCTCAGATTAAAAAAAAAATTTGTGTTCCGAAGATAAACTAAAGTTTTACGGGTTTGGAACGACATGAGGGTGAGAAAATAATGACAATTTAAAAATTTTGGGTGAACTATCCCTTTAAGTAAAGTTAGCAACAGACACATGCAGGCGCAGCATGCAGCGTAGGTTTCGTTTTGTGTGAAAACATCATGGAAGGCAGAGTGCTAAGATAAATTATATGAAGTGTATGAATGAATGATTTATATTAATGTATCTGTAATTGCAGTCTTGTCTAGTATCATCATAAACATAGTCGGTTATGTCTTAAGTGAATGTAAATGTGAGATAAGATGCATGTGTAACAGTATATTGGATCCATGCAGCTCTTTAAGTGACAGCTGCAGCCTAATATCCCTGCTGCTGTGGGTTCTTTCGGAGGGCGAGTCGTCCGCGGGAAGTTTAAAAGGTTAACTTGAAAGCAAAGTTGCCAAAAATCAAGAAGATGTTGTCTCATCCGAATGAAAGGAAAATGAGTGAAGGGAAGAATGAGCGAAGGGAAGAATGAGCAAAGATGAGCTAGTGTTATTGTCCTTTAAAGACAAATCAGTCCACACCTATTTTGGGTGAAATGACCAATAGTAGGTAGGAACTTTTAGCGGGAGAGAGTTTACTTGGTCTCCTTCTGACAGCCTAATTTGCATGTTTTATTATGTTGTCAGAATTGGTACCATCCAAAGGATGGTAAAAATAATATGATGCATTTTATCGTAACATACTATACATCATTAATTAAAGGACAATTCCGGTGAAAAATGAACCTAGGGGTAATTAACACATGGTTACCGAGTCGATCGCTCCCTGGGATGCGTTTTCATGAAAATCGAATGTAAAGAGTTTTATCTCTAAAAACAGATTAGCTTATAACTCTAGTATATGGGGCACAGAGTAAGTGAAAGTAAATCGCTAGTTAATACCACTAACAAGGCTCAAAATAGCCTCACACTAACATGGTAGCATAATGAGGGTCCCTACATGCAAACCGAAGCATTGAGAACTTTGTAAGTGTACAGACAGTTTAATAAGAAGATACTTTATAAAGACAGTACATTACGCGTTTACAGGCAGGCGTCATCTTGGAAAACAGTCTCGACTAATCGAGTCACGAACGCCGTGCTACGTGAGCTGGTCGATAGGAATTACGTTTGTGAAATCTAACGTAGCACGGCGTTCGTGACTCGATTAGTCGAGACTGTTTTCCAAGATGACGCCTGCCTGTAAAGTATCTTCTTATTAAACTGTCTGTACACTTACAAAGTTCTCAATGCTTCGGTTTGCATGTAGGGAGCCTATTTTGAGCCTTGTTAGTGGTATTAACTAGCGATTTACTTTCACTTACTCTGTGCCCCATATACTAGCGTTATAAGCTAATCTGTTTTTAGAGATAAAACTCTTTAAATTCGATTTTCATGAAAACGCATCCCAGGGAACGATCGACTCGGTAACCATGTGTTAATTACCCCTAGGTTCATTTTTCACCGGAATTGTCCTTTAAGGCATAAACATAAAAAAGGAAAATTTTAATACCAAATACGATAGAATGGAAAGACATTAAAAGGAGTGAAACACTTTCACATAAGAATATAAGCATTTAAAATGTAACTAAAATGTCGTAACAAGGCTAATATACAGGAACATACATTCTGGGATGACTCAATTATGAGTTAAATGAAGAAAATGTCTGTGTCTATTCCCAATGTCCTATTGCCACATGGCCTTTCATGCCTGCCGTGGGGGAGTTGATCTGAGTTGATTAAGATCTTTTGAAGTAATGTAGGAGCTTCGAGGTGTTCCTGTTTTGCATTGGCCAGGGAACAAACATGACAAGGGGGCAATTGGGTACAGACTTACTGGAGCCAGGTCTGTGATTTACATGAAGTTAGAAGGTTAAAAGCTTTCCTGAGGCCTAGAGCAGACTCGATCATTTGATTCAGTCCAGACACTACACAGGTAATAGCAAATTAAGCAAAATAAGGTCACAAAACTATTGGGTACTATTGGTAGTACCACTGATCTGTATAATGACTGGATTGCTCATTGCGTTCTAAACTGCCAGTGGGCGGTGAAGCCACCGGAAGTATTCAGTGGCCATCTTATGATTCCCTGTCGACATAGGGCGAAATAAAGTTTCATGTCTTTAAATACATACGCAGTCAGCGTAATTTCTCTGAATAAGTTGTGAAGTGTGTATATTATTTTCTAATGTCTTTTTGCTGACCAAAATCCACTTCGGACTCTTGGAGATCGTAAAAAAAAAAAAAAAAAAAATTACAGGTCAGCTCAAATTCTATAGCTTTACTAGCATTACATTTGCATATGAATTAAGTGTTATTTGTAAATATTGTTGAGCAAATTTATTCATTTAACCAACGTTTAAGTCGTTATCTTTACTGCTTCGAAATACATGCTGTTAAAGGTGAACTAAGTAACTTTTTTTACCTTAACTGAACAGCTTCGGAGTCATTGGAATGGTTATATTACTTATTTCGGGTTGAATGGTGGTCGTTTCGCACCCCCCTGGTGCCAGTGAGCGGAAAATACGCACTTGCAACTTTGAGCCGGCGGGCCGCCAGCCGCTGCGTCAGGAAGTCTCGCGTGATATCAGGTGGTCTCGCGATGTAAACAATTGCTTTACGGCCAAAAGAAATCTGCTAAAATGCTGTCATTATTGCGCTCCCTCATGCTGTCCGAACCCGAATGAAGAAGACGTTTTAAAGAATGTCCCATCTGCTTTGATGTCGTTAATCTATAGCCTCTGGTGTCTGAGAATCACCAACGAGTTTTTACAACAGTGTTGTCAAATATCTATTCCGAAGCTGTGGGGGGAGCTCTAGAGAGAAACCTGCGAGCAAAAAGCGAGAATACAGCGAAGAAATCCCGAAGCTACTGAGTGCTGCTTTAATGAAAATCACAGTAAGAGTATGATTAAAAACAATATTATATAACAACAATTGACATAAGTGACATTTGTAACAAATGTTGAGGTCTCTCGTCCGCTAGTCGGTATGATAATTGTTGTATTAAAGATAAATGTAACTTTTAATAAGCAGGGGCAATTCCCAGCTTTAAAGGGTTAGTTCACCCAAAAATGAAAATTATGTCATTAATGACTCACCCTCATGTCGTTCCAAGCCCGTAAGACCTCGGTTCATCTTCGGAACACAGTTTAAGATATTTTAGATTTAGTCCGGGAGCTTTCTGTCCCTCCATTGAAAATGTATGTACGGTATACTGTCCATGTCCAGAAAAGGTAATACAGACATCATCAAAGTAGTCCAAGTGACTACAGTGGCTCAATCTTAAGTTTATAAAGCGACGAGAATACTTTTTGTGCGCAAACAACAACAAAAATAACGACTTTATTCCACTATTAATTTCCTTCTCTCTGGGCCTCGAGTTTTTTCACGTAGTATAAATGCGTAGCGCACCTGTGTTGTACGTCACACGTAGGCTCACTATTGGCCGACGCTGGTCATGTGTGTGATGCGTGTGTACAACACAGAAGCGCTACGCAGTTTTACTACGTGAACTCACTCGAGGCCCAGAGAGAAGGAAATTAATAGTGGAATAAAGTTGTTATTTTTGTTTGTTTTTTGCGCACAAAAAGTATTCTCATCGCTTTATAAACTTAAGATTGAGCCACAGTAGTCACTTGGACTACTTTGATGATGTCTTTATTAGCTTTCTGGACATGGACAGTATACCGTACATACATTTTCAACGGAGGGACAGAAAGCTCTCGGACTAAATCTAAAATATCTTAAACTGTGTTCCGAAGATGATCGGAGGTCTTACAGGCTTGGAACAACATGAGGGTGAGTCATTAATGACATAATTTTCATTTTTGGGTGAACTAACCCTTTAAACCAATAACCATTTAAATGTTTAGGACGTTTGCATTATAAGAATGTACAGGGAGACTTCAGATATAAAAACGCTGACTCGTTAGGTAATGTTTTCTCATTAAAATCAGATAATTTCCTAGCCTGGATGCCAGCCGAACTTAGCCCCGCCCACAACATTTTTAGGTCGGGAAGTTCGGTCTGGACTCGATCCGTTGAGGAGCTATTATGCCCGAACAAAAATTGTTCGGACCAATCAAATTATCAGGGCGGGGTTTATACGATGATGGACAGATGAGCAACGGTAACGTAATCATCCACGTCATCGAGCGCTTGGGTTGAATTCAAATGACTGCCGCTAAAAACAAAACAAAAAAAAAAAATCACAAAAAAAAATCAAATGACTGCCGCTGGAGAATTGAGTTCTCTTACGAGAGGTACTCTCGTACTGCGTAAATCTTACGCTAGGGGAAAATCTCTTTTCCGCGAGATACTGAAGCCAAAAATTATCCTTAATTTTGAAATAATGTAAAACGCGTTGCGGCAGCATGCAGACACAGGCGAGACGGCTTGTGCGCCTATTGGCTGCCCTGCGGCAACTGCAGCAGCCTATCGATAAGGCCCACTCGTGACGTCAGCTCCAATGGGGGCGCTTCGCGCCCAATACGTCACGTCCCGCCAGAATGGGCGTGGTCTAGGGCTATAAACATAGCTTTGAGAGGCTAGCTCACTGATTTTTCATCTCTTCAGCGAAGCTCTCGCATCGCTGGATCCGGAGAGAAGCCGCGCCGTTTGAAGAAGCCTTTCAGCGGGACGAGTCGACACTCTGAAGCCGCTGGCCGCGCCGCCTTCAGTCGCCTTCCTGCTGCGCTATCCGGCGTTATATCCTTTCTCTGCTACTGTGTTTTGTGTATGTGTGTGTGCTCGCCGCCGCGACACACACTCTCATTGCACTAAAAGAGCCGGGCGTCTTTTTCAAGACGCCCCTTTCCTGAGGATCACGCAGCTCTCGCGCTCACGCTCGCTGACGGCGACCGCCCTCACTGCGAGCCAGTTACTGCCTATGGTGACTCTTACCCCTTTTCCACCAACAAGAACCGGGTGCT
This sequence comes from Leuciscus leuciscus, assembly GCF_965113295.1. Taxonomy (NCBI): domain Eukaryota; kingdom Metazoa; phylum Chordata; class Actinopteri; order Cypriniformes; family Leuciscidae; genus Leuciscus; species Leuciscus leuciscus. The sequence continues at coordinate 14,049,778 of NC_138745.1, forward strand.
GGTTCAGAGCTAGAGCTATTGCCAGTTCGGAGTTGGTTCGACTGACGAACCGGTTTGCGTTTCCACCGGCCAGAGAGCCACAACAGAGCTATATCTTACGTCACTGCATACGTATCATGTTGCCCAGCAACGCTAGTCCGGCAGCGCCAAACACAAATACACCAGACTTGTTCGAGATGCATCGGCTTCTCGCAGAACGATCAGTACATGAAATCAAAGCACTGCGAAAGCGATCAAAAAGTACAAGGAGTCGTATGATCTCCAAACACTCCCGCAGCTCTGATCGGTCCACGCTGCTCCGATGCATCTCGAACAAGGCATCAACAATAATAGACGTTGCGTTACTATGGATGCTCATGGGTTTGCGAAAATAAATCGGCATTCAAACACGGCGAATCCAACGCGTTCGTGCAGCTCGCCGTAACTTACATAGACGGATATTATAATCGAGCTGCTATTAGCTCGACTAGCTGCTATTTAAAAATGGCGGTCACAAGTTTCTCTTCAGTCTTGTTGGCCACGGTAACCCCGCCCCCAGCCTCTGACGCAAGCGGTTCTTTCTTGGCTCCGTTCTAGACCCTGCAATGATTTGGTGCTACTTAAGAACCAGTTTTACTGGTTCGGAGCTGGTGCTTTGGCGGTGGAAAAACAAAGAACCGATTTGAAACTAGGCTCTGGCTCCGAACCAGCACCAGCTCTGCCTTGGTGGAAAAGGGGTATCTGAGGACTCACCTGGCATCCTTCTCCGAGACTGCTCCTCCGCCCCCCCCAACCCGCAAAGCTCGCCGGTGCGCCCGCTTGCCTTGCCTGCTTGGGGGATGATACCTGCTCTCCCTCTGTTCGAGCCGCGCAAACCGCGCCGTTCACAGGGGATGTCAGGAGCGGACGGTCACGGGGCTAGCTTTCGCTCTCCCTCTGTTCGAGCCGCGCAAACTGCGCCGTTCACAAGGGAGGCTGGAAGCGGACGATCGGGGTTAGTTTTTCTTTACGTTACAAGAAAGCTACCCTGCCCTTGCGCCCCATTCACGCGTCACTCACCGGCGAAAAGAGAACTCAGTTCCCTGATTAGGCGACTGGAAATATCAATATTGCAGCAAACGAGCCTGTTGTAACACGCACGCTTGCAAGCAAACGCCGAAGAAAACATGTTGACGCTCTCTTATATGCTCATGCATCTACACACCTTTGTGTTCCCCCCTGTGGCTCAGTGGTGGAATTTTAGGTTTTTCGCACGAGAGACCGGGGTTCGAATCCCGGTCTAACGGCAGATATATTATGCCGCCAATGCTTCGCTCTGTCAGTTCCCTGAAAGGCGACTGCAGATGTGCATTTTGCAGCCAACGAGCGCGCTGTACAACCCGCTCGCCTGCACCCAAACACCGTTTCTATGGTTCCCGTGCGTCACTGGCGAAAGGAGAAAAGGGTGTTTTTAGCCCCGCTGCGGCCGGGCCGACCTCCACTCCTGACACATTTCTCATTCCCCTCTTAAGTTCAGGTGACTGGAAATGTCAATATTGCAGTGAGCGAGCCTGTTGTTTTGCACGCACGCCTGCAAACAAACGCCAGCATGTTGACGCTCTTTGATAATACTCGCGCTACTGAATGTCTATGTGTCTTCCTCTGTGGTCCAGTGGTAGATCATCAGATTTTCGCGCGAGAGACCCGCGATCGAATCCCGGGTCTACCGGTAAAACACATTTTTGCCGTCAATTCTCGCTCTGGCAGTTCCCTGAAAAGGCGACTGCAGATGTGTATTTTGCAGCCAACGAGCGCGTGGTACAACCCGCTCGCCTGCACCCAAACTCTGTTTCTATGGATTCCGCCTCTGAAGTTCAGACGACTGGAAATGTCAATATTGCAGTGAACAAGCCTGCTGTAATACACGCACGCCTGCAAACAAACGCCAGCATGTTGACGCTCTCTGTTTCTATGGCAACTTCTCGCTCGTTCAGTTCCAGTAAATGCGACTGTTCCAGTGTATTCTGCAGTAAACAAGTCGGCGAAGCAGCCCGCTTGCCTGCACACAAACGCCGCTTTTACGGCTACCCAGATAAATCCCATAAGAGTGTATTTTCTGGTGTCCCGGCCACGGCCGATGGTGTTACGAATGTAGACGAAATGCCCACTGCCCAGTGCTCATTCCTACACACAAACACAGCCCGTCACACAGGGCTCGCGCACATGAAATCGACCCAGGTCGATTGCGCATTAAACGTGGTAAATGTGCCCACTGCCCAGTGCCCACAAACACTACGTTCCGCATATCTCAAGGTTTCTGTAAAAACAAAACCAACGTGCATTCGCTCTGCTCAGGCGGACAATGCTCTCAGTGTTGTAAATGTGCCCGCTATCCCGCGCCCACATTCACACATAGACATGACAGGTCCTACGGGACTCGCCCAGCCCCCCCCCTCTCGGTTGACCACCGCATAGGAGTCGAGCGCGGGCAATCTGCCCGCTGTTATCAGCGCGCCCCCTGCCTCGAAGCGCGACGCTTATGTTACAGCACACCGAAGCCCCTCTGTCGCTGAGCGACCAGAGCGCGCTCCGCATTCAGCCCCTAGCCATTCGTGCAGATGCATGGGCAAGGCTACCCGGGGGTTTTGAAGTGGGTGCTAGACATTATAGAAAGAGGCTATTCGCTACAGTTTCGCCGACGCCCTCGCCGCTATGTGACGCGCGTCGAAGCTACGGTAAAAACAGAAGTAGCACCACCTACTTCGAGCCGAAATTTTGAAACTGTTGAGCAAAGGGGCCATAGAGCCTTTATCTCAAGCTCAGAGTGAAGGAGGGCTATACAGCAGATACTTCCTGGTACTGAAAAAAGACGGGGGTCTCAGACCCATACTAGATCTAAGGCAACTGAACAGAGTGCTTGCGAAGCAACAGTTCAGAATGCTCACGACCAGAAAAACGCTCACGCAGATTCGCCGAGGAGATTGGTTTGTGTCAATAGATCTGAAAGACGCATATTTTCAAATACAAATAGCGTCACGTCACATGCGACGTTTGAGATTCGCCTTCGAGGGCCAGGCATATCAGTGCTCAGTCCTACCGTTCGGCTTGTCTCTAGCCGCTCGCACCCCTCAGACTACAGGGCATGCGAGTATTGAACTACTTGGACGATTGGCTGATTCTAGCTCAATCTCACTCGGTGCTCATAGAGCACAGGACCATTTTGCTCGATCACCTCGAGAATCTGGGTCAATTGGGCGAAGAGTTCTCTGTCTCCCAGACAGATAATATCTTTTCTGGGCACAGAACTGGACTCGCTGTCTATGATAGCGCGACTGTCACCAGAGCGCGTACTAGACATTCAGCGCGCAGCGAGCTCTTTCCGCTGCGGCGCATCTATCCCGCTCAAGAAATTTCAGAGGATGCTAGGTCTCATGGCCTCAGCATCATCAGTACTTCAGCTGGGCTTGCTTCGCATGCGCCCGCTACAGTTCTGGCTGAAAGCGCGAGTACCGCGCCGAGCGTGGGCTTCCGGTCTGCTTCGTCTCAAGGTCAATCAGAAATGCATCGCAGCTCTGAAACCTTGGAAAGCAAACGACTTGTACCAATCAGGTGTTAGCCTGGGGACTTCCTCGAGTGTGAAGGTAGTGTCTACGGACGCCTCCACCTTGGGATGGGGAGCACTGCTCAAGGGCAGACCGTTCTTCGGCCAATGGTCAGAACGGGAGAAGCTTCTACACATAAACTGCCTCGAAATGTTGGCAGTAGACAACGCACTGACGCGTTTTTGTCCCTAAATACGAGGACACCACGTCCTGGTCCGCTCGGACAACATGTCAGTGGTGTCCTACATAAATCGCCAGGGCGGCCTCAGGTCCCGAAACCTGCACAGGCTGACAGAACGCCTCCTGGTGTGGGCTCAGCGCAACCTGCTCTCGCCGAGAGCAGCACATGTGCCAGGGCTCCTGAACGTAGGACCGAACAGACTGTCCAGGAACAATGTTCCGACAGGCGAATGGCCTCTACACCCACAGACAGTCCAGCTGCTGTGGAAGAAATTCGGCAGAGCGGAAGTAGACCTGTTCGCGTCTCAAGAAAACGCTCACTGTCTGGAATTTTTCTCCAAGAGCAGGGACGCGCTGGCTCACGTATGGCCCCGCCGCCCGCTCTATGCCTTTCCTCCCGTCTCTCTCCTGCCTCAGGTGATAGAACGGATCAGAGAAGGATGCTCAGTGCTACTCGTAGCGCCGTTCTGGAAAAACCAACCCTGGTTCCCAGTTCTGATGCAGCTAGCAAGCACTGCCCCATGGCCAGTGCCAGTGAGGAGGGACCTCCTCTCTCAGGCCAAGGGCTCGTTTTGGCATCCGCGCCCAGAGCTGTGGTCCCTTCATGTTTGGGCCATCAACGGGTACCCGCTGACCTCCCCAAGCGGAGTGTTAAACACGATCACGCAGGCTAGAGCTCCGTCTATGCGACGTCTCTATTCCTCGAAATGGTCAGTGTTCTCAAGCTGGTGCACAGCTCGTGGCGTGTCGCCCCTAGACTGTGGGGTGACGGAGGTTCTCTCCTTCCTACAAGAGCTGTTGGACAAGGGCAGGACCCCTTCCACGCTCAAAGTGTATGTGGCGGCCATAGCAGCGTTCTCAAAAACAACGCTGGGTCAGTCAGTAGGAAGGAACGATTTAGTCATCGTCTTCCTTAGAGGAGCTAAGAGACTGAATCCTCCCAGACCTCCCTCAGTCCCTGTATGGAACCTTTCTACAGTGCTGGAAGCCATGAAAGGTGACCCATTCGAGCCTTTACAGACGATTGATCTTAAACACCTGTCTTTCAAGACAGTGTTTCTTCTGGCTCTCGCTTCAGTGAAGCGCACAGGGGACTTACACGCGCTCTCAGTAAGCGCGACGTGTATGGAGTTTGGGCCTAATGACTCAAGAGTTATACTCAAACCTAAGCACGGTTATGTTCCAAAATCCCTCAACACACCGTTTAGGGCGCAGGTCATTCCCTGTCAGCCCTACCGGTCTCTGACGAGGAAGGAGACGCAAGCTTCCTTTGCCCAGTCAGAGCATTAAGAGCTTATGTGTCTCGCACGTCTGTTTTCAGACAGACAGAGCAGCTCTTTGTTTTCACTCTACGGACGTTCTAAGGGACTTGCCGTGTCGAAACAGAGCCTATCCAGTTGGATAGTTGATGCTATAGCGCTGGCTTATACCTCTAAGGGCTTACAGTGCCCATTTGGAGTCAGAGCACACTCCACGAGAGGCGTGGCCTCGTCGTGGGCTTGGTCTAGTGGGATTGCCTTGCAAGATATCTGTATGGCGGCAGGCTGGGCCTCCCCGTCTACATTTATAAGGTTTTATAACCTAGAGGTTCCCGCCTTGCAGGCTAAGCTGCTTTCGGTCTAAAATCGGTACTGTCTGCCCTGATGTGTTCGGGCCAGAATACTGAAACTGCTTGAGCAAATGCTCGCTGTTGGATCGCGCAGCTCTATGGGCAGTGTGTAAGACCCACTATATTCATCAGTCCAGGCCGGGGGTCGCCCTGACTGTACGACACATCATCAGTATAACTGCTCCTTATAAGATGTTATATTATTACAGGAATGATGCTATTCTAGCCACTCTTTCCTGGGCTCTCTGTGAGTCCCTTATGATCATGTACTATATGAGCCCGGGCACTTGCCCTTGGGACTTTGGTGCTGGATCTTAGCATGCACGGCGTTTTACACTGTTTCCCCTAGCGTAAGATTTACGCAGTACGAGAGTACCTCTCGTAAGAGAACGTACTCGGTTACTAACGTAACCTCGGTTCTCTCTAGAGAGGAAACGAGTACTGCGTATCTTGCCGTGCCTGCACACGCTCTGGTTCGCTTCGGCGATGAAAAACCAGTGAGCTAGCCTCTCGAAGCTATGTTTATAGCCCTAGACCACGCCCATTCTGGCGGGACGTGACGTATTGGGCGCGAAGCGCCCCCATTGGAGCTGACGTCACGAGTGGGCCTTATCGATAGGCTGCTGCAGTTGCCGCAGGGCAGCCAATAGGCGCACAAGTCGTCTCGCCTGTGTCTGCATGCTGCCGCAACGCGTTTTACATTATTTCAAAATTAAGGATAATTTTTGGCTTCAGTATCTCGCGGAAAAGAGATTTTCCCCTAGCGTAAGATTTACGCAGTACTCGTTTCCTCTCTAGAGAGAACCGAGGTTACGTTAGTAACCGAGTACGATTTCACGAGTTCACGCTTACAAATAAGTCAGATAGAATAAATGCATATTTGGCGTGCTGTCTGAGGAGAGGCTCCGGGCTCGGTATTCGGCCCGAACCCAAAGTACTCCCCCCGTATTCCTGGCTGTGGAAGAACAAACCGAGAGTGAGTGGAGGGATGCTGAAAACTGTCAAGGAATGTTAGGTGAGTTGACAGAGTGAATAAAATATATGCTTCCTCTCATGCTGATAGTGTAGACGGTTGATTGGATTGATTATTTGAACGTGCTCCTCCTGAACTTTGTTTATGAAACATCATGTGTAGATTCCGCCATCGCGTGTGTTATAGAAGATATCGACAGCGCATTAATTTTAAAAGAGGAACAGAGAACCGCGATCAAGGCATTTGTCGATCGGAAACATGAATGAAAAACATACGTCACTTACTCCGTTGCTCTGATTGGTTGTAGGTCTATCCAATTGAGTGCAGAGGCATTTTCTTTCCTGATTCGGTTGAAACACGCCCCATAATCAAAGCTCAATGTAGCAGTATCAGACTCACATTCTGACTAGAATCTGAGTATGACGACGTCAAGCTAATAATTTCCTATTAAGTCAATAGAATGTGAGGGAATACCAATATGGTGGAACGGTGGCTTAACTTTTTATGATGTCATTAGCTTATTTCCATTTTCAACTTTCATAATAATTTGTATTTTAATTATACTCGTTGCTATTTAGAATAACAGCCGCGTTTGCTGCGTTTGTTATTGCACTTAAGCTCTGTGCAGCATTAGTTTAGATTTCAGACATGCACAGGCTATTGGCTTTTAGTGTGCTAATTGTAAGGGCGTGCACAGCAACTGTAAGGAGATATAAACTAGAGCAAGTTAGGAGAAAGGGAGGAAAAGTGATTGGTCACAGAAGACAGTGAGAGCACGCAAGTGTCTTGCTTAATACAGTTTTGTTGCTTAGTTTATTTGCAACGAGGGAGGATTCATTTCGATTCTCTGATTATTTCTATTTTCTACTTTCATAGCAATTTGTATTTTAATTATACTCATTGCTATTTAGAATAACAGCCACGTTTGCTGTGTTTTTTGTTGTTATTGCACTTAAGCGCTGTGATGTCCAGCATTAGTTTAAATTTCAGACATTCATGGGTGATTGGCTTTTAGTGTGCTAATTGTAAGGGCGTGCACAGCTGTTTTTACTCAAGCGTTGAAAAGCAGTATATTTATTTAGTATTTGTTCAGCCTCCTCATGTGAAGACCTGCGACTCTACCTGCGCGACTCCAAGCAAGGAGACCGGTAAGGTACTTGGGTATCTTCCTTTTCCCTTTCTGCTCCAACTTCTTTTCTCACAATCAACATGTGCTTTCAGTACATTCCTGTTGTCTCTCAACAATGCTCCATCATCATACACAGAAGGCAGCGCAATACTGCTAATCTGCACCTTAATTGCTCTTTAAAACATTCAACTCTCTCCTCTGTCCCCCTCCGTCACCACCCACCACCTCTTCAACTGCTGTTGATTTTGCTCATTTCTTCAATGAAAAAACTACAACCATCAGCAGTCAGTTCTCAGCTCTACACAACCTCTAGATCAGGGGTCTCCAACCTTTTTTCATTTGAGAGCTACTTTTTAAAAACGAAAAGTGGCCAAGAGCTACTCATGTAATACAATACTTAATTCTCTTAAATGTCTCATAACTCTCATATTAACAACTATCCCAAACTGTTTTAGACCAAATAGAGTTTTTGTAGGCCTATATGTCACCCTTAAATGTCAGAGAAAAGAACAGAATCAGAGATACATTTTTTTATAGAAAACTGTACTTTGCATATTATACTGTAAAAACACAATTATAGTTGAAGTAATTATAGTAATTTTAGTTGATCATAACTAGAGATGAAATGTCATGAATTTCATTTCATAATTATAGTAATAAATGATCACGGTTATCACAGAATCCTGTTCAAAAAGTACTAATACTACACAATGAAATAAATTCTCCAAGTTTTATGTCGAAAACCAGCATATGACAAATAAAATTAGCATCAATATGCACTTTTTGTTTACATAAACATTAAAATAATAACATTAAAAATTATGGCCAGATTTTAAAAGAATGTCTTGGTTATTTTACATGTTATCTACTAACATGTAAAAGTTAAAATAAAGTTTTGACAAAAAAGGTTTTATAAAAAGATAAACCTCACATATTTCAGCCTTTAAATCATTTTTTATAAAAAGAATGAGTCAAAAAAGATAAATTACTGACATTTACAATGCACATTAGCTAATCTTTTATTATTAATAGTAAAATTCGGTCCGATTTTCCCGTGGTGTCTGTCGTTACTATGCAACCATGCACTGCGCTCTCCACAACGACAAAAACGTTTTAGTAGCTAATGGATTTCCACCACCGAAAAACACTTGCTGTAGCTCTGCTACAAGATTTATTTACGGAGAAGAGTCAAGTCAAGTCAAGTCATCTTCATTTATATAGTGCTTTTAACAATGTAGATTGTTCCAAAGCAGCTTTACATTGATAATAGGAAATTAAAGTACCAGAGACTGTTTTGGCTTTATAGCAGCTCTAGAATAAAGTTATTGTCCAGCTAAAGTTAGTTTGATTGATTCACTTCCGTCGCAACGATCATTAGTTATTAACTTAGGGGCCGCTAACACGACACCGTTTTAACAGAAAACTCTTAAGTTCTTTCTACGCAAACTTCAAAAACACGAACCAGTGAGAACGCCGATGGCGTGCACATGCACATTACGAGTTCAGTCTATAGGTATGCGCGTTTGAATATATGTGCGCAGGCGTGTAGTCCTTCCCTACAAATCAACCCTTAACATACTACTTGTCTGGCCTTAATTTATAATACAGAATTTTTATCGCTTCCTCATAGCCACGCCAACTGGAATTATCCTGACAACGCTTTATCTGTAGAGAGGTAAATGGAGGGGAGGGAGGCTTTCACAGGGGAGAGCCTAGTTGACACTTCAGGACTGCGCTGTCGTTGCGTCCAGGCGCAGGTCCTTCAATAGATCTGGATACAGCCTGGATCCGGCAGACTGCGGTAAACCTCGGGATAAACAGAGAGACTAATATTAGCGTAAACACCATTCTTCTTATGATGTAACGAGTACATCAGGATTTATGGGAAGTGTTCCCGGTTCCGGCTGACCTAATCTATGCAGCCTAACATTGAATTATAAAAGTCTATAATGTGTTATGTGCAGAGGTGGGTAGAGTATCCAAAAACTGTACTCAAGTAAAAGTACAAGTACTTATAGAAATATTTACTCAAAGTAAAAGTAAAAGTAATAATCTTAATAGTTACTTGAGTAAGAGTAAAAAAGTATCCAATGAAAAAACTACTCAAGTAGCGAGTAACTAGTTACTTCGGATCATATAGGCCTATATATATATATATATATATATATATATATATATATATATGAAGACTTGATGCAAAAGCCTCTGAGTGCCATCTGAAATTTTCTTCTAAAACAATCATTTTTATCAAGCTCGTATATTTAAATTCAGTAATTTCACTTTAATGACAATTAATAGGTAGGCTACTTTGCATTGCCATTTAAGTGTGAACATAAACATACAAGCTTGATAAAAATGCTCTTTTAGAAGAAAATTTCAGATGGTACTTAGAGGCTTTTGCCTCTTAAGTCGTCATATATATAAAATATGATATTATTTAGATTTTGTTTATTTAAATGACTATTATTATCAGCTATCTTTGCAACAAAAACAGAAGAGAGACGCAAGCAATATTTCTGCCATCTGTATAGCTCGAAAATCATTGCCTGTCCTCTGGTTTGTATAATAGTAACTTATACAACTACATTTGGATTATTAGACAATGTCGAAATAAAGTGAATCTGCAGAGTGTTGCATTCAAAGGCATGTATTGACAGAGAAGAGTTAAGAACTCTTCACATGAGCTCGCGCTCATGACTGCTACTGAACCTGAACACACACACACACACAAAAAAAAAAAAAAAGTACATCGACGAATCTTCTTCTGACTGTTCTCCAAAATATAATCAAATGTATATTTCTGCAAGCATGTTTTAACTGGTTAACTATCTACGGCAGGCAAAGGCATTCGTTTTCAAGTCGAGTTCGCACGCCACTGCGCAATACACACACACACACACACACACACACACTACCGCGGGATGGTGGGTGTTCATAAACTGTGAACAATGGGAGCTTTATTTAATGTAAATTAATGTATATGTCCAAAAAACGGGTAATGTCATACTTTCTAGTATCGTGGCGTAATAATCTGTTTGGTTGTAAAATGTATTACCTGAGTGAAATGAAATCGAATATATGGTCCTGACTCCTGTGGAATCATTCATTCACAGACAGCTTACGAAGATGTTCAACTAATAAAGATCTTCATCGCTGGCAAAAATATGATGCATTTGAAGATTTGCTCTCACTTGACTGTACTGTAGGTCCACTGCCACTTCATCTAACGCTCTTGATGTGCTTAAAGGGATAGTTCACTTTGAAATTAATTTTTGGTATGTTTTAGCTTACCTCAAGGGCATCCAAGATGTAGGTGTCTTTTTTTCCGCAGTAGTTTCAATTTTTATATTTTTAGGTCAAACCGTTCTTGTCTGTCAGTCATATAATGCAGGTCTATGGTCACGGTCTCAAAACACATGCACAGAGTCCAAATTAAAACAATTCCCCGTCGTCCAAATTAAACAATTCCCCATTGTAAGTACACATTGATGGCCTAAGACACGAAACGAGCGGTTTGTGTGAGAAAACGAACAGTATTTATATCGTTTTTACCACTTATACGCAGCCATGTCGAAGTGATCTGATCTGACGTGTACGCAGACTGGTGCATAGATATATACACTAGATGTCGCCTTAAAGACATTCGTTCAATGAACTGCCGTAGACAAGGCGACATCTAGTGTGTATATGTCTATGCACCAGTCTGCGCACACGTCAGATCAGAGCACTTCGACATGGCTGCGTATAAGTGGTAAAAACGATATAAATACTGTTCGTTTTCTCACACAAACCGCTCGTTTCGTGTCTTAGGCCATCAATGTGTACTTACGATGGGGAATTGTTTAATTTGGACGACGGGGAATTGTTTTAATTTGGACTCTGTGCGTGTGTTTTGAGACCGTGACCATAGACCTGCATTATATGACTGACAGACAAGAACGGTTTGACCTAAAAATATAAAAATTGAAACTACTGCGGAAAAAAAGACACCTACATCTTGGATGTCCTTGAGGTAAGCTAAAACATACCAAAAATGAATTTCAAAGTGAACTATCCCTTTAAATCTTCCTGTTACGACTCCGAGTCCAGTGTGAATTGAAATCGCTTCAGATGATTCAGCGCGTGCAGGGAACTGAACAGAATCAGGAACTGAATCATTCAAACTGATTCGCGAACCGACTTAGACAGATCTGAACTTGTTTGATGAAGTCTTTGAACAGAATCGACTCAAAAGAGTGATTCATTTGTGAATTGAGCATCGCTCAAGTCCAGAAAAAAAAATACAGCGCGCTTGGAATAAACTACGCATTTAACAACACACATTGCATTAAAATAAAGTAACGAGAGGAACGTCGCCCAATGTAACGAAGTAAAAGTACAGTTTTTTCATTAGAAATGTACTCGAGTTAAAGTAAAAAGTACCCACATTCAAATCTACTCTTAAAAGTACAATTTTTCTAAAAAAGTACTCAAGTAAATGTAACGAAGTAAATGTACTTCGTTACTACCCACCTCTGGTTATGTGTATGCTAGGTCAAAGAGATGCGTTTTTAGTCTAGCTTTGAACTGACAGAGTGTGTCTGCTTCCCGGACAATGTTAGGAAGACTGTTCCAAAGTTTTGGTGCTAAATAGGAAAAGGATCTACCGCCAGCAGTCGATTTTGATATTCTAGGTATTATCAACTGACCGGAATTTTGAGATCGCAATAGATGTGAAGGACTATAATGCGTTAAGAGCTCGCTCAAGTACTGCGGAGCTAAACCATTTAGTGCTCTGTAAGTAATCAGCAATATTTAAAATGTTATACGATGTTTAATAGGGAGCCAATGCAGTGTTGACAGAACTGGGCTAATATAGTCATACTTCCTGGTTCTGGTAAGAACTCGAGCTGCTGCGTTTTGGACCAGTTGTAATTTGATTATTAAGCGTGCACGGCAACCACCCATAATAGCATTACAATAATCTAGCCTTGATGTCATGAACGCATGGACTAATTGTTCCGCATTTGTCAATTAGAGCACATGACGTAATTTAGATATATTTTTAAGATGGAAAAATGCGGTTTTACAGATACTAGACACGTGACTTTCAAATGAAAGATTGGTATCAAAGAGCACACCCAAGTTCCTAACCGACGATGAAGACTTGACAGAGCAGCCATCAAGTGTTAGACAGTATTCTAGATTATTACGTGAGGAAGTTTTTTGTCCAATAATTACAATCTCTGTTTTTTCAGAATTAAAGGGATTTAATTCCACTTTAAAATGAAAATTCTGTCATCATATACTCACCCTCATGTTGTTTCAATCCTTTATGAATTTCTTTCTTCTGCTGAACAGAAAGGAAGATATTTAGAAGAATATCAGTAACCAGACAGTTTCTGGTCTCATTGACTTCCATAGTATATTTTTTTCCTACTATGGAAGTCAATGAGACCAGAAACTGTCTGGTTACTGACATTCTTCTAAATATCTTCCTTTCTGTTCAGCAGAAGAAAGAAATTCATACAGGTTTGAAATAACATGAGGGTGAGTATATGATGACAGAATTTTCATTTTAAAGTGGAGTATCCCTTTTAGTAGGAAATTACTAGTCATGCAATTTTTTATATCACCTATGCATTCCGTTATTTTTGTGAATTGGTCAATTTCGTCAGGGCGTGAAGAAATATAGAGCTGAGTATCATCAGCATAACAGTGAAAACTAATTCCATGCTTCCTAATGATGAAGAGAAAAACACCCATAGTGTTTGGGTGCACCCCCATCCTTCATGTTGACTGAGCTTTCAATGTTGTTACGGAAAGGGTGAACCTGATTGGTTGGTTCTTGTCACATGACCTGTGGTGCGTTTGCGGTATTCTGAAAAGCGGCTAGAAAAAATGACTACGTCGCTTTAATTATGAGCACACTTGAACGCACTTGAGCACACGCCTACATTTGAACGCACTTGAGCGCACAAAAGACGCGATATGTGAACGGCTCCTTGGCGAGCTACCTCCAATCAGGCCACGAGCTACTGGTAGTGTTGGAGACCCCCTGCTCTAGATCCTTCTACAAGCCATCTCTCCCACAGTTTTACCAGCACTCACACACATCAACACATCTCTCCATACTGGCGTTTTCCCTACCGTATTCAAGCAGGCTCTGGTATCCCCACTGCTTAAAAAACCCCACATTAAATATGTCACTTGTAGATAGCTACAGACCTGTCTCTTTCCAACCATTCATAGCGAAAACACTTGAACAAGTTGTTTTCCAGCAGGTATCATCTTTCCCATCCGTGCTTGCCATCTTTTTTCAGTCCATCAAACAATTGTGGTGAGTAGGATCAGTCAACAAACACAGTGAGTCATGTCATCTCCTGTTATTGTCACTTGCACTTTGTGTCACATGTATAGTATAGCCTTCTCTGTCAGCACCCAGGGCTTCACATGTCATAAATGCAGGGATGTCAGGCTGGCGGAGAAGATTTCAGAACTAGAGACACACAACCAAACTTTAATCAAGGATAGTGAGAATGCAAGGGCACTAGATACTGCTTTGGATGTGGCTAGATTAGTGAACTCTGTACATTGTTCGGTTCCGGCTGCAGAGCCCGTGCAGAAGGGAAACTGGGTGCCCGTGAGACGCTATAGTCGTGGGACAAAGGACCATTCTTCCGTTCCGATTACATCATCAAACAGGTTCTTCCCACTCAGTGATGCACCCACTGAGAATCCTATTAAAAGTGCCCTACTGTAGTTATTGACGATTCTATTAAGGCGAGACACGGCAGGCAAAAACATCGTTTTTTTTTTTTACTGGTCAATTTTGAGATTTGTCTTCAATAACATGTCTTCTTTCAGACTTGTGGTGAAAAAAAGTCAGAAATACACATTTAGGTCTTTATTTTACTACACTTTGTCTGTTCGCGTATGTAGATTTCTCATAAATTCAACAAAAGTTGGCGTTCTTAATCCTCCCGCTGCTCCGCGATCTCGGTCTTCTTCCTGTCATCACATGCACGGCTGGATAGCTCTCTCTCTCCTGTACAATGCTGTCGGATCCAAATATGGTAATTTCCTTTTTATCAGCAACCAATCGTGAAAGTAAAAGGGCTGAATGCGCAATCTGATGATAAATCTTTAAAGCCCGTTTTCTCAAAATGACCTTTCTCTCATACTCCAAGTCCGAAATCTCCACTTCAGTAGCTATATACACCAAACTTTCCAGTCTTGTACCTAGTTATATTATGAAGACATTTACAGAGGGATTTGTAAATATATTATTCCTAGCCTGATTTATATAACATTTTATTCCAAAAAACATGGCAAAAAAAATTTTTTTAAGGCTATTGACAGTATATTCTGATTTACAGGATAACAAAAGTAGATATCCATAAATCCCTCTGTAATTTTTTTCCCATCTAATATGTGAACACAATGAAAAAATAATTTTTAACCTGGATTTATCCAATACTCCGATTTCGTTTTTTTTTATATGTGCAAAATAGCGCATATTTAATTAGATATTGCCTAATTTGCGTATTTAAACATTAAATTATAGAAAACTTGTAATACATTTTTTTCTCATCTTAATGTAGGTAATCAACTGGGAAAGTTTCATGGTGATATCTGCTAGTTAAAAATTTTACCCTATTCACCTGTAGTGTCTCGCCTTAAACGGAACGTGAAAATAGAGACACCAGCCACCACAGTAACATGTTTGCCGGGAGCCAGAGCGCCTGACATCAAAGCAAATTTAAAGCGCCTGCTAATGCTAATCGTAAATTCTCTAAGATTATTATTCACATCAGCACTAATGATGTTTGACTTCACCAGTCGGAGATCACTAAAATGAACATTAACCCCCTGGGGTCGGAAATCACGCCAGCGTGATCAGCTTGCTTTTTTTCTTATCAGTGCAAAAGAGACTCAAAATACTCTGTTGATTTTGATCTTAAATATAAGTGTTATACATCATTCGATCCTGTTAAGTGTCTATTTTTTTTGTGTATACTCACAATAAAAACAAAGTGTTGTGCTTTTTGCCAAATAAAGCACAATAAACATGATGCGAGTTCTGCCTTCTCTCTGTCAGTGAAGTCCATTCTGAAACGCGTCCGAAAATGAACTAACTCAGCGAATACTGTCACACAGGCATAAAGGTTGAATTATCTTCTTTTAAATGAAGTAATTTATATTTGAAAAAAAATATTCTCAGTTTATGTAATCTGTATGAAAAGAGAGAGATGTCAGTCGTTCTCATTTCAGCTCATTACAGCTCGTTATCTGCTAATGTGACACGCCCACAGAGAGTGTGCACTATTCAAATGCAAATGATCTGAGGCAATCCATGCAAACGTGTCAATGCCCACATCAGCTCGATTAAATTAACATTCAACTGCAAATTAACATTTATATGCTTATATATCATAAAAACGATATGTTAGACGAAATATGAATGTTTAGACAAGATTTTGTTGATTAGTTTTGGATAGATTATAAAGTTTTTACTGTAAAGACTGCCACATCAAAAAAGCTTTTGATCGCCAATTTCTGCTCATATGTTAAATATACAGTATGTGATGTTTTGTCAAAAATAAAGTAGGTATATTGAATTATCAACTAAGATGTTATTTTAATGTTTGTTCCAATATTCAAACTAATGAATCCTTAAAGGGATAGTTCACTTTGAAATTCATTTTTGGTATGTTTTAGCTTACCTCAAGGGCATCCAAGATGTAGGTGTCTTTTTTTCCGCAGTAGTTTCAATTTTTATATTTTTAGGTCAAACCGTTCTTGTCTGTCAGTCATATAATGCAGGTCTATGGTCACTGTCTCAAAGAGCATGCACAGAGTCCAAATTAAAACAATTCCCCGTCGTCCAAATTAAACAATTCCCCATCGTAAGTACACATTGATGGCCTAAGACACGAAACGAGCGGTTTGTGTGAGAAAACGAACAGTATTTATATCGTTTTTACCACTTATACACAGCCATGTCCAAGTGATCTAATCTGACGTGTACGCAGACTGGTGCATAGATATATACACTAGATGTCGCCTTAAAGACATTCGTTCCAATGAACTGCCGTAGACAAGGCGACATCTAGTGTGTATATATCTATGCACCAGTCTGCGTACACGTCAGATCAGATCACTTGGACATGGCTGTGTATAAGTGGTAAAAACGATATAAATACTGTTCGTTTTCTCACACAAACCGCTCGTTTCGTGTCTTAGGCCATCAATGTGTACTTACGATGGGGAATTGTTTAATTTGGACGACGGGGAATTGTTTTAATTTGGACTCTGTGCATGCTCTTTGAGACAGTGACCATAGACCTGCATTATATGACTGACAGACAAGAACGGTTTGACCTAAAAATATCAAAATTGAAACTACTGCGGAAAAAAAGACACCTACATCTTGGATGCCCTTGAGGTAAGCTAAAACATACCAAAAATTTATTTCAAAGTGAACTATCCCTTTAACTTTGAAATACGTATGATAAAATGTATACTTTAAAAAAAAAACTGTACACTTGAAATATTGTTAAAATTGTAATTGTTGTTGATTTACATGTGAAAACTTTTTAATAAAATAGCAAAAAAATATATTTACAAGGTAGATGTAAGCATCAACTTAATAGGTCAATATAAGCCTTCTCATTAAATTATTTTGGGGAGAGGATATTTTCCAAAACTTTCAGAAAATACAGTATGAGAATTAACTGCATAGTTACTAGAAATGTTTACCTTGGATATTATTGAATTTGCATGCATACAAAATAAGTCCTCACATTCTTTACTTGTGGTACTCTCAGTGACAAACCTGAATGAAAGGCTCATTATGCAGCTCATTATGCAGATCATTGTCTTCTCAGGTGTGAACCACTGCATTATTCATGATCATTCATGCCCCCCACACATATTGCCTTTCCAAACAAAACATGTCTTACAAAGTTTAAATCAATGTATTGTTTTATGCGAATGATTAGACAGGATGATTTTTTAGATCATTTTGAAGCAAAAACTCTGGGCGACAACATCCATTAGTCAAAAGTCTTGTGGACACATTTAGGATGTGTTGTGTGGCCTTATTTCAGAAACTTAAATCTTTAGTTTTTTCAATAACCATGCATGAACATTCTCTCAAAAATACAAACATGCACATGTTGCTCACATATTATGGTAGTCCTGTCTGTGCTAAATAGAGTGTAATTACACCTTTGCCATTAATATGTTTATAAGCAACTGAAAAAAAACACAAATGTCAGGGCATGTCAAAACATCTCAAGGACCCCAAAAACACCTCGCGCGCCGGCGAGTCCAGCTCGCTTTTTTTCTTATCAGTGCAAAAGAGACTCAAAATACTGTTGATTTTGATCTTACATATAAGTGTTATACATCATTCAAAACTGTTAAATGTTTTTTTATTTGTGTACACATAATAAAAACAAAATGTTGTGTTTTTCGTAAAATAAACGATACGCATTCTGCCGTCTCTCTTTATGTGAAGTTCATTCTGAAACGTGACAGATAATTATCTGTAACTCAGCGAATGTTTGTCACACTGGCAATGAGACATGTCTTTACAAAGCTTTAAGTCTCTATTTTTAAATGATGTAAATTATATCAAAAACAAATACTCTGTTTAAGTAATCCGTATGAAAGCAACGACATGTACAGTTTATCAAACACGTCCTCATTATCTCTAATGTGACCACACCCACGTGGAGATTCACTCCAACTGCGCATGCGTCGCGTCTGAACGCGTTGTTGTTTTTGGAGCTCTATCGATTTGATTTATAATTCTTGATTTTTCTCTTTAAACTCACTTACAACGAACATTTTCTACTTTTCCTCACTGAGAAGCACTAACGTTACTGCTCAAACCTCATAGTTACAACGCGGACTGTTGAGCAGACGCGTCTCAAGCCTATTAGTGATCCAACGCTGCATACTCTTAAAGGTTACGTTCGTGGATCACGGCTGAACGCGTCTTCTCCACACTCTCTTACAAACAAACTTTTTTTTTCGCCTATCGTGCGTCTACTCTACACCCCTACCACTAAAAAAAAAACGGATTATATCCAAGACTTCAGTCATAAATTAGTATTAATATTGATAGCATCACTGGTAGCTTCGTTGCTAACTCACTGTCCATCTGTTAAAATGGCGAATATATCAGATGTAAGTAGTCTACCTTTTGGTGCAGGTGAGGACACATTTGAGCTGCACGCACTGCAGTCTGAGCTGGAAGCTGTTGAGAAACAGATCCACGACCTTTTATTGAGACAGGCCGAGCTGAGAGACCGGTGTTTAGCTCTTGAGACATCACGCGCAGATGCACACAAATCAGTGTTTAACGTTACTAACCCGCTGACTCCGACCGCGTCTACTCCGTGCGTTCCTCAGCATCGGTCGCGATCAGCCATGGTCTCGTTCACTCCGGCTCCAACACGCCACCACGAAGCCTGGGTGGGTCCGCAGCGGAAGACGCGAGTCAGGTTTAGACCAAGACTTTCTCCGACCCTCCCGGTTTTCGAGTTATCCACACAAAACCGCTTCTCCCCTCTTCGCGAAACAGAACGCGATGCTGTGATCATCGGCGATTCCATCGTTCGGCACGTACACGCTACGTTAGGTAAAAGTAAGGTGCACAGTCACTGCTTTCCTGGTACTCGTGTTTCTGAAATCGCTGCTCGCGTTCCCGAGATCCTGAACGGTGACGAGCAGATTATTTGCGCTAAATGAATGGTTAATGTCATGGTGCAATGAGCAGAAACTGCTCTTTGTAAATAACTGGAATCTGTTTTGGGAGCGTCCTAGGCTTTTCCGTGCTGATGGCTTACACCCAAGCAGATTCGGAGCGGATCTTCTGTCGGATAACATCTCCAAAATGTTAAATACCCTTTGACTAGTAACCAAAAGTCCAAATCATAGTCTCTGCTGCACCAATTTAACTGATATAAATACTAGTGTAGAACATTGCATAGAAACCGTGTCTATTCCTCGTTTAGTGAGATCAAATAATAAATCTACTGCAGGATCTAGGAAAAATCTAATTGTTATTAAAACAGAAAATGTTGCTATTAGTAAACAAAAACTATTTCTAAAGCTAGGTCTTCTAAACATTAGTTCACTCACACCTAAGGCAGTTATTGTAAATGAAATAGTCACAGATAATAGCTTCGATGTACTTTGCCTTACTGAAACCTGGCTTAAACCAAATGATTATTTCGGTATTAATGAGTCTACTCCTCCTGGATACTGTTATAAGCATGAGCCCCGTCTGATTGGTCGTGGCGGCGGTGTTGCAACCATCTATAGAGATATTCTCAATGTTACTCAGAAAACGGGTTATACGTTTATTTCATTTGAAGTACTTGTACTAAATGTTACGCTCTTAGATGTTAGAAAAACATCCCTATTATCTCTAGCCTTGGCTACCGTATATAGACCGCCAGAGCCTTACGCTGATTTCCTAAAAGAGTTTGCAGATTTTCTCTCAGACCTATTAGTCAATGTCGATAAAGCATTAATTGTTGGAGATTTTAACATACACGTAGATAATCCAAATGATGCGTTAGGGGCTGCGTTTACAGATTTATTAAATTAATTTGGGGTCAAGCAAAACGTCACCGGACCAACACATCGTCTTAATCAAACACTCGATTTAATTATATCACATGGAACCGATCCAACCGATATAGATATCATTCCACAAAGTGATGATGTCACTGATCACTACATGGTAACTTGCATATTACGTACTGCTGTAATATGTCATGTGGCGTCGCGTTATCAACCAGGCAGAACAATCCTCCCATCCACCATAGATAATTTCTCAAATTGCTTATCTAATCTGTCTCAGCTGCTGCCTGAACCCAAACAAACAGATGAACTAGAAGAACTAACTAGCACTATGAGCACCATTCTCTCTAGAACATTGGATGTGGTTGCACCTATTAAATTAAAAAAGTTCAGAGAGAAAAATAAAGCACCATGGTACAACAATACTACGCATGTTCTAAAGAGAGAAACCCGTATTTTAGAGCGTAAATGGAAACAAACTAATTTAGAGGTCTTTAGAATCGCGTGGAAAGACAGTATGTCACGTTATAAAAAGGCCCTAAAAGCGGTCAGGGCTGAGCACCTCCGCAAACTAATAGAAAACAACCAAAACAATCCAAGGTTTTTATTTAACACCGTGGCTAGACTAACAAATAAACAGACGTCACCCGAACAAAACATCCCGTTACAGTTCAGTAGTAATGATTTCATGAACTTCTTCACTGAGAAAATAGAAAGCATCAGAACCACAATTGTAAACGTTCAATCTTCAATTGCGCCTTATAATTCAGCTTCAATTATCACCCCGCAAGAACAATTACAGTGCTTTACAACTATAGAACAAAAAGAGTTAAATAAACGTATCACTTCATCTAAAACAACAACATGTTTATTAGATCCTATACCAACTAAACTACTGAAAGAAGTGTTACCTGTAGTGGAAGAGCCTCTCCTCAATATTATTAACTCGTCTTTATCTTTAGGTCATGTTCCAAGAACATTTAAACTGGCAGTTATAAAACCTCTCATTAAGAAACCACAATTAGATCATAATAATCTAGCAAATTATAGACCCATTTCAAATCTTCCATTTATGTCTAAAATATTAGAAAAAGTGGTGTCCGCTCAACTGGGCTCTTTCTTGCAACAAAATGATATCTATGAAAAGTTTCAGTCTGGATTCAGACCGCATCATAGCACTGAAACTGCGCTCGTTAAAAATCACAAATGATTTACTTTTAGCTTCTGACCAAGGCTGTATCTCAATACTAGTTTTACTTGATCTTAGTGCTGCGTTCGATACTATAGATCACACATTACTCTTAGATCGACTACAAAATTATACTGGTGTTCAAGGACAAGCACTAAGCTGGTTCAAATCATACCTATCTGACCGCTACCATTTTGTCTATTTAAATGGAGAAAAATCGATCATAACTCCAGTAAACTATGGAGTGCCGCAGGGATCTGTGTTAGGCCCTCTGTTATTCTCAATATATATGATGCCACTTGGAAATATTATAAGGAAACAGGGAATTAGTTTCCATTGTTATGCTGATGACACTCAAATATATATTTCATCACGGCCGGATGAAAACGCTAAAAAGTGTGTTAAAGATATAAAAGATTGGATGACGCGTAATTTTCTTTTATTAAATCCAGACAAGACAGAGGTAATACTTATCGGTTCAAAAAACCACCCACAAAACCTCGCACAATACAACTTTAACATCATAGGATGTCCTGTTACTTTATCCTCTACAGTAAAAGACCTGGGTGTTATACTCGATTGCAACCTGTCTTTTGAAAATCATATTTCATACAGGTATGTTACAAAAACAGCCTTTTTTCCACCTTAGAAACATTGCTAAGCTACGTAATATGCTATCAGTTTCTGATGCAGAAAAGTTAGTTCATGCATTAATGACCTCGAGACTGGATTACTGTAATGCTTTATTAGCTGTAAATAAACAAGCTACAATTAGTCCAAAATGCCGCCGCTAGAATTCTTACGAAATCAAGAAAATATGATCATATAACACAGATTTTATCATCACTGCATTGGTTACCTATAAAGCTCCGTATTAATTACAAGGTATTGCTACTGACTTATAAAGCCCTAAACGGCTTAGCTCCAGTCTATTTAACGGATCTTCTATCGCCCTATAATCCATCGCGCTCTTTAAGATCACTAAATTCAAGGCTTTTGGTCATACCTAGGATATCCAGAACCACCAAAGGAGGGAGAGCATTTTCACATTTGGCTCCAAAACTCTGGAATAGTCTTCCTGATACTGTTCGTTGCTCAGACTCGCTCTCCCAGTTTAAAACTAGATTAAAGTCGCATCTCTTCAGCCAGGCATTCATATAATCCTACAGTTCAAACTACAATCCGGCCTCTAGCTCATAAATGCCAGAGGAGAACTGGCCCCCGACTGAGCCTGGGTTCTCCCAAGGTTTTTTTTTCTCCATTAGGTCACCTGATAGAGTTTTAGGACACCATTAGGTGACTTGATGGAGTTTTTCGGTTCCTTGCCACTGTTGCCTTTGGCTTGCTCAGTTGGGGATATTTAATTTTATTTTATCAATCAATAAATTCCTCTTGAAACAAACTTTGTTGTATTATTTTAATTTAATACTGTGAAGCTGCTTTGATACAATCTGTATTGTGAAAAGCGCTATACAAATAAACTTGACTTGACGTGCGCAAGAGCAATTGACATGCAAATCGTCCACATGAATGAACGCAGACCTGTAAACGCCCATTACCTCAAAAACAAAGAATCAGAGACTTCAGTACCTCTACTTTTCATCAAGTTTGGAAGATGCGTTGTGTTTGTGCTGTGCTGTTTACCTTGGATATACCTCAGAAGAATTAGAAGAACGCGATTTGAAGATGAGAAAGATTTTAAAGGTAAGACAATTCCACTCATAATAGTAAGCATGTTATTGCATAAACTTTACATTGTAGCAACTAGTCAAACTGGTGCCAGACTAAAAATGTATACATGTATGTATGTATGCATGTATGCATGTATGTATGTATGTATGCATGTATGTATAACAGAACAGAAACATGTTGAAATGAGAACTATAGACAGGTAGGCACTACCTTTCAATGCTAAATTTATATACATGTATGACACAAGGATGTTTTTTATGTCCGATAATAAAACACAGCATGTGAGCATGATATAAAAGTAGGCTAGTATGAGTGTTTACTCTAATACGATTAATATTATAATGTTTTGACCCGTGTTTACTGTTAGATACTGTGTTTGTGGATATCTGCCCAAACGTAGAATTGTAATAATGTAACAATAATGTTTCATAGTTTGGAGCGGCTCGATAGCTTCAGTAAATGTTCTCTGCACGCGCTGTGAGTTTGAGTCACTCACGCTGTCCATTTGAAAAGCAAAACGCACCAAACATTAAGCTTCATGATTTTACTCCAATCTCATTTCATAATGTTATAACGAATGGAAACATTTGAAGTAACATGACAATCCATATATTTTTCTCTAGTGTAGTGTTACTGAAGTGTTCCTTTTTAACGATTTATAGGCCACCTGTTATAGGCTATTGTTATTATTATTTTATGCAGCCCTACACATATATGCCTACAAGGCACAACAAACCTGGTGTTTATTATATATATATATATATACACACACTCACCTAAAGGATTATTAGGAACACCTGTTCAATTTCTCATTAATGCAATTATCTAATCAACCAATCACATGGCAGTTGCTTCAATGCATTTAGGGGTGTGGTCCTGGTCAAGAATCTCCTGAACTCCAAACTGAATGTCAGAATGGGAAAGAAAGGTGATTTAAGCAATTTTGAGCGTGGCACGGTTGTTGGTGCCAGACGGGCCGGTCTGAGTATTTCACAATCTGCTCAGTTACTGGGATTTTCACGCACAACCATTTCTAGGGTTTACAAAGAATGGTGTGAAAAGGGAAAAACATCCAGTATGCGGCAGTCCTGTGGGCGAAAATGCCTTGTTGATGCTAGAGGTCAGAGGAGAATGGGCCGACTGATTCAAGCTGATAGAAGAGCAACTTTGACTGAAATAACCACTCATTACAACTGAGGTATGCAGCAAAGCATTTGTGAAGCCACAACACGCACAACCTTGAGGCGGATGAGCTACAACAGCAGAAGACCCCACCGGGTACCACTCATCTCCACTACAAATAGGAAAAAGAGGCTACAATTTGCACGAGCTCACCAAAATTGGACAGTTGAAGACTGGAAAAATGTTGCCTGGTCTGATGAGTCTCGATTTCTGTTGAGACATTCAGATGGTAGAGTCAGAATTTGGCGTAAACAGAATGAGAACATGGATCCATCATGCCTTGTTACCACTGTGCAGGCTGGTGGTGGTGGTGTAATGGTGTGGGGGATGTTTTCTTGGCACACTTTAGGCCCCTTAGTGCCAATTGGGCATCGTTTAAATGCAACGTTCTACCTGAGCATTATTTCTGACCATGTCCATCCCTTTATGACCACCATAGGCTTGGGCGGTATTCGAATTTTGAAACCGTCAAACCGCCTCCCTATTTTACCGGGGTATACGGTATTACCGTGACTAATTAAAAATGACATAATGGGCTCAGACGGCGTCACCAAACTGTTGGCTTGTGCCTACACCGTTCAGAAACTGAATGCCAGATCGGGCAAAAAAACAACAACAAAAAAAATCAAGCCCAACCCCTGCACGTTGTGTCTGAGTCAGGCCGACGGCATTAACTGTTATTATGAGCCGGAGCCCACCATTATTCAACATTATATCTGTGTGCGTGCAACAAGCAAGAAGTGCCTTTGTAATCCGGTGACGCGTGTCCATTGATTTTTATTAATAAAACTTTTCTGCAAAGATGGAAGTTGACGATCGCCATCTCTGTAGTGAACGCGCCTATAGAGAGAAATGCACATCATTACACAATCAGAGAGTGGCCTTTTTCTTTTCGTTTTGAATTGTTTCGTTTAAAGAAATTGACGATCGGCATCTGAACGCTATAGAGAGACATGCACATCATGGATTACAGAGAGGTAGGCTAGTCTATTTCTTTTCGTTTTGAATGGTTTCGTTTACTGAAATTGACGATCGCATCTCCGTATGAACGCGCCTAGAGAGAAATGCACATCGTGGATTACTTAGCCTAATCAGTGAGTAGCCTATTTCTTTCGTTTTGAATTGTTTCGTTTAAAGAAACTGACGATCGCCATCTCCGTATGAACGCGCCTAGAGAGAAATGCACACCATTGATTAATCAGACTATATTTCTTTTCGTTTTGAATGGTTTCGTTTACTGAAATTGACGATCGCATCTCCGTATGAACGCACCTAGAGAGAAATGCACATCGTGGATTACTTAGCCTAATCAGTGAGTAGCCTATTTCTTTCGTTTTGAATTGTTTCGTTTAAAGAAACTGACGATCGCCATCTCCGTATGAACGCGCCTAGAGAGAAATGCACACCATTGATTAATCAGACTATATTTCTTTTCGTTTTGAATGGTTTCGTTTACTGAATTTGACGATCGCATCTCCGTATGAACGCACCTAGAGAGAAATGCACATCGT
Organism: Leuciscus leuciscus; assembly: GCF_965113295.1. Classification (NCBI taxonomy): domain Eukaryota; kingdom Metazoa; phylum Chordata; class Actinopteri; order Cypriniformes; family Leuciscidae; genus Leuciscus; species Leuciscus leuciscus. The sequence goes on from NC_138745.1 coordinate 14,075,385, forward strand.
GGATTACTTAGCCTAATCAGTGAGTAGCCTATTTCTTTCGTTTTGAATTGTTTCGTTTAAAGAAACTGACGATCGCCATCTCCGTATGAACGCGCCTAGAGAGAAATGCACATCATGGATTACTTAGCCTAATCAGTGAGTAGCCTATTTCTTTCGTTTTGAATGGTTTCGTTTACTGAAATTGACGATTGCATCTCCGTATGAACGCGCCTAGAGAGAAATGCACACCATTGATTAATCAGACTATATTTCTTTTCGTTTTGAATTGTTTCTTTTAATGAAATTGACGATCGCATCTCTGTATGAACGAGAGAAATGCACATCATGGATTACTTAGCCTAATCAGTGAGTTGCCTATTTCTTTCGTTTTTAATTGTTTCGTTTAAAGAAATTTCAAGCTTTATTTATTTGTCATGTCTGTGAGGCATAGCCTTTTTTATGAGATTTCAATGCAAGTGACAGCGGCATGCTCATCATGTCATGATTATATTAAATCCAGGCGTTTGGTTGATGAAAATTTTATAAAAATTTTGATACAATTTATACAAAACGAAATTCGTTTTAAAGAGGCCTTTTACAAAACTAAATTTATTGAAGTGGTCAAATCGTCTGACACCCGATGCATCCCATCTTATTTGTGCTGTTCACTTTTCATAATCAACAAAGATGGAAAAAATAACATTATAATATTTTAACAAATACGAAACTTAATGCGCTTATGTATCCTGGCAGCAGTGAGTGGGCGGTTGTTTCGGAGATGCGACGTTAGAGGTGTTTACATCTCTCGCGGTATTGCCTCGTCAGTATTTACCGCCTCTCCCTTCTCATTTGGTTGGAACCAGAAACATTGCCAAACTGCAACCACACATAAGCATTTTTTAGGCAATAAATAAATTATATATATATTATAGGCTATATAAGTGCCGGTAATGACGGTATTGAAACTGATACCGGTGCTATTTTAAGATCCCGCGGTATCCGATATTACCGTAATACCGCCCAACCCTAGACCACCATGTACCCATCCTCTGATGGCTACTTCCAGCAGGATAATGCACCATGTCACAAAGCTCGAATCATTTCAAATTGGTTTCTTGAACATGACAATGAGTTCACTGTACTAAAATGGCCCCCACAGTCACCAGATCTCAACCCAATAGAGCATCTTTGGGATGTGGTGGAACGGGAGCTTCGTGCCCTGGATGTGCATCCCACAAATCTCCATCAACTGCAAGATGCTATCCTATCAATATGGGCCAACATTTCTAAAGAATGCTTTCAGCACCTTGTTGAATCAATGCCACGTAGAATTAAGGCAGTTCTGAAGGTGAAAGGGGGTCAAACACAGTATTAGTATGGTGTTCCTAATAATCCTTTAGTTGAGTGTATATATCCTGGTGTTTATATATATAAATAATAATGTGTGTGAAGAGTTTGGTTCCAAAACGCGATAAATCCATTTTGATTAATTTGAGTAAAAATGTGTTCCCTTTCAAGGGAACTCGAGCTGCGTCGAGACGCGGGGTGGGAACGCCCTGCGTGATTGCGTCGTGAAGCACGTGTATAATCAGTCCAATGGAAAGACGAGATGTCATAGGCGGGTGACGTCATCGACCAGGAAACTATAAAGCACTCATGAAAACAGACCGTGACAGCTTCTGTGCCTTCAGCAAGCGATCTGTGTATTATGTCCTTGTCATATTTATTGCTGTCTGTCAAGTTGCAATATATATATATATTATGGCAAAAGAGAGCAAGCGAGCGTTGTGTTGTTCCCTGCCCACGTTATATCACAGGTGGGGACACACACTTCAGAATAAAAAGCTTTGTGTTGCTTGTTTGGGAGTGGAGCATGCCAACAGTCAGTTCTCGAGGGGGCTGACTGTGAGCATTGCGAGAAGCTGTCCGTGAGGACACTCCGCTCCCGCCGGCCGTTCTTCAAGGAGGACGGTTCGGTGTGTGCTCCCTGAGGTGCGGGTCCCGCTGCCGAGGCACGGCGTCGACGCGCATCTTGGGGATCGCAAATGGATCGTACAGCGGGGTTTGAGACGGGCCCCGCCTTATCTCTGCCTTCACCTGTTAGATCCAGTGCCTTATCTCGGGGAGAAGCACGCTCTGCGGTTTCTCCTCCCCGGGATGAGGCACTCATGCTGCGATTTCCAGTTCCGAGGAATTTGTATCGTTAGTGTTTTTGTTAAGAGAACAAAACAATTAAAAATATAAAGAATAAAGCAGATGTTTATGAGTTTTCAATAAATAAATAAATAAGTCAGCTCATAACTCTGTTGAATAAAGAGGAGCTTTTAAAAGGAGGTTTTATCTAGTGCTGTTGCTAAGTTAAATATTACTGGCCAGCCGGTTATTATGAGAGTGAAAATATAAGTAAAACTCTATATCTCAGCCTCCTCGTCGGGGAATGCCGTTTTTTCCCTATCTCCACACTGAGGTGGAATAACCGGTTTCTATTTATGTGTTTAATCCCCAAACTTCTACTATAGTAATGTTATGGGTATTAAGTATCATGGTATGACAGTGCCTCGGGTTAAAGAGACGCTTGCGAGCTAACTCTCTCCCGAGTTGGCGTCATCATAACCCCGTGGCGGTCGCAGTCTAGCCAGTTAGAGATATGCAAGATCTGAGGACTGTTATCTCTAAAAATAGCTTGGAAGAAGAAGCCCTGACACCGAGGCTGCAGGCTTCTGAGGGCGGTCCCCTCTGGGGTAGGGATGGTTTTGAGAAATCGTTTCTCCTCGGCACCCTCTGGGGTGCGACTCTCTGAGGAGGGTCGCAACGCTGCAAATTCGGTTTTCCTGCCGGTTCGCCATTTCAGGACACCGAGGTGTCAGCGTCCCCAAACGATCCTCTGAGGAGGGTCGTAGAGCAGTCAGTTCGGTTTCCCTGCCGGTGCGCTGTTTCAGGGCACCGAGGTGCCTGCTTTTTCCAACGATCCTCCGAGGAGGGTCGTAGGAACAAAGCTAGTTAGAGGTAGGCAAGATCTGAGGACTGCCGTTATCTCTAATAAAATTTAGACAAGAAGTCCTGACGCTGAGGCTATCAGGCTTCTGAAGGTTCCTCCGGGGCAGGGACGGTTTTGAGAAATCGTTTCTCCTCGGCACCCTCTGGGGTGCGACTCTCTGAGGAGGGTCGCAGCGCTGCCAGTTCGGTTGTTCCCTGCCGGTTCTCCGTTTCAGGGCACTGAGGTGTCAGCGTCCCCATACGATCCTCCGAGGAGGGGCGTAGAACGGTCAGTTCGGTTGTTCCCTGCCGGTTCGCCGCTTCAGGGCACCAAAGTGACTGTTCAACCAAATCCAGAGGCCAGTCTCGAGAGACTGGTTCCCCTAGTAGAATTTCTGGCAGCGTGGAAACTACTGCCACATATTTCTCAGTGGGTCCTACACACTATAGAAAAGGGTTTCAGAATTCAGTTCGGTTCTCTTCCGCCCAGATTTCTAGGGGTCCTCCCCACAGTGGTGGACCCCGAGCAGGCTCTGGTTATGGAGCAGGAAGTACTGACACTTCTGCAGAAGGAGCTATAGAAGGAGTTCCTCCTCCCAGCAGACAGTCTGGGTCTTTATCACCCCGCACCTTTACAAAATGCGTGGATGCAGCTCTGGCTCCTCTGAGACTCCTGGGCATTCGCGTATTAAATTATCTCGACGATTGGTTGATTTTAGCTCAGTCCGAGCAGTTGGCAGTTCGGCATCGAGATGTCGTTCTGTCTCACATAGAGAGGTTGGGGCTGTGGCTCAACGCCAAGAAGAGAGTGCTCCTCCCAGCTCAGAGGACCATTTTTCTGGGTGTTTTATGGGATTCGACAATAATGCAAGCACGCCTGTCTCCTGCACGTATTTCTGCGATTCTCACAGCCGTAAAGGGGATAAAACTAGGCCAGTCACTCACTGTGAAACAGTTTCAGAGACTGTTGGGGCTCATGGCAGCTGCGTCCAACGCAATCACTTTTGGCCTTCTGTACATGAGACCTCTGCAGTGGTGGCTCAGGACCAAGGGGTTTTCTCCGAGGGGAAATCCATTTCGCACGATCAAGGTCACACGGCGATGCCTTGGTCATGTGGAAGAAACCTTGGTTCCTCGCCCAGGGCCCAGTGCTGGGGGCTTCTTGTCGACGCGTAACGCTTTCGACGGATGCTTCCCTCACGGGATGGGGGGCGGTCATGAGTGGCCGCTCTGAGAAAGGTCTTTGGCAGGACCATCAACGTTCTTAGCACATAAATCAGCTAGAAATGATGGTGGTATTTCGAGCTCTCAAATACTTCCTGCCAGACCTGAGAGGTCACCATGTGCTTGTCCTTCCGGACAACACACTGATGGTCTCGTATATCAGAGCAGATATCCTGTTGAGGCAGGGGGCTGAGGCCCGGGGAATGGAGACTTCACCCCGAGGTGGTGGAGCTCCTTTGGAGAACTTTGGTCAAAACTCAAGTCTACCTTTTGCATCGTTTTATACAACGCATTGCCCTATGTGGTTCTCCCTGACGCATCCAGCTCTTCTTGAACTGGATGCAACGTATTAGGTGAGGTTGAGGCTACACCTGTACGCATTTCCCGATATCTTTGCTCCCGGGAGTTACTCTCATCCGGAGTTATGGATACTGTGGGCTCGGCCTCTGAGGGGGCCCAGCTCATAGATTCAGGTCTCTCGACTGAGGTCGTGGAGACCATTCTCCAGTCTAGAGCTCCCTCCACGAGAAGACTGAATATGCATTGCAATGGAAACTTTTCTCTGCCTGGTGCGGAGAACGCCTTCTGAATCTTGCTATCTGCCCTATGGTACAGTACTTGATTTCTGCAATGAATGTTTCTTTACTGGGTTATCTCTGAGGAGAGATCCTTATTTCGTCTTCTCCGTGGTACATGAGGCTGAGGCCTGCACGTACTTAGATTTGCACCTGGTATGGTGATAGTCTTTCTTCACCCCTTTCCGGGTTGTATTCCTAGGTCCCTACTAAATTTGCGGGTAATTTGTGCTGCAGGCCTTCTGTCCTCCACCTCCAGATGAGGAAAAACTTAATCTGTTATGCCCTATCCGGGCTTTGGATGCTTATGTCCACAGAGCTGCCCTGTGGCTTATATATAAGAGCAGTTATTTGTCTGCTTCGGGTTACCTAAGATAAGTTGCCCAGCATCTAAACAGATAATGAGCAAGTGAGTAGTTGAGGCTATCTCACTTGCTTATGAAGCGGCCGGACAGCCTTCACCTTTGGCTGTCCCGGCCCATTCTACCAGGAGTATGGCTGTCTCTAAGGCTTTATTATCAGGAGTTTCACTCTATGACATCTGCAATGCGGCAGGCAGGTCCTCACCGCATACATTTGTTAGATTTTATGACTTGAACCTAGGCTCCACTCCAGGGTCTAGGGTGCTTGTTTCCTAGTGTGCGCATGGTCTTCATACAGAACAGGCATTTGTCATATGGCGTCTTGAGTATAGGGTTCCCACTGCGTCTCGACGCAGCTCGAGTTCCCTTGAAAGGGAACGTCTCAGGTTACGTATGTAACCCTGGTTCCCTGAGAGGGAACGAGACGCTGCGTCGCCCTGCCATACTCCCTGCATGCCTGTGATCGACTTGCTTCGGCTTTTCAGAAGCTGTCGCGGTATGTTTTCATGAGTGCTTTATAGTTTCCTGGTCGATGACGTCACCCGCCTATGACATCTCGTCTTTCCATTGGACTGATTATACACGTGCTTCACGACGCAATCACGCAGGGCGTTCCCACCGCGTCTCGACGTAGCGTCTCGTTCCCTCTCAGGGAACCAGGGTTACATACGTAACCTGAGACGTTTTCTTTACCAAGAAAGTGGCAAGATGAAAACCACTATTTTCTGTTTCAAACTTTCACATAGCATCTTTAGGTTATAATAACATCAATTCAAATCCAGATTTTAATTTTCTTAGATTTATTATAAAAACGGATTATTATTTTTTCCCAAAAATGCAATAAATTCATGACACTTTTTTTTCCTCCCAAAATGCAATGAATCCATTGAATCAACATAAGTTATTTTTCATATTGAAAAATAACTTGTTGATATATTTCAATCTCAGCATTGTATTTTCCTGAGGTCAGATATGCATATTTTACTCTTTACTTCAGAGCATTTGATGTTATGTATTGATTCTCTTTGAATTGGTTATGTAATTGACCAATAAGCCCCAATAAGCCCCTCCCCTCGAATGCAGATGAGCCAATGGCAGTTGAGTATCAGTTGCACAGGGACCGGAACTCGGACATCTTTAGGTTTCAGCACCATAGAGAAACATTGGAAGATCCAAAGCTCTCATCGGTTTGATGATGTTTATGCTACAAAAATGGTAAAACAATGTGCCTGGGGTACTTGTAACACTGATTCCAGGAATCCTGAGAGGATGGGCATGGGTATTCATGTATTGAATCACCATATTGTGCGTGCATTCACCAGCGCGTTTCAAAAGTGTGATAGGATTTGCGAGAACGGACCAATTATCTGCACAATACGACTGAAGCCCGGTTTATTCATAATATCAATGATGTGAACGCGGTAACCTGGTTCCCTAAGGATTCCATCTCAATTAAGACAAAAATATAAATTTTGAGGTTGTCATACTCTCATTAAGTTACAATTAACATTAAAGTTAGTGAATCCATGTTAACGTACAACCTAAATTGCGAAATGTTCTCACGTCATGTACAGTGTAGGTCAAAAACACAAACGAAGGTCTTCATTTCAGTGCCTCTCCATATTAAACTGGTTAAATGTAAATTAATTTAATCTTACCCTTTGGTACATGAACAGTGTTGATCCTGGATGTTGTCATTGCATTCTGATCTGTAAACCCTCACTTCCAAATTAATCTTGTTACCCACCATATTTATTTTAAAATCTTTTATATATCCCTCATGGCATATTTAAGTCCCACTTCAATGCTCCTCGACGAGAGGTTGACCATCTGTGTCCAATTTATCAAAAACATCTTGAGACAGCTGTCATTGTAAGACAGTTAGCCACTCCGTTTGTTTGTCCGAGTTAGCAACATGCCAATTGACCTGCTTACAGATAGGTCAATTGGCATGATACATTTACCTGACTAATAATAAATTGTTACATTTGAATTTATTCTGACTTACTCTGAAATGTTTAACCTGTTAAGCTGCAACGCCACTTTTGAAAAATCCCCAGAAATGACATACCCAAACTGAAACACATACAGTTCATGAACCCTTTGCACTAAAAGCACAAGTATAATCTCATTTGAAAGCTGACACCTGGTAGTTTATTGTAAATGTAGAATTAATTATTGTCATAATGAAAATATTTTTTTTAAATAGCTTCAAACTTTTGTAAAGTTATTAGAAATTTATTTTTATGAAACATCTTCATGAAAATAAAATTGAAGTTGGCCCTGTAGCAATCTAGAAATGCACTGCAGCTAAAGCCATATGTGTGACCATGTTATATTTAAAATCTGAAAATGATAAGTCTAAAACTCTGTATTTAGTTAAATGTTTTTCAAGATCATGTCAAATGATTTTATTTTGATTAGACTCTAAAAATGCTACTGATGTTTAGTCATCATCTAAGTCATCTATTCAGTCTATTGTCTCTATTGTTTTGTGGTGCAAACGAGCCCCATTCAGTCTCAGTCTCCCCAGTACACATTCACACACCTCTCCAGCCTGGTTATGGATCTAAATATGCATATCTTTTGTCTGCATTATAGTTACTAACGACTGGCTATTCACAGGCTATTCATAGGGTTTCAGTCCCTATTTTATTTTATCAAAGTTCTTACTTACATTTGAAACTGTATCAAATGCACTAAAACATTTCAGAAAAGCATTACTATTTAGAAAAAAACCCATAAAAGAATAACTTCTAGGTGACAGGTGCACCTGAGCTAGCTAGCATGTTAGCTTAGCACACCATCAATACACGACCATTTATGAGATTAAAACTATGTTTGTGCTTCAAACTTATTTCATAACTCAAGTCGAGTGTTTTAAATAATCTTCAGTGATCTAATTTGGCTTCAGATAAAAAAAAATCAGAAAGAAAATATATTATTTATAGTATGCACGATGATAAAGTCTATATCGATTAGCATTACATTATAAATATAATCTATTATTATAAAAATACCTGGCATTGCTTGAAGAACACTCAAATATCATTAATTGCTATCATGTTTATTGTCTTCAAAACGTCTATATCTGCATATTACAGCGATCTCTGTGTTAGCTTTGTGTGTAGCTGCTATCAGTGACGTCCTTGAAGGTCACATGATTATGTCTCTTCTTCATGTTCCATATATGGAGTATTTTTGTGCATATAGCGCCCTCAGGCTATTGGTATGAATTGAAAACACAGCACATCTCAGTAAGAAGCGCTCATAATGATTACATCGACGCATTTGGGTATAAATTCAAGAAATATTATTCCTGTCTATAGAAATATGATGTAAATCTATGAGAATATATAAATATTTCTCCAAGTCTGCACATTTTTGAGCTAAAAGCCCTGAGGGACGTTGTTTTGTATAGCACTGTCATGACGACAGCACGGAGTTTTTTTTTTATGAATGGACCAGCTGACGGTCATAATTCATATTAAAGGGATCAACGCATTTTTTCATTTCATAACTCCTGACACAAATTAAGACATAACTGTCACTATAAGTTTCTCAGAATACAATAGTTGTCAAATACTGAAACTTGAATCTTATATCTTTTTAATGATGTATAGTTTGTCAAGGTAAAACATTTAATCTGATAGTAACTTTGAACTAAATAAATAAAAAAATGCTTCAGTGCGCCGACGCACTGGTGCAGTTTAACAGGTTTAACTCGTAGATTATGTAGTATCGATTGTTACTGCAAATCTGCTTCCAGGATTATGTGGATACTAGATCTCAGATTAGATTGAGCATGGGGCACGTCAGGAGAGATTCTAGATTTCTTACTTATGCAGTCGCATTCACTATAGGGGGCTAGATAAAAATACTATTAAAATAATAAGCATTGGGGCGGCATTATTTTATAGTACTAGCCATAACCTCTGGTTACCGTTTCAGCTTTATTCAAGTTGTTATATAGTTATATTATTAACTATAGGGGACTAGATCAAAATATTATAGAGATAATAGCAAGCATTGGGACGGCATTATTTCATTCCCTGCTGAAAAAAACAATAGAAACCATTACAGAATTGCTAATGGTTTTAATGGTTGTATTGGAAACTGTATTGGTTTTAATGGAAACTGTAATGGTCCTAGTGGGTCTCTATTGGTAATTTACTTTTTTCTATTGGTGGCATATTTTGTCTATTTGTCTGTATTGGTTTTAATGGAAACTGTAATGGTCCTAGTAGGTCTCTATTGGTGATTTGCTTTCTTCTATTGGTGGCATGTTTTTTCTATTGGATACCATTAAGGACCAATAGAACACCTTTGGCAACTTATAGGTTACATGTTGGTATCTACTGGACACCAATATGAACCATTAAGTCTCCAACAAATTTAGTGTTTTCTTTGGTTTGATGATATTAATATATAATTTGTTTGTCACTGATTTCCTGGACTGTTCCTATGTTTAAGTGACACCTTTCACAGTAGAACTGAAATTCTACTTTCTCACAACTGTTTTTAAACACTCTGTTAAAAAGATACTTGGATCGAGGTACAACCTCTTGCCCAAACAATTTATTTATCAACTGCAGTAAATCATGTAACTGGCAGCCAGTTATTTTATGCTTTGCTGCATGGCTCATAATCATGAGCATGGCCTCAGGTTTTGTGGTAGTTCCTGTGGCAGTCAAAGCAGTGTCCATGTCAGGCTGTAGTTCAATCACTGACGGGATCAGGAGTGTTCTGCTTCGTGCTGCCTGTCCTATGGTCTAGGAGTCTGACTCTGTTCCACTGCATGCCTTTAAAAGCAACATCTCTGTTTAAGGTATGGTTGTGTGTAGGTCTGCTCATACACATATTCACGTAGGTTCATAGTTATATATCACAAATAATGTATTTTATAATATTGAAATGTATATTTGAACACTAGGCTACTGTTTAACAACAGTACACAATATGTAGCACACTGCTACAAGCTATTCAAAATGCTTTTCTTAAAGTTTTTAAATAACCTTTTAAAAATAGGCGCTACAAAAAATAAAATGACAAAGAAATATGAAACTTATGACCACTGTCTCATCTGTTTCACTGTAATACTTTTATTTAACAGGTATATGTTGTGTGAAGACTTTTATTTTGATATCCGATGAGAATTCTTCTCCTTTTCTCTGGGTTTTTATTTATTTATTTGTCTATTAAAAATCAAAAGTTATTCTTCAATAAGTATGTCAGACTTTGCTGGATCACCTCCGCCGTATGTAGGCTACTAAAGTTTTTCTTTTTCTTTTTTAATAATCAAATTTATTAAAATAATCGAGACAATCCTACTGGATAATAAGCTCGATAGCGTAACGTTACCCGTTACATTGGCTGTTTGGCTCTCTTCCTCATCAACACCTGGCCTCCCTGCTGAAAAATCCAGCTAAAACCTGCTTAAGCTGGTTGGCTGGTCTTAGCTGGTTTAAGATGGAAGTAGCTGGCTTTAGTTGGTCTCCCAGCCTGGCTTAGCTGGTTTTATCTGGTCTCCCAGCTGGCATGTATGATGAAGCTGGTTTCCCAGCCTGGACAATTTGGTGGTCAGCCTGGCCAAGCTGATGAACATCTTACACACACACACATATATATATATATATATATATATATATATATATATATATATATATATATATATATATATATATATATATATATATATATCCTATATATATATATATAGCCTATATATATATATATATATAATCACATATATATAATAATAATGTTTCTTGTTTTGTTTGCCATTGTTATATAACGCAATTATTAGTATTGTAACAAAACCTGGCATATAAACTGGGGTCTGACATTTTGCACATGAATGGGTCATAGACCTACACAATGAGTTTAAAATTCATGATTTAATATTAATGGTATTTTAAATGATGTTATATGTTTTAATTCTAGATGTTTATTTAAGTGCTGCGTGACTTTTAAGTGTTTTAATGCGCGTGAACATTCAAACACTGGAGCGAGCGCGTCACGCGAGAGCAGATGGAAACGGGGAAACGTCATCAACTGACAAACAGCAAAACTCGCGTCTCTCGCTGTTGTTTTCACTGCTTTCAGGTGAGTTTAGTCAACAAATTCACACAAATAATACATACAAACGTCCCTGACACCTTTATTACGTGTAATTGACACGCTTCTGTTGAATATTTACTTTATAGAAATGGTTTTGTGTCTTCAAAAAAGTCCGTTAGCATCTCAACCGTTTTCAGAAGAGGTAACGTTAAGTTAGGCCTAATTTACGTTAAGTTAAGGCTAACTAGCCTATAGACTGGAGCTCTTGTTTATGAAAATTTGGGGGTTTAACCACATCTTTGTGTAGATAACAATTTTTGATAGTTTTGTTTTGCTGGTAAACGTTAATTTGTCAATGGGTGATTGGAAGTAAGCTAATTTATTTAACCTAAAAGAATGCACTGTACTGTTAATCAGTGACGTCACTTTATTTCACAATACATTATCTTAAGAATTATATATATATATATATATATATATATATATAATTCTTTCTCTTTTCTGCATTTCACCTCTGCTCTAGCTTGTAAATGTTCTATTGTAAATCCTATGTAACATTGTTGGCTCTGTGACAAATAGCATGTTATGTTCTAGATCATCATGCCTGGCCTGCTGCACCCCCGTCCAAGAAAATCTCCACAGCTATGAACCATATGACTAGTAAGCAAAACCACCTCAAACATACAGTGCACTACTGTCCAAAAGTCTGGGGTCTGTAAGATTTATGCTTTTGAAAGAAGTCTCACATTTTAAAATCATTAACCCCAGGTCAGATTGTCCTTGAGAAGCCTGTAGGCTAAATAATCAGCTAAATAATAGGCGACAAATATAATGTTATAATGGTCGTAGTTATAATAATTAATTGAACTATTATGATAACAGGATATCATGGTCATTGGTATATTTTATTTTTATTTCTCTAGGTCTGTTTTGAATTATGTTGGCCAATGAGACAGACACCATACTGTCCAACTCAGGGGTATTTATTTTGTATGTATTTTTTACTGATAAATACTTAAATTCTTTTTACTTTTAAATGCTAAATGTGGTTCAGGCACGCAAGTTATTTTTCACAGATATCTGGCCAGCTGTGGCTCATACTCTTAGCCTTTAAAATGTCTGAATTTATATCCCCAATGCAATATCAGGGGGTAAAGATATCATTAGAGTTCTTAAACTTATGGCTATGCTCTTGTTATCAGATGAGACATAATCCCTAGCGTTTGGCCCTGTGATTCTTCAGGACAAGACCTTGATGCCATCCACACTCAGTAGATGAAGAATGTGAGTTTCACAATAGCTGCCACTATAGAATAACGTTATACTTGGTATTTTAACGTGACATGTTATAACAAGAATATCTATGGCAAGAGCTCTTTTCAGTCGCTGCTTTCTTTTCCTCGTGATCATTTTCTTTTTTTTCCCTTTGCAATCCGCTGTAAGAGTATGAAAAAGGACAATATATGCTGCACATTTGTGGTCGGTTCTCCCGAATTTAATTTACGATATATTCCTTGGAGCTTGGAGAGTATTCACTTAAACACAGTTTATGTCTTAAGTTTAAGCTTGTTGAATAATATGTCAAAAGAAATGCAATGGTCAGGATTATTGAGGGTCTTTTTCTTTGACAGCAGACACATGAGATAATGCCTGAAGTGAGTCAGTGAAGGAGAAGATCAAGATCTGGAGGAGGACATACAGTTTACACTTCGGGAGAATGACAAAGATGAGCTCCAGGGCAGATTCAGCAATCATTATAAAGGTGAGTTCAGTGTGTCCATGCTTAAGTGACACTGTTTAATAAAGCAGGTACATTATGTGTTATTTACAGTGATGATTTTACTTGTTTTATTATTATAAGGTAATATTAAAGGTTAAAAATGACCCACGGTAATAGTCCTGCACGATATTGCAAAAAAACTGATATTGCAATATTTCATTTTTTCTGCAATATATAATGCAATATCTCAATAAAAACTATTTCACCAAATGACTTAAATAGCGCTATTTGGAAATAATTTATCATTCTAGAATGATTGGTGTGATTTTGTAGGGGTTTGCATCTGCATAGAAAATAATAAATTGCAAGCATAGGTAAAAAAATGTAACAAAGATGTGAAATAAGCTTTGCCTCATATTCCAGGTAAGTCTAATTTAGGTACAGAAATTGAGTAATCAACTGTAAAATAACACGGCATAGTCTTTACATAGCCTGACTTCACAGAGGCCTATACTGCAATATCACTACCACAGATAGGTATGAATGATAAAACAATATGTTCATGGCTTTAATGCATCACATAATATGGGTGTTTATTATGTCAGGTTGTGTGTGTCTTACACCAGTTTTATGAGGACACAGTTTTATGGGGACATCATAAGAACATGTTCCTGATGTTTAACTTGACTACAGAATCTCAGTGTGTTGTGTTAGTTTGACAGAATCCTGGTCTATGAGGACACCGTTTTACGGGGACACATATGGAATATTAGGAGGATCGATACTGATAACCAGGGCTTGACATTAACTTTTAGTGGTTTTCCAAAGTTACTAGCCATACAGCATTTTTACAGCAAAAGTTGACTATGGCGTGCTAAAATTTAGGCTACTTGAACTAGATTTACAACCCTTTTAAATGTAAAACCACTGTACACACCCAAATCAAGACTACATAAATATATAACAATACAGGTCATTATCATTAGCTCTGATAAGGTTGTGTGTAAAGCTCCCGTTTTAAAATAAAACTATGTATTATGTATTATATGTCGCCACATAGCTCCACCGGCATACGATGTAACTCCAGCAGGGCAGCTAGCTGTCTCTTCGTTTCTGTGTTGTCGGTCACTAGCGCACAAGCCCCAGGCAACACTGTGTGCATGTAATACTCATTAGGGCTGTCAAAATTTCTCAAAAATGACATTCGACTATTCCCTCTAAAAAAAAACCAAATAGCCTATAGTCGAACTATTGTAACATCTGGTTCCGCATTTTGTCAATGACGCGCATTACGTCAATAACAGGACAAATTAATACAAAGAGACATAACTACTTGTATTCATGAATATCAGTCACGTGACCTCTTACGTCATCCGCTCTTTTTCCAGTTGACGGCCGCCATCTTGAGTACCTACCGAGTACTGTCTATGGTACTGACAAACCTATTATCTCAAGTCTTGTTAGAAAACAAACAAAAAAATAACTATTCTTGAAACATTATTTGAATTCTTTAACAAAAATTATTGTATGGAATAGAATAGCTCCTGCAGCAGGTGCATTAGCACAACAGGTAGCATAAAGTTACATGACACAATTTAATTGATTAATATTACACTTTTACTTTTAACTCACTTTAAAACACCATCGAGGATTTGTATCATATTCCGGTCGCGGTTTAAAATGGTTTCAAGTCAAAAAAACATTTTGAAATATGTTATATTTAACATTTTATATGAAGCTATGGCCTATCCTTACCTAGCATGCATACTGTAAACATTCTTTATTCATATGAAAATTCCCCAATCGCACGAAAATCACACACAAATCACATATACTTCAAACCGTGCATTTATTAGCTTCTTGTTTCAGGTGAAGAGATGTTACTTTAGCTTTGTTATCACGGATGTCAGAATGAGGAAGTCATGCAGGACCGCAGGCAGAACAGAAGCGTGATTTTTTTTTTTTTTTTTCAAACCACTTCAGCGGAAATCCCGCCCTGCAGCTGATTCTAAAGTTTTCATTGGTCATATCAATCACTGTACTGATTGCCTACACCAAACACTGATTACCATTGGACTAATAGCCCTGGCGGATACTGTATTGCATGTATTTGAACACAAATAAACCGGAGAAGACGTGAATGAATGCTTTTTGAGTGATGATTTCTATTCAAAATAACGAACGTTACAGATTTATGTTATGTTACATTTAAGTTATATTTATGTTACCGTGTTGTGAAAGCATAGCTAGCTAGTTCCTTTGCAACTGACATATCGATCTTGCCGAATAAGGTACTCAAGATGGCGGCAGACAAGTTTTAGAAGTGAGTGACGTCAGTGAGGAGACGTTGGTGACATCATCTGATATTCATGTATAGGTAGTTTATTTAAGTTTAAACATATTTGACAACGTATTACCTACACAAAAACAAGTAAATCAACTAATGGCCAAGACCGCAGACCTCACTCTCGCTCGCTCGCAGGCACTCTTTCTCTCTCTCAGCCTCACCCTCAAGCTAGGTAGAGCGAATAGAGCATCGAGTCCTCAAGCGAATAGAGCGTCTGGCGCGAGTGATTTCAATGTTAAGTCAATGTAAAGACGCGTTTACGCGCGTCTGGAGGTCTTGCGGCGCGAATGAGCTCGTCACGCTCTCTGCGCATAACGGTTTAAAAGAACAACAACAATAAGCAAATGTTGAGTGCTGATCAAGAGTTTTGTGCAAGCAATTTAAGGTCGCGACTCTTATATAGCAGGCTTCATTCAGTGATTGAAACAAATATTATTAACATTAATTGAAGTTTTACAGTATATAGAACCGACATTGAACGCTCCGAGCGAGCTGTGCTGTGGTAAACATGGAACTTTTCCTTGACATGAAACGGTAAATAATCAAACCAGTGGAAGCCTGTAGTGCATGAAACTGCTGTATCTAACCTACCTTATTCATGCAATATCTATTCAGTCAGTACAGTAGCCTACACTTTAGTAATGTTTCTGTTTAACGTTAACGCTTCTTCCTGTTACCCCGTCCCTGACCCCTTAGGCAGCGTGCCCACTCGCAAAGCAGACAGCCGCACCTCTGCTACCGAGGGCGTTTTTCCACATTCGAATATTCATTTTCACATCATCACATAGCCTTCACCATAACTAGAGATTGGCATGGAGTACTTTCCATAAGATCATCTCTCAATGCAAATCAAACCAGCTATTAGGCTAACTGAAATAAAACCATGCCAATCTCTAGGTATGGTGAAGGCTATGTGATGATGTGGGGCTATTTTAACTCGGCCATCCTTAAAAATATTCTTGTTTGCCGTAACCCGACCGACCCTGTCAATTTAGTACCGACCCAATTATTTATTTTTTTTCCCTTTTAGTCCGACCGACTTGCCGGTTGTAAACTTGCGTTAAGACCGACCGATTTTTTTTAACTCTTAAAACAACTAATACAAATGCAATAAAATAATAGTAGTTAAGTATTGTGAATATAAATTGCCTAGACCTACATACAAACATAAGCTACGTTCTTTCTTTTAAATAAAAACCTGTGGCGCGTCATCTATGATTATGTTTACACCATTGGTTAACGCATCACACTACAGCCTGCAAGCTAAGTTCACTTCGTTTCATTCACTGTCAATGGTTCGCGCTTGGTAATGATGGCTGCGGCTTTACTCTAAAGATTATTTCATTTTTATATGTTGTTGATTAAAAAATAAATATGCGAGAGCGTATTATAGGCTATATATGACGACGCTACTGCAACACACTCGCCGCAGATGAGAAGCTGCATCAACGTGCAAACTATTGCAAATCAAAGTGAAAGTAAGTCGCAGGCGCTTTAACACACAATCATCTTCATTAAATGTAAAGAAACGAAATGATCTTACCAGGGCTGTTTCTGCTTTCTCTTATTGCGGGCTTTGATTCAGAAATTTTAGCTAATGATCAATAAAAGAATGTATCTCGTTGCTTTCGGTGACATGCACTCCATTAAATCTGCATATAGCGGGAATTGAAGATCGGATTTATATCAGCAAAAAAACAACAACACACATTTATGTAACCAGGTGTAAATGGAATCGTTTTGATAAATCAGATTGGAATCCGATCTGAGAAAACGCATGAAGTGGCCTGGTGTAAACAGCCCCTAGACATAGGTGAAAAATGTATCCCGACCCCGATTTAAAAAATAAATAAAATAATAATATATATACTTTTTTATATTATTTTTTTTATATATAAAAAAATATAGACCTACCTACCGTCCCTTTTTTTCTTTTTTTTTGCTGTTACTGCAAACCAAAATATTTTTAAGGATGGCCCAAAGGCCAAGGGAACTTTATCAGGATGCATAGTATCCTGGATCCATGAAGTAACTGGCCTTTAAAAATAAAAATCTGCCTGCCTCTATGGGAATTTAACATAGGGGTGTCCAGACTTATGCACCCTGTATTTTAAGGAAGAACATTTATTTATTTACGATACATTATTCATTCACAAAGAAAATTGGTGTCCTTAAAGGTTGGATTTTTCCTATTTTTTTTTAATTAAGGCATTAAGTTCAATTTCCAAAAGATGATTTTTTTATTCCTCTTTTTTAGTCAACTTTAGCATGGGTGTCTAAACTTATGCATAGCACTGTAGTTACTTACAGCTATATGACATTTTCTTGAATAGTTTATATTTTGCAAATATTGTACACTGGACCAAATTCTTAATAAATAAAATCATTTTTACGTTAACTTTATTTATATATGTGACCTTAAAGTAATCCAAAAGTAACCAGATTACATTACTTTCACATTGTGGTAGTTGGATTGTTACTGAATACTTTTTTTAAAAGTAATTTGTAACTGTAACAGAATACATTTTTAAAGTAACTCTGCCAAGCCTGCCTGCTACCTATTGGTGCCAACTAATCAGTAAAACCAATATAATGGTCGACCTCTACTTTTAAATTAGCTAAAATGGTCTTATTCTGCATATTAATGTTTTTTTTGTTGTTGGTTTTGTCATGATACCCACAGAAAAATGGGTATCAAAGTATGCCCAAAGATGTTGGATGAATATATTTAAATGTATAATGTATGTATGGATAATCTTATGTACTGGTAATGTGGTTTAAGAGGTACATTGTCCTAATGAATTCTCCTTCTTTTTGCAGGTCTAATCAGTCAGCCCCAGTGAAGCCACACAATGTAAAAGAATAACTGTGAATCAAATAATAAAAATGTAATATTAATGTTTTGTGTCAGATGTTTATTTCCAGCTGGGTTGAGTAAAAAAGCAGGTCTTAATACTATAACTTTTATTTCAGGTGCAAGTTCTTCATTCTTTGCAAAACAAAACCTGAGCTGTAAGCTATTGAAAAGTTGGTGTGAAGTTTATATCAATTGTGTATAATAGTAGTTATAATTCACATTAATTTATTAAAAATATAATTAATGTCCTAATTATTAACAGCTAAAAGCATTAAACCTACAAATCTTAGCCAATACAAAACTGTAATGGAAACCATTAAATATGTGCAAATCAAGACCAATACAAATTTGTAATGAAACCATCAGAACCAATACAAAACTGTAATGGAAACCATTAAATATGTGCAATTCAAGACCAATACAAATTTGTAATGAAACCATCAGAACCAATACAAAACTGTAATGGAAACCATTAAAATACAGACCAATACAAATTTGTAATGGAAACCCTTAAAACCAATAAATCCTAATGGAATTTGGCCCAAAACACACTACGTAATGGACTCCACTTGGTAATGGTTTTAATGGTTAACGGCTGATGGTTTGTAATGGTTTTGTAGTGGAAACCATTAGCAATTCTGTAATGGTTTCTATTGTTTTTTTCAGCAGGGTTGTACTAGACATAATCTCTGATTATTGTTTGAACTTTAACCCTCTGAGGTCGAGAAACGCGCCGACGCGTTTTGCTGGATTTTTTTCACATAGCAGCAACAAACTTAAATTACTCCGTCATTTATGGTTATACAGAAAAAAGAAATATAAAAAAATAATCTGTGATATTTCTACTTTTGTATGTGTCCACTTACAATCAAATCAAAACATTGTGCTTTGTAAAATAAAGAAAATAAACAGGGTGTGCGTTCTGCCTCTCCGTCACGGTGAACTTTTTTTTCTTGAGCACGTCTATAAACTGAAACAAAACTCAGCGAATCCTTCTCACACATTTATGAGCCATATACCTTTATACACATTTAAGTGTGTACTTTTAAATGATCGGATTCAAACTGCAAACAAATATTCTCTGTTTAAGTAATTTGTATAAAACCAACAGGATGTCCAGTATCTCAAACGCTTGCTAATTACTTTTTAATTCGACACGCCCACTCGCGCAAAAGTGATTCACATGCAAATCTCCACATGGGATGCGAACGCCATCGTTACCTCAAACAAAAAACACCAAAACACTTCACAAGTCTCTGCTTTTCGTCGAGTTTGGAAGACACGTCTGAGCTTACATTGGATTTACCTCAGAAGAAGAAGAACGCGATTTGAAGACAAGAAAGATGTAAGGTAAGAAATTCTTACTTATTAGTTTATGGTATTGTTGCATAAACTTCACATTGCAGTTGAACTGTTGCTAGATATATGGTGAATATTATACTATTTAGACCCGTGTTTCCTGTTAAATACTGTTTGTGGATATCTGCTAAAACATAGATATGTATAACCATAATGTTTAATATTTTGGAGCGCGATGGCGTTTGAATGTATCATATTTTGGAGCGCGCTGTGGGTTTGAATGTATCATATTTTGGAGCGCGCTGTGGGTTTTAATGTATCATATTTTGGAGCGCGCTGTGGGTTTTAATGTATCATATTTTGGAGCGCGATTGCGTTTTGAAAGGAAAAATGCACCAAACATTAGGCTTTATGTTTTTACTATTATCTCATTTCATATCATCATAACGAATGGAAACATTTGAAGTAACATATGATAATCAATATATTTTTCTCTAGCGTAGTTGTTCTTGAAATCTTTTGGAAGATTTTATTTATTGTTATTATTATTTTATGCAGCACTGCGTAGCCTATGCCTACAAGGCACAACAAACCTGGTGTTCATTATATATTGTTGGAAACGTGTGTGTGTGTATTCTGTGAATTTTAAAAAGAAATTTTAACCAGAAAAATCTCAAATCTATTCCCAAAATCGTGCAGCCCTATAGTTTCTCTTGATATCAGTATGTTCACAGTTTTTTCTTTTTTTTTTTCTTTCAGGGACCAGATGCAACTGAGTCCTGCTGACTTCAACATTCACATGAGTCTCTGTACATGAACATGGTAAAGTGAAAATCAAACACCTTGGAAATTAAAGGTATGTACAATGTTTTTAGGAATGGCACAAAGGTCTCTGTCTTTGGATCATTGTTTTCAATGTGCTCTTTTGTCATTTGTATTTTTGGATTGTGTTGTGTTGTAAATAAATCCAAACAATCTAAAAGCCATTCTTTTTTAAATCTCCTCATTCTTTGTGCAAGGTTGCTCTGAATGACAGGGCCTGATCGCTCCTAATAGGGCAGTTAGGGGAGTGTCTTTGTCTTTCTCAGGTGTTAAAAGCTTACATATTCATGAGATGATCACGCCTCTTCGCATATGGCTTTGTCACACAAAACACGTCTTAGAAATTTTAAATCAATATATTGTCTTATCTGAATGAGCAGTCAGGGTGATTTTCACATAGTTTTGGAGCAAATATTCTAGGCTATGTCATACAATTTTCAAAAGTCTTGTGAAGAAATAATCAGTATGGGTTTCATGGCCTTATTTCAGTGAGAATTTTTTTTTGTATTTTCACAAACCACGCATAAATGTCATTATCTCAAAACTACAAACTTTTACATACATGCTGCTGATATATTATTGTAGCAGAGTTTGTGCTGAATACAGTGTAATCAGACTTTAGCCATGAAAATGTCACTAGTAACAGAAAAAAACACAAATGTCAGAGCATGTCAGAACACCACCAGGGCCCAGAAAACAGCTCAGACCTCAGAGGGTTAAGTTGTAATATAGGTGACTATAGGGGGCCAAACAGAACTGATATTTAAATAATGGCAAGCATGGGCGGCCTATTAAATAGCATTAGCCATAACCTCTGATTAATGATCGGACTGGTGGTGAGTTTGTGACCGTGGGATCCGCGTAAAAGATCGGCCGGCGCAGGACCCTGAGTGACATTGGTAACCGAATGAGCGAGCACAATAAGAGTAAAGAGTTAAATAGAATAATCAAATGTGTAGTTAAACTAAATGACCAATAATAAACTGGGATTCTAACCCAAATTTGAGGTTGTGATAAAATGGAGTCAGATAAAAGTAAATTGGAATTAAACTACCTTGCCACACTGAAAAGACAGAACACGCAGGAAACCTTCACCCCCCTTATTGGAAACTGTCGTTGGGCCGATTGTACGGGCCTTACACTGTTGTAATTGCAGTATAAATGCATTCACCTCTAAGATTTTGTATACATTAACATGGATAGAAAACAATGCCCCTGGAAATCAATTTATGGAAAAGTTAATTTGTCATCTCACTGTATTTTCCATATATAAATATATAAGCAAAGTTAAACATATTACATTTACTATAAAACCAATATAATTAATGCATCACACTTGTGAATTTACCTTCAACTGTTCTATCTTAATTTGTGTAATTGTAATTTTAAGTGTAATTTTAATAATTATAAATACATACTATAATGCATTTTTTTTTATTATTAATATTACGGTACAAATGTATAATTAAGAAAGTTCATCATTTCTGAGGGAAAAAATGAATAAGGTTGAGGCCAAAAAAAAAACTATAACTTGACCCTTAGCAGGACTCGACATGCTTAAGGTGAGCCACTGACTTGACTTGCTTGGTTTGTGTGCACTGCGACTTGAGACTTGCTTGACTTGTTGGTAGGGACTTGAAACTTACTTGTGACTTAAACGCGTGTGACTTGCTCACATTTAATCAAATTATAATTATAAATATAGCTGCGAGCAGCGATTACGGGCCCAAGCCGGTGGCACCGCAACCCCGGTGCCTTTAGTTACCTAAAATGCTCGCTCTACTCCGCACCATTATCAATGTCTGTGCGGACGTCTGTATTTTACTTTCGCTTTTAAGTTAGCAATTTAAAAGCCCTCAGCGGTGTCACACGTCGATTAACCGGTGGGAAAATGTTATCACTGTCACATCCCTAATATATTTATATATAAATACAATAGGCCTACCTGAAAGAGAATTTTACTTGCCCGACCAGAGTATAGCCTGATTAGTATGGAAGGCATTTTCTGCCAAATTTAAATAAATAAATTAAATGATTAAAATGAAAATTAAAACCAGATTAACGATTTCATTACAGAAAACTGTATGCAAAAATGTGACAAAATTAAGAATGAAATTAAATGATTTCATTTTCACAGTGACAGTGCATTATCCCTGTCAAATTGAAAAATAAAATGCAATTGGTGATTTCACATTTCATTTTCACTACAGTCTCGAGGCAAGACTGCCAATATTAAAATGAAAAGCCAAACGTGAAAAAGAAACTACAAATACAGTTTTTACAATGCTCTGTATTAACGCTCACGCAATAATAGTGACACAATTCAAATACAAATGTAAATTTTCGTTTTCATTTTAATTCCTCTTTTATTTCAGTTTTCATTTTCGTTTTCATTTTCAAAGACAACCTGCATGCAAATTCTATGTTAATGAGTGGGTGTGGCTTATTCTAGTAACGGCGCTGAGACACGCCTTCTGTAAAGCTAAGTCATCGACGTCCCGTGTGCATGAGTTGAATGTGTGAAACGAAATTATTTAAATGTGATTATATTGTAATCGAGACCACAAGATATGGCGAAATCTGTTAGGGAGCTTTTGCGGGAAGCTGCCGCAGCATTAGAACGTGGAAACAACCGGCCTGACCATGTTAGTTATGATGTTAGACTCAGACTACTAGACCATAATCGATGAGGTTCATTCATGTATTAGGCTGTTTTGGAAATTCAACTATTTGGGTGTACAGAAGTCTTAGTAACACAATTTCTACAACAATTATAGCCAGACAAATAATACCCACTGGCTTTAACCGAGAACCTCGGCCAATGTTTCATATTCGCGTCGTGCCTAACAACGCCCTTCAGCCGTGATTTATTCAGATACAGCACTAGCCTAGAGTACCTTATTGCTTTTATAAAACGGTTTCCACGCAATACAAATATTAATCCCGAAACATATGTATCTATGCAACTTTCATGAAGTAAAATGAATCACTAAAAGCCAATTCCTTCCGCTGGAGAAAAAAAAAAGTCCCTGACCATAAAGCAACAGAAGAAGTTACATTATTTCTCCATTAGATGGAGACAAAGACTGTCTTAATGAGTGAGTCAGTCAGTCAGTAGAGAAGACTTTTGAAATGACTCAAACTTGTGATCACGGAGAAGAAAGACGCAACTGACATGACTATAGGCACGGACAACCCCTTAACTGTTAAAAGTACAAGATATCACACCGGACATTCAAACGGATTTTTTATTATGAATATAGGACTGACCTGAAGGAAAATGCTATATATAGCCTACTGTAAATGCAGGTAGGCTACACTCGCTTTCTCGATCTCATCCAGAAGTTGTTACTGGAAATGAAAATCAGCATTGTGATTCTTTTTGTACACAAACTTAAAATAACCAAAAGACACGTAACAGTGAAAAAGCGGACAGATACAGGCTTGTGCTGTATCTGAATAAGTCACGGCTGAAGGGCGTTGTTAGGCACGACGCGAATATGAAACATTGGCCGAGGTTCTCGGTTAAAGCTAGCGGGAATTAATGTCTGGCTATAATTGTTGTAGAAATTGTGTTACTAAGACTTTTGTACACCCAAATAGTTGAATTTCCAAAACAGCCTAATACATGAATGAACCTCATCGATTATGGTCTAGTCTGATAACTAACATGGTCAGGCCGGTTGTTTCCACGTTCTAATGCTGCGGCAGCTTCCCGCAAAAGCTCCCTAACAGATTTCGCCATATCTCGTCGTCTCGATTACAATATAATCACATTTAAATAATTTCGTTTCACACATTCAACTCATGCACACGGGACGTCGATGACTTAGCTTTACAGAAGGCGTGTCTCTAGCGCCGTTACTTGGATAAGCCACACCCACTCATTAACATAGAATTTGCATGCAGGTTGTCTTTGAAAATGAAAACGAAAACTGTGAAATTAAATTGAAAACGAAAATTTACATTTGAATTTGAATTGTCACTATTATTGTGTGAGCGTTAATAAAGAGCATTGTAAAAACTGTATTTGTAGTTTCTTTTTCACGTTTGGCTTTTCATTTTAATATTGGCAGTCTTGCCTCGAGACTGTAGTGAAAATGAAATGTGAAATCACCAATAGCATTTTATTTTTCAATTTGACTGGGATAATGCACTGTCACTGTGAAAATGAAATCATTTAATTTCATTCTCAATTTTGTCACATATTTTGCGTACTGTTTTCTGTAATGAAATCGTTAATCTGGTTTTAATTTGAATTTTAATCATTTAATTTATTTATTTAAATTTGGCAGAAAATGCCTTCCATAGATTAGAACGTCAAGAACAAAAAAAAATAACTTGGGAATCACTAAAACGAGAGATTATTCTAATTTCATTACATTCATTTTAAGTTGCAATCAGCAGTTAATAATAAATGTATTACTGATCAATGGTAACAAGGTTGCCCTGCTGAGGCTCATGCAGCTTCTCCAGGAGAATTGTAAACAAATGTGCGCAGCACACAAAAAAGAAACCCAGTTAACAACATACTGACTATAAAATTTACAAATATGGAGTTTTTATATATTTTATAACAGAGTTAAGCAACCTCACTTGACGAGTAGGCTACTATTTCCTGAATACAATCACGATTGAAACTGTGACATTGATTTCATACAACAGGTTAATAAACAGTTACAATTAAGTCACTTACATTTTAGATGCAATATTGACTGTTTTTGTTCTGTTTCAGCAGCAAAAATAGTTAAACAAAGATCACAGCAGAACCATCGCGCATCTCACAGCAACTTGTTTTCTCATTACTGAATGATTCAGCATTTTGAAACGAATCGGTTGACTCAAAGATTCAATGGTCAATCCATAAACATCTGTCTCAATCATGAATGACTCGTTTGAACGAATGAATCAATGACTCGCTCATTAAGATGGTTGCCTGGTGACACCTAATGGCGGTTTAGTGTTATGTTTAAAAGTATCATTCTTCCCAACGTGCACCATTATCAATGTCAGTGCGGACGTCCGTTTTTTACTTTCACTTTTATATTAGCGATTTAAAAGCACCCGCTAGTGTCACACGTCGATTAACCGATGGGAAAATATCCTCACAGTCATATACCTAATACATTTATATTTAAATACAATAGGCCTACCTAGTAAAAGGTTTTATATACTATTTTTATATCCTTTTGGACACAAGAGGGCAGTATAGCCCTATGTTAGCTTTTTTGTTGAACCAAATAGCACTAAATAGCCTGTTTTTAACTTTTTCATACTCCTTGAATTGCAAAAACAGAATAAAATGGGTTTAGTTCTAATATTTGTATAATTTTATATAAAAATAAATGGTAGATAATTACATTTTTAGAAGTTATGAGATGTTTCCTGCTTCCTTTTTGACATTAATTTAATCCCTCGCCATAGCAAAACCGTTTGAGATATTCAATATCCATTTACAATTTAGCATCATTAATATATTTTTATCATGTTGAAAAAGTTTGGTGGGAATAAAATAAACCTTTTAGGAGGAGTAACTAAAAACTCAGAGGCTGATTTAGCAAAAAATCCATATTCAGACCAAAATATCTGACTTTCTGTTGGTTGTGGCTAATGACTGTAAATTAGAAAGTTATCCGGCTCGATGAGAACAATATACATAACGATTTTTGTGATTCTAGGAAAAACTAAGCCCCCATTTTTTACTAAAGGTGGCGCTACTGAGCCCCTCACCACGCCCATTTCTGAAACTTTGCACATGTCTACTGGATAATAAATGTGATGTGTCTGTCGAATTTCATGCATTTTCAAGCATGTGAATAGTCTCAAAAGCATCCGAAAAGATTATTAAAGTTTGTTGCGTTGCCATGGCAACAGTATCTAAGATATCAATAATCCTTTCACAGGCCTAAATCTGCCGTGTGTCTACATTATACACACAAAGTTTGAAGCAAATCGGGTAAAAATAAGAGGGTGATTTCAAAGCATTTTGAAAGTGACACACTTCCTGTTGCCAGTTGGTGGCGCTATAACTTTGACTCACAAATGTCACATCCATGTGATCGGCCTCTTACAACGAACACACTGCTGAAGTTTCATCAAGATCAGTTAATGAATGCAGAAGTTATAACACACTTCCTGTTTCTATTTTCTCGCCATTAATCCGTTTCCTCGCCACGGCCAAACCGTTCGAGATATCAAAAATCCGTCCGCAATTTATCATCCTCAATGTCTTGACTTCATGCACACCGAGTTTGGAGGCGAATGGATGAATTTCCTAGGAGTACATCAAATTCCACAGCATGCGTTTTCCAAACAAACCATAATAGCTGACTTCCTGTTGGGCTGGAGTAAAACTTAGAGCACGGAAGTTGTTCGGCCCCATGAGATCTATATGTGTACCGAGTTTCATATTATTACATGAAAGCGTGTTTGATGTATGGACCAAGTTTTCAGACCGCACTCGAAACCCATTCAAGGGGGCGCTGTCGAGCCCCCCTGCCACGCCCGGGTACCATCTTCAGCCCGGCCCTAATGGCCGCAGCTTCTGACCTGTGTGCAAAGTTTTATGAGTTTTTGAGCACGTTAAGGGCCCCAAAAGCCCCCGAAACCTTGAACAACAATAATAATAATAAATATAGCTGCGAGCAGCGATTACGGGCCCAAGCCGGTGGCACCGCAACCCCGGTGCCTTTAGTTACCTAAAGGCACCGGGGTGGCGGTGCCGCCGGCTTTGGCCCTCCATCGCTGCTCGCAGCTATATTTATATATATATATATATACAAACATACATATATATATATATATATATATATATATATAATAAAGACGGGAAATTTTACTTGTCTTACCTTATTCTGATTTTATGATACACTCAAAATATTCCACAACAAATCCTTTAAATTTAATGTAAAATTAAAAACGAAAGTAAGTGTTGGGCTCACGTAACCCTTTCATTAGAATCAAAACGTTTCAACAGTTGCGATGTATTTGGATGCTAAACTATTCTTTATTATAGGCTTTGTACTTCACTCGTGTTCCAATATCGACGGAAAAAATCATCCTCTTCACACGCGCAAAAATGTGCTTGGAAAAATCACAGTGGAGCAGTGCTTACTGTGAATGTACGAATTGTACTACTGACTATTTAAACAGAGCAGTGTGTATATGTTAGGTTTATTATTTTATTATATTTTATTAAGGCTATAATGAACAGGCTGCGATGTCAAGTTTGCAATGCTGGAATGTGTGTGTGATTTAACAGTAGACACATAAAAACATAATTGGCACATAATTTTGTTCATACAGGACATCATTCAAACTGCAGAGTGTTTACTTATATTTATATACACTCGCAATAAAACACAACATTGTGCTTTTATAAAATAAATTCAAGCAATCCACCCCCCGAAATGGTGTTCATTTTAAAATTAAACTAAAAGCTCTTGGCTAAACAGGCATTCATAACTGTGAGCGCCCACGGCGAGGAACGAGCAGAACGTTTTTTAGTTAATTCCTACTTCCATAGGAATTCATTGAAAATGCTCGCTCTACTCAGCACCATTATTAAAGTCTGTGCAGACATCTGTATTTTACTTTAAGTTAGCGATTTAAAAGCCCCCAGCGGTGTCACACGTCGATTAACCGACATCCCTAATATATTTATATACAATAGGCCTACCTGAAAGAGAATTTGGCTTGCCCGACCAGAGTAGCCTGATTTGAACGTCAATGACAAAAAATAACTTGGGAATCACTAAAACGAGAGATTATTCTAATTTTATTACATTCATTTTAAGTTGCAATCAACAGTTGATAATTAATGTATTACTGATCAATGGTAACAAGGTTGCGCTGCTGAGGCTCGTGCAGCTTCTCCAGGAGAAACGTAAACAAATGAGCGCAGCACGCAAAAAAGAAACCCAGATAACAACATACTGACTATAAAAATTACAGATATGGAGTTTTTATATATTTTATAACCTATGATAGAGTTAAGCAACCTCACTTGACGAGTAGGCTACTGTTTCCTGAATACAATCACGATTGAAACTGTGACATTGATTTCATACAACAGGTTAATAAACAGTTATAATTAAGTCACTTACATTTTAGATGCAATATTGACTGTTTTTGTTCTGTTTCAGTAGCAAAAATAGTTAAACAAAGATCACAGCAGAACCGTCGCGCATCTCACGGCAACTTGTTTTCTCATTACTGAATGATTCAGCATTTTGAATGAATCGGTTGACTCAAAGATTCAATGATCAATCCAGAAACATCTGTCTCAATCATGAATGACTCAGTCATTTGAACGAATCGTTTGAACGAATGAATCAATGACTCGCTCATTAAGACTAATGTAAGACTAACCTAATGGCGGTTTAGTGTTATGTTTAAAAGTATCATTCTTTCCAACGTGTGTGCACCATTATCAATGTCCGTGCGGACGTCCGAATTTTACTTTCACTTTTATATAAGCGATTTGAAAGCACCCGCTTGTGTCACACGTCGATTAACCGATGGGAAAATATCCTCACAGTGATATACCTAATACATTTATATTTAAATACAATATAGGCCTACCTAGTAAAAAGTTTAATATACTATATTTATATCCTTTTGGACACAAGAGGGCAGTATAGCCCTATGTTTGCTTTTTTGTTGAACCAAATAGCACTAAATAGCTTGTTTTTAACTTTTTTTTATACTTCTTGAATTGCAAAAACAGAATAAAATGGGTTTAGTTCTAATATTTGTATAATTTTCTATAAAAATAAACGGTGTATAATTACATTTGTAGAAGATATGAGATGTTTTCTGATTCCTTTTTTGACATTACTTTAATCCCTCGCCATATCAAAACCGTTTGAGATATTTATTATCCGTTCACAATTTAGCATATTTAATGTATTTTCATCATGTTGAAAAAGTTTGGTGTGAATAAAATAAATAGTTTAAGAGGAGTCGCTAAACATTCAGAGGCTGATTTAGCAAAAAAAATCCACATTCAGACCAAAATATCTGACTTCCTGATGGTGGGAGCTAATGAATGTAAATTAGAAAGTTGTCCGGCTTGAGGAGTACAATATACAAACAATTTTTTTTTTACTGTAGTTAAAACTAACCCGCCCACTTTTGTCAAAAGCATGTTGAAAGTGACACACTTCCTGCTGCCAGTTGGTGGCGCTATAACTTTGACTCACAATAGTTACATCCATCTGATCGGCCTCTTACCACGAACACACTGCTGAAGTTTCATCAAGATCAGTTAATGTATGCAGAAGTTATTCCACTTCGTGTTTCTCTTTTCTCGCCATAAATTCGTTTCCTCGCCACGGCCAAACCGTTCGAGATATCAAAAATCCGTCCGCAATTTTGAATCCTCAATGTCTTGACTTCATGCACACCGAGTTTGGTGGGGATTGGATGAATTCTCTAGGAGGAGTACTTCGCATTCCACAGCAAGCGTTTTCCAAACAACCCATAATAGCCGACTTCCTGTTGGGCGGAGCTAATAACTTAGAGTGCGGAAGTTGTTCGGCCCGAAGAGATCTATATGTGTACCGAGTTTCAAATTAATTCATGCAAGCGTGTTTGATCTATGGACCAAGTTTTGGGACCCCGTTCAAGGGGGCGCTGTTGAGCCCCCCTGCCACGCCCGGGTACCAGCTTCAACCCGTCCCTGATGGCAGGGGGTTCCGACTTGTATGTAAAGTTTCAAGAGTTTTCGAGCACGTTAAGGACCCCAAAAGCCCCTGAAACCTTGATTAACAATATAAAAGCAATAGTCAAATCCCCCCTCCCCTCACACACACAGAGACACAGAGAGAGGGAGAGAAAATTCTTCAGAAAATCCACATTCAAACCAAAATATCTCTCTTCCTGTTGGTCGGAGATCGTTAATGTAAATTAGAAAGTTGTCCGTCTTGATGAGAACAATACACATACCAAGTTTTGTTGCTGTTGATAAAACTAACCCCCCCCACTTATGACTAAAGGTGGCGCTACTGAGCCCCTCACCTCGCCCGTTTCTGAAACTTTGCATATGTCTACGGGCTAATAAATGTGATGTGTCTGTCGAGTTTCATCCAATTTCAAGTATGTTAAGAGTCTCAAAAGCATCAAAAAAGAATATTAAAGTTTGAAGCGTTGCCATGGCAACAGTATTAAAGATATCAAAAATCCTTTCACAGGTCTACATCTGCCGTGTGTTTACATTATACACATAAACTTTGAAGCAAATCGGGTAAAAATAAGAGGGTGATTTCAAAGCATTTTGAAAGGGACACACTTCCTGCTGCCAGTTGGTGGCGCTATAACTTTTACTCACAATAGTCACATCCATGTGATCGGCCTCTTACAACGAACACACTGCTGAAGTTTAATCAAGATCAGTTAATGTATGCAGAAGTTATAACACACTTCCTGTTTCCATTATTCGCCATCAATTCGTGTCCTCGCCACAGCCAAACCGTTCGAGATATCAAAAATCCCCTGGCAATTTTTCATCCTCAATGTCTTGACTTCATGCACACCGAGTTTGGAGGCAATTGGATCAATTCTCTAGGAGGAGTAGATCACATTCCACAGCATGCGTTTCCAAACAACCCATAATAGCCGACTTCCTGTTGGGCTGGCGTAAAAAGTAAAAGTAGGAAAGTTGTTCGGCCCGATGAGATCTATATATGTACCGAGTTTCATATTATTACATGCAAGCGTGTCTGATTTATGGACCAAGTTTTCGGACCCCGTTCAAGGGGGCGCTGTTGAGCCCCCCTGCCACGCCCGGGTACCAGCTTCAGCCCGGCCCTGATGGCCGCGGGTTCTGACCCGTGTGCAAAGTTTCAAGAGTTTTCGAGCACGTTAAGGGTCTCAAAAGTGCCCGAAAGGTTGACAGAAAAATAAGAATAATAATAATAATAAATATAGCTGCGAGCAGCGATTGCGGGCCCAAGCCGGTGGCACCGCCACCCTGGTGCCTTTAGTTACACTAAAGGCACCGGGGTGGCGGTGTCACCGGCTTGGGCCCTCCATCGCTGCTCGCAGCTATATTTATATATATATATATATATATATATATATATATATATAATAAAGACGGGAAATTTTACTTGTCTTACCTTATTCTGATTTTATGATACACTCAAAATATTCCACAACAAATCCTTTAAATTTAATGTAAAAATAAAAACGAAAGTAAGCCGTGTTGGTCTCACGTAACCCTCTCATTAGAATCAAAATGTTTCAATATTTGCGATGTATTTGGATGCTAAACTATTCTTTATTATAGGCTTTGTACTTCACTCGTGTTCCAATATCGATGGAAAAAATCATCCTCTTCACACGCGCAAAAATGTGCTTGGAAACATCACAGTGGAGCTCTGCTTACTGTGAATGGTACAAATTGTACTACTGACTATTTAAACAGAGCAGTGTAATTCGTATATGTTATGTTGACTATTTTTATTATTATATTGTATTAGGGCTATAATGAACAGGCTGCGATGTCAAGATTGCAATTCTGGAATGTGTGTGTGTGTGTGTGTGTGTGTGTGTGTGTGTGTGTGTGTGTGTGTGTGTGTGTGTGTGTGTGTGTGTGTGTGTGTGTGTGTGTGTGTGTGTGTGTGACGCGGTTGCGGTTGAACAGTGGACACATAAAAACATAAATAAAATGTATTAGTTTATTCCTACTTCCATAGGAATACATTGAAAATGCTCGCTCTACTCCGCACCATTATCAATGTCTGTGCGGACATCTGTATTTTATTTTCGCTTTTAAGTTAGCGATTTAAAAGCCCTCAGCGGTGTCACACGTCGATTAACCGGTGGGAAAATGTTATCACAGTCACATCCCTAATATATAAATACAATAGGCCTACCTGAAAGAGAATTTTACTTGCCCGACCAGAGTACAGCCTGATTAGAACGTCAATAACAAAACAAATTACTTGGGAATCACTAAAATGAGAGATTATTCTAATTTCATTACATTCATTTTAAGTTGCAATCAGCAGTTAATAATAAATGTCTTACTGATCAATGGTAACAAGGTTGCCCTGCTGAGGCTCATGCAGCTTCTCCAGGAGAATTGTAAACAAATGAGCGCAGCACACAAAAAAGCAACCCAGTTAACAACATACTGACTATAAAAATGACAAATATGGAGTTTTTATATATTTTATAACATATAAGCAACCTCACTTGACGAGTAGGCTACTATTTCCTGAATACAATCACGATTGAAACTGTGACATTGATTTCATACAACAGGTTAATAAACAGTTACAATTAAGTCACTTACAGTTTAGATGCAATATTGACTGTTTTTGTTCTGTTTCAGCAGCAAAAATAGTTAAACAAAGATCACAGCAGAACCATCGCGCATCTCACAGCAACTTGTTTTCTCATTACTGAATGATTCAGCATTTTGAAACGAATCGGTTGACTCAAAGATTCAATGGTCAATCCATAAACATCTGTCTCAATCATGAATGACTCAGTCATTCGAACGAATCGTTTGAACGAATGAATCAATGACTCGCTCATTAAGATGGTCGCCTGGCGACACCTAATGGCGGTTTAGTGTTTAAAAGTATCATTCTTTCCAACGTGCACCAT
Organism: Leuciscus leuciscus; assembly: GCF_965113295.1. Classification (NCBI taxonomy): domain Eukaryota; kingdom Metazoa; phylum Chordata; class Actinopteri; order Cypriniformes; family Leuciscidae; genus Leuciscus; species Leuciscus leuciscus. Next base: position 14,108,224 of record NC_138745.1, read on the forward strand.
TATCAATGTCAGTGCGGACGTCCGTTTTTTACTTTCACTTTTATATTAGCGATTTAAAAGCACCCGCTCGTGTCACACGTCGATTAACCGATGGGAAAATATCCTCACAGTCATACCTAATACATTTATATTTAAATACAATAGGCCTACCTACTAAAACGTTTTATATACTATTTTGATTTCCTTTTGGACACAAGAGGGCAGTATAGCCCTATGTTTGCTTTTTTGTTGAACCAAATAGCACTAAATAGCCTGTTTTTAACTTTTTCATACTCCTTGAATAGCAAAAACAGAATAAAATGGGTTTAGTTCTAATATTTGTATAATTTTATATAAAAATAAATGGTGTATAATTACATTTTTAGAAGTTATGAGATGTTTCCTGCTTCCTTTTTGACATTAATTGAATCCCTCGCCATAGCAAAACCGTTTGAGATATTCAATATCCGTTTACAATTTAGCATCATTAATATATTTGTATCATGTTGAAAAAGTTTGGTGGGAATAAAATAAATAGTTTAAGAGGAGTGGCTAAAAATTCAGAGGCTGATTTTGCAAAAAAAATCCACATTCAGACCAAAATATCTGACTTCCTGATGGCCGGAGCTAATGAATGTAAATTAGAAAGTTGTCCGGCTTGATGAGTACAATATACAAACTATTTTTTTTTTACTGTAGTTAAAACTAACCCGCCCACTTTTGTCAAAAGCATGTTGAAAGTGACACACTTCCTGCTGCCAGTTGGTGGCGCTATAACTTTGACTCACAATAGTTACATCCATCTGATCGGCCTCTTACCACGAACACACTGCTGAAGTTTCATCAAGATCAGTTAATGTATGCAGAAGTTATTCCACTTCGTGTTTCTCTTTTCTCGCCATAAATTCGTTTCCTCGCCACGGCCAAACCGTTCGAGATATCAAAAATCCGTCCGCAATTTAGAATCCTCAATGTCTTGACTTCATGCACAACGAGTTTGGTGGGGATTGGATGAATTCTCTAGGAGGAGTACTTCGCATTCCACAGCAAGCGTTTTCCAAACAACCCATAATATCCGACTTCCTGTTGGGCTGTCATAAAACTTAGAGCACGAAAGTTGTTCGGCCCGATGAGATCTATATGTGTACCGAGTTTCATATCATTACATGCAAGTGTGTTTGATCTATGGACCAAGTTTTGGGACCCCGTTCAAGGGGGCGCTGTTGAGCCCCCCTGCCACGCCCGGGTACCAGCTTCAGCCCGGCCCTGATGGCCGCAAGTTCTGACCTGTGTGCAAAGTTTCAAGAGTTTTCGAGCACGTTTAAGGCCCCAAAAGCCCCTGAAACCTTGAAAAACAGGAATTTTAAACAAATCTCACTCAAAAGACAAATCCCCCCACCCCTCACACACACAGAGACGCAGAGGCAGAGAGAGAGAGGGAGAGAATTCTCCAAAAAATCACATTCAAACCAAAATATCTCACTTCCTGTTGGTCACAGCTTATGACTATAAATTAGAAAGTTGTCCGGCTTGATGAGAACAATATACATAACGATTTTTGTGACTCTACTTAAAACTAAGCCCCCACTTATGACTAAAGGTGGCGCTACTGAGCCCCTCACCACGCCCGTTTCTGAAACTTTGCACATGTCTACGGGCTAATAAATGTGATGTGTCTGTCGAGTTTCATCCAATTTCAAGTATGTTAAGAGTCTCAAAAGCATCAAAAAAGAATATTAAAGTTTGAAGCGTTGCCATGGCAACAGTATTAAAGATATCAAAAATCCTTTCACAGGTCTACATCTGCCGTGTGTTTACATTATACACATAAACTTTGAAGCAAATCGGGTAAAAATAAGAGGGTGATTTCAAAGCATTTTGAAAGGGACACACTTCCTGCTGCCAGTTGGTGGCGCTATAACTTTGACTCACAATAGTCACATCCATGTGATCGGCCTCTTACAACGAACACACTGCTGAAGTTTAATCAAGATCAGTTAATGTATGCAGAAGTTATAACACACTTCCTGTTTCCATTATTCGCCATCAATTCGTGTCCTCGCCACGGCCAAACCGTTCGAGATATCAAAAATCTGTCCGCAATTTATCATCCTCAATGTCTTGACTTCATGCTGACTGAGTTTGGAGGCGAATGGATGAATTCCCTAGGAGGAGTACATTAAATTCCACAGCATGCGTTTCCAAACAACCCATAATAGCCGACTTCCTGTTGGGCTGGCGTAAAAAGTAAAAGTACGAAAGTTGTTTGGCCCGATGAGATCTATATGTGTATTGAGTTTCATATTATTACATGCAAGCATGTCTGATTTATGGACCAAACTTTCGGACCCCGTTCAAGGGGGCGCTGTTGAGCCCCCCTGCCACGCCCGGGTACCAGCTTCAGCCCGGCCCTGATGGCCGCAGGTTCTGACCTGTGTGCAAAATTTCAAGAGTTTTCGAGCATGTTAAAGGCCCCAAAAATGCCCGAAAGGTTGACAGAAAAATAATAATAATAATAATAATAAATATAGCTGCGAGCAGCGATTGCGGGCCCAAGCCGGTGGCACCGCCACCCTGGTGCCTTTAGTTACACTAAAGGCACCGGGGTGGCGGTGTCACCGGCTTGGGCCCTCCATCGCTGCTCGCAGCTATATATATATATATATATATATATATATATATATATATATATATATATATATACACACACATATATATATATATATATATATATATATATATATATATAATAAAGACGGGAAATTTTACTTGTCTTACCTTATTCTGATTTTATGATACACTCAAAATATTCCACAACAAATCCTTTCAATTTAATGTAAAAATAAAAACGAAAGTAAGCCGTGTTGGTCTCACGTAACCCTCTCATTAGAATCAAAATGTTTCAATATTTGCGATGTATTTGGATGCTAAACTATTCTTTATTATAGGCTTTGTACTTCACTCGTGTTCCAATATCGATGGAAAAAATCATCCTCTTCACACGCGCAAAAATGTGCTTGGAAACATCACAGTGGAGCTCTGCTTACTGTGAATGGTACAAATTGTACTACTGACTATTTAAACAGAGCAGTGTAATTCGTATATGTTATGTTGACTATTTTTATTATTATATTGTATTAGGGCTATAATGAACAGGCTGCGATGTCAAGATTGCAATTCTGGAATGTGTGTGTGTGTGTGTGTGTGTGTGTGTGTGTGTGTGTGTGTGTGTGTGTGTGTGTGTGTGTGTGTGTGTGTGTGTGTGTGTGTGTGTGTGTGTGACGCGGTTGCGGTTGAACAGTGGACACATAAAAACATAAATAAAATGTATTAGTTTATTCCTACTTCCATAGGAATACATTGAAAATGCTCGCTCTACTCCGCACCATTATCAATGTCTGTGCGGACATCTGTATTTTATTTTCGCTTTTAAGTTAGCGATTTAAAAGCCCTCAGCGGTGTCACACGTCGATTAACCGGTGGGAAAATGTTTTCACAGTCACATCCCTAATATATAAATACAATAGGCCTACCTGAAAGAGAATTTTACTTGCCCGACCAGAGTATAGCCTGATTAGAACGTCAATAACAAAACAAATTACTTGGGAATCACTAAAATGAGAGATTATTCTAATTTCATTACATTCATTTTAAGTTGCAATCAGCAGTTAATAATAAATGTCTTACTGATCAATGGTAACAAGGTTGCCCTGCTGAGGCTCATGCAGCTTCTCCAGGAGAATTGTAAACAAATGAGCGCAGCACACAAAAAAGCAACCCAGTTAACAACATACTGACTATAAAAATGACAAATATGGAGTTTTTATATATTTTATAACATATAAGCAACCTCACTTGACGAGTAGGCTACTATTTCCTGAATACAATCACGATTGAAACTGTGACATTGATTTCATACAACAGGTTAATAAACAGTTACAATTAAGTCACTTACATTTTAGATGCAATATTGACTGTTTTTGTTCTGTTTCAGCAGCAAAAATAGTTAAACAAAGATCACAGCAGAACCATTGCGCATCTCACAGCAACTTGTTTTCTCATTACTGAATGATTCAGCATTTTGAAACGAATCGGTTGACTCAAAGATTCAATGGTCAATCCATAAACATCTGTCTCAATCATGAATGACTCAGTCATTCGAACGAATCGTTTGAACGAATTAATCAATGACTCGCTCATTAAGATGGTCGCCTGGCGACACCTAATGGCGGTTTAGTGTTTAAAAGTATCATTCTTTCCAACGTGCACCATTATCAATGTCAGTGCGGACGTCCGTTTTTTACTTTCACTTTTATATTAGCAATTTAAAAGCACCCGCTCGTGTCACACGTCGATTAACCGATGGAAAAATATCCTCACAGTCATACCTAATACATTTATATTTAAATACAATAGGCCTACCTAGTAAAACGTTTTATATACTATTTTGATTTCCTTTTGGACACAAGAGGGCAGTATAGCCCTATGTTTGCTTTTTTGTTGAACCAAATAGCACTAAATAGCCTGTTTTTAACTTTTTCATACTCCTTGAATAGCAAAAACAGAATAAAATGGGTTTAGTTCTAATATTTGTATAATTTTATATAAAAATAAATGGTGTATAATTACATTTTTAGAAGTTATGAGATGTTTCCTGCTTCCTTTTTGGACATTACTTTAATCCCTCGCCATAGCAAAACCGTTTGAGATATTTATTATCCGTTCACAATTGAGCATATTTAATGTATTTTCATCATGTTGAAAATGTTTGGTGGGAATAAAATAAATAGTTTAAGAGGAGTGGCTAAAAATTCAGAGGCTGATTTTGCAAAAAAATCCACATTCAGACCAAAATATCTGACTTCCTGATGGCCGGAGCTAATGAATGTAAATTAGAAAGTTGTCCGGCTTGATGAGTACAATATACAAACTATTTTTTTTTACTGTAGTTAAAACTAACCCGCCCACTTTTGTCAAAAGCATGTTGAAAGTGACACACTTCCTGCTGCCAGTTGGTGGCGCTATAACTTTGACTCACAATAGTTACATCCATCTGATCGGCCTCTTACCACGAACACACTGCTGAAGTTTCATCAAGATCAGTTAATGTATGCAGAAGTTATTCCACTTCGTGTTTCTCTTTTCTCGCCATAAATTCGTTTCCTCGCCACGGCCAAACCATTCGAGATATCAAAAATCCGTCCGCAATTTAGAATCCTCAATGTCTTGACTTCATGCACACCGAGTTTGGTGGGGATTGGATGAATTCTCTAGGAGGAGTACTTCGCATTCCACAGCAAGCGTTTTCCAAACAACCCATAATAGCCGACTTCCTGTTACATCCATAAATGTGATGTGTCTGTCGAGTTTCATCCAATTTCAAGTATGTTAAGAGTCTCAAAAGCATCAAAAAAGAATATTAAAGTTTGAAGCGTTGCCATGGCAACAGTATTAAAGATATCAAAAATCCTTTCACAGGTCTACATCTGCCGTGTGTTTACATTATACACATAAAGTTTGAAGCAAATCGGTTAAAAATAAGAGGGTGATGCATGTTCATCAATTCGTGTCCTCGCCACGGCCAAACCGTTCGAGATATCAAAAATCTGTCCGCAATTTAGCATCCTCAATGTCTTGACTTCATGCTGACTGAGTTTGGAGGCGAATGGATGAATTCCCTAGGAGGAGTACATTAAATTCCACAGCATGCGTTTCCAAACAACCCATAATAGCCGACTTCCTGTTGGGCTGGCGTAAAAAGTAAAAGTACGAAAGTTGTTCGGCCCGATGAGATCTATATGTGTACCGAGTTTCATATTATTACATGCAAGCGTGTCTGATTTATGGACCAAGTTTTCGGACCCCGTTCAAGGGGGCGCTGTCGAGCCCCCCTGCCACGCCCGGGTACCAGCTTCAGCCCGGCCCTGATGGCCGCGGGTTCTGACCCGTGTGCAAAGTTTCAAGAGTTTTCGAGCACGTTAAGGGTCTCAAAAGTGCCCGAAAGGTTGACAGAAAAATAAGAATAAGAATAATAAATAATCCTACCGAAAACAATAGGGCCTTCGCCCTTTCAGGGCTTGGGCCCTAATAAATAATCCTACCGGAAACAATAGGGCCTTCGCCCTTTCAGGGCTTGGGCCCTAATAATAATAATAAATAATCCTACCGGAAACAATAGGGCCTTCGCCCTTTCAGGGCTTGGGCCCTAATAATCCTACCGAAAACAATAGGGCATTCGCCCTTTCAGGGCTTGGGCCCTAATAATCCTACCGAAAACAATAGGGCCTTCGCCCTTTCAGGGCTTGGGCCCTAATAAATAATCCTACCGAAAACAATAGGGCCTTCGCCCTTTCAGGGCTTGGGCCCTAAATATAGCTGCGAGCAGCGATTGCGGGCCCAAGCCGGTGGCACCGCCACCCTGGTGCCTTTAGTTACACTAAAGGCACCGGGTGGCGGTGCCGCCAGCTTGGGCCCTCCATCGCTGCTCGCAGCTATATTTATATATATATATATATATATATATATGTGTGTATATATATATGTATATATATATATATATATATATATGTGTGTATATATATATATGTATATATATATATATATATATATATATATATATATATATATATACACACACACACACACACACACACACACATATATATATATATATAAATATCTATCTATCTATATCTATATCTCTCTATATATATATATACACACACACACACACACACACACATATATATATATATATATAAGACAGAAAATATTACTTGTCTTACCTTATTCTGATTTTATGATACACTCAAAATATTCCACAACAAATCCTTTAAATTTAATGTAAAAATAAAAACGAAAGTAAGCCGTGTTGGTCTCACGTAACCCTCTCATTAGAATCAAAATGTTTCAATATTTGCGATGTATTTGGATGCTAAACTATTCTTTATTATAGGCTTTGTACTTCACTCGTGTTCCAATATCGATGGAAAAAATCATCCTCTTCACACGCGCAAAAATGTGCTTGGAAACATCACAGTGGAGCTCTGCTTACTGTGAATGGTACAAATTGTACTACTTACTATTTAAACAGAGCAGTGTAATTCGTATATGTTATGTTGACTATTTTTATTATTATATTGTATTAGGGCTATAATGAACAGGCTGCGATGTCAAGATTGCAATTCTGGAATGTGTGTGTGTGTGTGTGACGCGGTTGCAGTTGAACAGTGGACACATAAAAACATAAATAAAATGTATTCGTTTATTCCTACTTCCATAGGTGGGAAAATGTTATCACAGTCACATCCCTAATATATTTATATATAAATACAATAGGCCTACCTGAAAGAGAATTTTACTTGCCCGACCAGAGTATAACCTGATTAGAACGTCAAGAACAAAAAAAAAAAAACTTGGGAATCACTAAAACGAGAGATTATTCTAATTTCATTACATTCATTTTAAGTTGCAATCAGCAGTTAATAATAAATGTATTACTGATCAATGGTAACAAGGTTGCCCTGCTGAGGCTCATGCAGCTTCTCCAGGAGAATTGTAAACAAATGTGCGCAGCACACAAAAAAGCAACCCAGTTAACAACATACTGACTATAAAAATTACAAATATGGAGTTTTTATATATTTTATAACAGAGTTAAGCAACCTCACTTGACGAGTAGGCTACTATTTCCTGAATACAATCACGATTGAAACTGTGACATTGATTTCATACAACAGGTTAATAAACAGTTACAATTAAGTCACTTACATTTTAGATGCAATATTGACTGTTTTTGTTCTGTTTCAGCAGCATAAATAGTTAAACAAAGATCACAGCCGAACCATCGCGCATCTCACAGCAACTTGTTTTCTCATTACTGAATGATTCAGCATTTTGAAACGAATCGGTTGACTCAAAGATTCAATGGTCAATCCATAAACATCTGTCTCAATCATGAATGACTCAGTCATTCGAATGAATCGTTTGAACGAATGAATCAATGACTCGCTCATTAAGATGGTCGCCTGGCGACACCTAATGGCGGTTTAGTGTTATGTTTAAAAGTATCATTCTTTCCAACGTGCACCATTATCAATGTCAGTGTGGACGTCCGTTTTTTACTTTCACTTTTATATTAGCGATTTAAAAGCACCCGCTCGTGTCACACGTCGATTAACCGATGGGAAAATATCCTCACAGTCATATACCTAATACATTTATATTTAAATACAATAGGCCTACCTAGTAAAACGTTTTATATACTATTTTGATATCCTTTTGGACACAAGAGGGCAGTATAGCCCTATGTTTGCTTTTTTGTTGAACCAAATAGCACTAAATAGCCTGTTTTTAACTTTTTTTATACTTCTTGAATTGCAAAAACAGAATAACAGAATAAAATGGGTTTAGTTCTAATATTTGTATAATTTGATATAAAAATAAACGGTGTATAATTACATTTGTAGAAGATATGAGATGTTTTCTGATTCCTTTTTTGACATTACTTTAATCCCTCGCCATATCAAAACCGTTTGAGATATTCAATATCCGTTCATAATTTAGAATCTTTAAGGTATTTTCATCATGTTGAAAAAGTTTGGTGGGAATAAAATAAATAGTTTAAGAGGAGTGGCTAAAAATTCAGAGGCTGATTTTGCAAACAAATCCACATTCAGACCAAAATATCTGACTTCCTGATGGCCGGAGCTAATGAATGTAAATTAGAAAGTTGTCCGGCTTGATGAGTACAATATACAAACAATTTTTTTTTTACTGTAGTTAAAACTAACCCGCCCACTTTTGTCAAAAGCATGTTGAAAGTGACGCACTTCCTGCTGCCAGTTGGTGGCGCTATAACTTTGACTCACAATAGTTACATCCATCTGATCGGCCTCTTACCACGAACACACTGCTGAAGTTTCATCAAGATCAGTTAATGTATGCAGAAGTTATTCCACTTCGTGTTTCTCTTTTCTCGCCCTAAATTCGTTTCCTCGCCACGGCCAAACCGTTCGAGATATCAAAAATCCGTCCACAATTTAGAATCCTCAATGTCTTGACTTCATGCACACCGAGTTTGGTGGGGATTGGATGAATTCTCTAGGAGGAGTACTTCGCATTCCACAGCAAGCGTTTTCCAAACAACCCATAATAGCCGACTTCCTGTTGGGCGGAGCTAATAACTTAGAGTGCGGAAGTTGTTCGGCCCGAAGAGATCTATATGTGTACCGAGTTTCAAATTAATTCATGCAAGCGTGTTTGATCTATGGACCAAGTTTTGGGACCCCGTTCAAGGGGGCGCTGTTGAGCCCCCCTGCCACGCCCGGGTACCAGCTTCAACCCGTCCCTGATGGCAGGGGGTTCCGACTTGTATGTAAAGTTTCAAGAGTTTTTGAGCACGTTAAGGACCCCAAAAGCCCCTGAAACCTTGATTAACAATATAAAAGCAATAGTCAAATCCCCCCTCCCCTCACACACACAGAGACACAGAGAGAGGGAGAGAAAATTCTTCAGAAAATCCACATTCAAACCAAAATATCTCTCTTCCTGTTGGTCGGAGATCATTAATGTAAATTAGAAAGTTGTCCGTCTTGATGAGAACAATACACATACCAAGTTTTGTTGCTGTTGATAAAACTAACCCCCCCACTTATGACTAAAGGTGGCGCTACTGAGCCCCTCACCTCGCCCGTTTCTGAAACTTTGCATATGTCTACGGGCTAATAAATGTGATGTGTCTGTCGAGTTTCATCCAATTTCAAGTATGTTAAGAGTCTCAAAAGCATCAAAAAAGAATATTAAAGTTTGAAGCGTTGCCATGGCAACAGTATTAAAGATATCAAAAATCCTTTCACAGGTCTACATCTGCCGTGTGTTTACATTATACACAAAGTTTGAAGCAAATCGGGTAAAAATAAGAGGGTGATTTCAAAGCATTTTGAAAGGGACACACTTCCTGCTGCCAGTTGGTGGCGCTATAACTTTTACTCACAATAGTCACATCCATGTGATCGGCCTCTTACAACGAACACACTGCTGAAGTTTAATCAAGATCAGTTAATGTATGCAGAAGTTATAACACACTTCCTGTTTCCATTATTCGCCATCAATTCGTGTCCTCGCCACAGCCAAACCGTTCGAGATATCAAAAATCCCCTGGCAATTTTTCATCCTCAATGTCTTGACTTCATGCACACCGAGTTTGGAGGCAATTGGATCAATTCTCTAGGAGGAGTAGATCACATTCCACAGCATGCGTTTCCAAACAACCCATAATAGCCGACTTCCTGTTGGGCTGGCGTAAAAAGTAAAAGTAGGAAAGTTGTTCGGCCCGATGAGATCTATATATGTACCGAGTTTCATATTATTACATGCAAGCGTGTCTGATTTATGGACCAAGTTTTCGGACCCCGTTCAAGGGGGCGCTGTTGAGCCCCCCTGCCACGCCCGGGTACCAGCTTCAGCCCGGCCCTGATGGCCGCGGGTTCTGACCCGTGTGCAAAGTTTCAAGAGTTTTCGAGCACGTTAAGGGTCTCAAAAGTGCCCGAAAGGTTGACAGAAAAATAAGAATAATAATAATAATAAATATAGCTGCGAGCAGCGATTACGGGCCCAAGCCGGTGGCACCGCAACCCCGGTGCCTTTAGTTACCTAAAGGCACCGGGGTGGCAGTACCGCCGGCTTTGGCCCTCCATCGCTGCTCGCAGCTATATTTATATATATATATATATATTATACAAACATATATATATATATATATATATATATATATATATGTATATATATATATATATATATATATATATATATATATATGTATTTATATATGTGTATATATGTGTATATATATATATATGTATTTATATATGTGTTTATATATATATATTATACAAACATATATATATATATATATATATATATATGTATTTATATATGTGTATATATATATATATACACCGTTCAAAAGTTTGGGGTCAGGAAGATTTTTAATGTTTTTAGGAGAAGTCTCTTCTGCTCACCAAGGCTGCATTTATTTGATTAAAAATACAAACAAAAACAGTAATATTGTGAAATATTATTCCAATTTACAACAGCTGTTTTCTATTTTAAAATATTTTACACTGTAATTAATTTATGTGATCAAAGCTGAGTTTTCAGCATCATTACTCCCGTCTTCAGTGTCACATGATCCTTCAGAAACCATTCTAATATGTGACCCGATCTGGCGAAATGAGTCGGAAGTCGCAACGTTCCATTTTAAGATATGGGCCGTTTATGTGGAAAAACAATGAAATAATAGATTTTTTTAATTATTATTATTATTGCTAAATTTCAAAGAACAGACATTCACAAATAATCTCCTAAAGTTTCGTAGTCCAGATAATTGAGAAAAGGTATTTAAATGACTATTAAAGTTTACAAAGTTTTACTAAATTCGCTGGAAATGAATATTGCTTTTCTCAACTCCTCTCGTCACCTCTGAGCATTTCCCGGGAATCCCCTCAAACGTCTCTGCTTTCCAAATATGGTGTTACACGTTGTATAGAACCAATCATAAAGCTTAGAAATGTACACAAACGCTGATCATTTGTCAATGGGAAGCCCCGTTTCGACTGACCGGCACGCGATTGGTCCAGCCATCCTCCTGTCAGACTCGTAGCGCTATGTGTAAACAAGCTAGCAGATCTCCTCAGAAAGATTAATTTAATAATTAATTATTAATTTGAGAAATGTCGCTGTCAAAAGAGAGCAAAGTCGCCAAAAGCGTTGAACTCACTGGAGGCTTCTAACCTAAGCTCTGCTGCTGGTCAGCAAGAGTGGCTAAGGCTAGTCAGTGATTGTTTTGGATCTGGAGACGTGTCATCCTCTGATGACAGCTACAGCGAAAGTGACAGCCCTGTGGTATTAATCGTGTATGGATGTGAGTGAGTGCAATTATTCTGTGAGTGTATTTATCTGCAAGGAGAATCCATTACAATGTGTTTGATTTATTTTAACCCAATATTTAACTGTTGGTATCTCCGTTATGAATTTGTTCTGTTATTGTCAACTAGCCTACACAAAGATATGATTGCATAGGCTAACATTATTTGTTCTCTGTTTCCTTGTCTCTCTGCCTCTCTCACTTTCTCTCTCTCTCTCTCTCTCTCTCTCACACAGACACAGACACAGACACACACACACACACACACACACACACACACACACACACACACACACACACACACACACACACACACACACACACACACACACACACCCACACCCACACACCCACACACACACACCCACACACACACACACACACACACACACACCCCCTCTCTCAAGCAAAACTGTAGCACCTCTGTTCAATCTTTCTGATTTTAGTAAATGTTTGTAAAAGTGCCTTTTAAATTATTTATTCAAATAAAAAATTTAAAATAATTTGAGCTTCAGCCTGGCATAATAGCATATATTAATGTCTTTGGTCAAATTAAGCTGTACAATAAATAGTTCATCCCTTTAAATGCAATGGATTTTGAAAGATATCAACAAAAAACAGGCAAAAAACTTTAAAAGCGATTTTCTCAGGTTTTCAATTGGAAAAAGAGGACAGACGACCATAATTCAAATGTGTATATCTTTACAACCATTCAAGGTATGACTTTGACTAGGATATCAGTTGAAAGCTTATGGTCTCCTCTTTCCATTAATACCAAAATCTCAATTTTGAAGTTTGGGTCACTGTGACTCATTTTGCTGGATCAGGTCACATATGATGATTGATGGTCAATAAATATTAATTATTATTTTCAATGTTGAAAACAGTTGTGTACAGATTTTTTTTCAAAATGCGTTGATGAATGTAAAGTTCAAAAGAACAGCATTTATTTCAAATATAATTTTTTTAACATTATAAATGTCTGTACTGTAACTTTTAATCAGTTTAACTCATTCTCGATGAATAAAAGTATTGATTTATTTTATTTCTTTTCCCCAAAAATAAAATTTAAATTATTACTGACCCCAAACTTCTGAACGGTAGTGTTTAATGTTACAAAAGCTTTAGATTTCAGATAAATGCTGTTCTTTTGAACTTTCTATTCATCAAAGACTGTACACAACTGTTTTCGACATTTAAAATAATAATGAATGTTTCTTGAGCATCAATCATCATATTAGAATAATTTCTGAAGGATCATGTGACAGTGACGACTGGAGTAATGATGCTGAAAACTCAGCTTTGATCACAGGAATAAATAACAGTTTAAAATATATTAAAATAGAAAGCAGCTGTTTTAAATTGGAATAATATTTTACAATATTACTGTTTTTGTTTGTATTTTTAATCAAATAAATGCAGCCTTGGTGAGCAGAAGAAACTTCGCTTAAAAATCTTACTGACGCCAAATTTTTGAACAGTAGTGTATATATATTATATAAAAATGTAAGGGATAAGACACAGATAATTTTACTTGCCTGACCTGATTAGAACAATGAAAAAAACTTAAATGAAAAAATAACTTGGGAATCAATAAAACGGGGGCGCGATTGAACAGTGGACACATAAAAACATACTCTGTCATTTTGTTCAGAACATCATTCAAACTGCAAAGTGTTAACTTATAGTTTTGTACAGTAGCAATAAAACACAACATTGTGCTTTTTTTAAATACATTCAAGCAATCCGCCCCGAAAATGAAACTAAAATGCTCACGGCTGCACAGGCATTCATAATGGTGCGCGTCCTCAGCGAGGAACGAGCAGAACAGAGTCAACGTTTTTTAGGTCATTCCTCCTTCCATAGGAATTTATTGAAAACGCTCGCTCTGCTCCGCACCATTATCAATGTCCGTGCGGACGAACATATTTTACTTTCGTTTTTAAGTTAGCGATTAAAAAGCCCCCAGCGGTGTCACACGTCAGTTAACCAGTGGTAAAATATTCTCACCGTCACATACCTAGTATATTTTTATATAGATATAATAGGCCTACCTGATTTTGAACACAAGAGGGCAGTATAGCACTATGTTTGACTTTATTTATTTATTGTTTAGACTAAACAACCATTCTGGCAGTTTTTAAACTTAAACATTCTTAAATTGAAAAAAAAGAATAAAATGAGTTAAGTTCTGATATTTGTATACTTTTATATAGTAATAAATGGTGTATAATTACATTTTTAGAATATATGAGCCTTTGAGTGTTTCCTTTTTAGACAATACTTTAATCCCTCGCCATAGCAAAACCGTTTGAGATATTTATTATCCGTTCACAATTTAGCATCATTAATATATTTTTATCATGTTGAAAAAGTTTGGTGGGAATAAAATAAACCACTTAGATAAAGGTGGCTAAAAATTCAGAGGCTGATTTAGCAAAAAAATCCACATTCAGACCAAAATATCTGACTTCCTGATGGTCAGAGCTAATGACTTTAAATTAGAAAGTTGTCCGGCTCGATGAGACCAATATACGTACTGATTTTTGTAATTGTGGGTAAAACTAACCCCCCCACTTTTGTCAAAAACATTTTGAAAGTGACACACTTCCTGCTGCCAGTTGGTGGCGCTATAACTTTGACTCACAATAGTTACATCCATCTGATCGGCCTCTTACCACGAACACACTGCTGAAGTTTCATCAAGATCAGTTAATGCATGCAGAAGTTATTCCACTTCGTGTTTCTCTTTTCTCGCCATAAATTCGATTCCTCGCCACAGCCAAACCGTTCGAGATATCAAAAATCCGTCCGCAATTTAGCATCCTCAAAGTCTTGACTACATGCACACCGAGTTTGGAGGGGACACGGTGAATTTTCTAGGAGGAGTATTTCACATTCCACAGCAAGCGTTTTCCAAACAACCCATAATAGCCGACTTCCTGTTGGGCTGGCGTAAAACTTGACCAGGGGAAAGTTGTTCGGCACAATGAGATCTATATGTGTACCGAGTTTCATATTAATTCATGCAAGCGTGTTTGATATATGGACCAAGTTTTAGAACCCCGTTCAAGGGGGCGCTGTTGAGCCCCCCAGCCACGCCCGGGTACCAGCTTCAGCCCGTCCCTGATGGCAGGGGGTTCTGACTTGTGTGCAAAGTTTCAAGAGTTTTTGAGCACGTTAAGGACCCCAAAAGCCCCTGAAACCTTGATTAACAATATAAAAGCAATAGTCAAATCCCCCCTCCCCTCACACACACAGAGACACAGAGAGAGGGAGAGAAAATTCTTCAGAAAATCCACATTCAAATCAAAATATCTCTCTTCCTGTTGGTCGGAGATCGTTAATGTCAATTAGAAAGTTGTCCGTCTTGATGAGAACAATACACATACCAAGTTTTGTTGTTGTTGATGAAACTAACCCCCCCACTTATGACTAAAGGTGGCGCTACTGAGCCCCTCACCACGCCCGTTTCTGAAACTTTGCACATGTCTACGGGCTAATAAATGTGATGTGTCTGTCGAGTTTCATCCAATTTCAAGTATGTTAAGAGTCTCAAAAGCATCAAAAAAGAATATTAAAGTTTGAAGCGTTGCCATGGCAACAGTATTAAAGATATCAAAAATCCTT
Source organism: Leuciscus leuciscus (assembly GCF_965113295.1). Lineage (NCBI taxonomy): Eukaryota > Metazoa > Chordata > Actinopteri > Cypriniformes > Leuciscidae > Leuciscus > Leuciscus leuciscus. Next base: position 14,123,759 of record NC_138745.1, read on the forward strand.
TCACAGGTCTACATCTGCCGTGTGTTTACATTATACACATAAACTTTGAAGCAAATCGGGTAAAAATAAGAGGGTGATTTCAGAGCATTTTGAAAGGGACACACTTCCTGCTGCCAGTTGGTGGCGCTATAACTTTGACTCACAATAGTCACATCCATGTGATCGGCCTCTTACAACGAACACACTGCTGAAGTTTAATCAAGATCAGTTAATGTATGCAGAAGTTATAACACACTTCCTGTTTCCATTATTCGCCATCAATTCGTGTCCTCGCCACGGCCAAACCGTTCGAGATATCAAAAATCTGTCCGCAATTTATCATCCTCAATGTCTTGACTTCATGCTGACTGAGTTTGGAGGCGAATGGATGAATTCCCTAGGAGGAGTACATTAATTTCCACAGCATGCGTTTCCAAACAACCCATAATAGCCGACTTCCTGTTGGGCTGGCGTAAAAAGTAAAAGTACGAAAGTTGTTCGGCCCGATGAGATCTATATGTGTACCGAGTTTCATATTATTACATGCAAGCGTGTCTGATTTATGGACCAAGTTTTCGGACCCCGTTCAAGGGGGCGCTGTCGAGCCCCCCTGCCACGCCCGGGTACCAGCTTCAGCCCGGCCCTGATGGCCGCGGGTTCTGACCCGTGTGCAAAGTTTCAAGAGTTTTCGAGCACGTTAAGGGTCTCAAAAGTGCCCGAAAGGTTGACAGAAAAATAAGAATAAGAAGAAGAATAATAATAATTAAAGCTGCAAGCAGCGATGAAAGGGCCCTCGCACCCGTGCCATCAACACTTGGTGGCTTTAGGAAGACAGAGCATGGTTGGGAAATGTACATTTAAGGAGGTATATATAGTAAGAGTATGTCAAAGTCAGTTACAAAATGTTTTGTATAATGGTGATAATAGCATGCTTCATGACTCAGCTAAGTGTTGCTAGCATGTTTAGTATGTTTCTAGCATGCTCAGTACACAATAATTATGTGGTTAGTACTGCATTACTGTGTTAACCATGTCAGTTTCTGTTGCCAGTAGGTGGCGTTATGACTATAACTGAATATGAGCATGGATGTGTGTTCAGGACAGAACTCTTATCAAACGTGTCAAGTTTGGTGCAAATTGGACATTGCCTTCTTGAGTAACAACAAAGTAATGTTTCATTGAATTAGCATTCTTTAGCACTTAGCTAAGCATTGTTAGCATGTTTTAACATGTTTCTAGCATGTTTAGAACTCAATGGCATTTTTAACATGTTGCTAGAACGGCATCAACGTGTTAAACATGTCACTTCCTGTTGCCAGTAGGTGGCGCTATTACTATAACTGAACATTCTCATGTAGATGTGTTCAGGCCATGACTCTTATCAAAAGTGTGAAGTTTGGGGCAGATTGGACATTCCATGCCTGAGTTACAGCAAATTCCTATTTAATTGCAATAATAGCATGCTTTAGCACTTAGCTAAAAGTCTGCTAGCATGTTTTAGCATGTTTCTAGTATGTTGTTAACATGTTTAACACTTGCTGGCACTTTTTTATATGTTATTAGGAGTCCATAACAGTGTTAAACATGTCACTTCCTGTTGCCAGCAGGTGGCGCTATGACTGTAACTGAATATAAGCATGGTCATGTGTTCAGGACAGAACGCTTATCAAAAGTGTGAAGTTTGGGGCAGATTGGACATTCCATGCCTGAGTTACAGCAAATTCATATTTAGTTGCAGTAATATCATTCTTTAGCACTTAGCTAAGTGTTTGCTAGTATGTTTTAGCATGTCTCTAGTATGTTGGTAGGATGTTTAGCACCTACTGGCATTTTTTTATATGTTATTAGGAGTCAAGAACAGTGTAAACGTCACTTCCTGTTGCCAGCAGGTGGCGCTATGACTATAACTAAATATGAGCATGGACATGTGTTCAAGAGATAACTCTTATCAAACGTGTGAAGTTTGGGGTAGATTGTACATTGCCTTCTTGAGTAACAACAAAGTCCTGTTTCATTGAATTAGCATGCTTTAGCACTTAGCTAAGTATTGCTAGCATGTTTTAATATGTTTCTAGCATGTTTAGAACTCAATGGCATTTTTAACATGTTGCTAGAACGGCATCAACGTGTTAAACATGTCACTTCCTGTTGCCAGTAGGTGGCGCTATTACTATAACTGAATTTGAGCATAGACATGTGTTCAGGCCATGATTCTTAACAAACGTGTGAAGTTTGGGGCAGATTGGACATTCCATGCCTGAGTTACAGCAAATTCCTATTTAATTGCAGTAATAGCATGCTTTAGCACTTAGCTAAGTGTTTGCTAGCATGTCTCTAGTATGTTGCTAACCTGTTTAGCACTTGCTGGCTCTTTTTTATATGTTATTAGGAGACCACAACAGTGTTAAACATGTCACTTCCTGTTGACAGCAGGTGGCGCTATTACTATAACTGAATATTCTCATGTAGATGTGTTCAGGCCATGACTCTTATCAAACGTGTGAAGTTTGGGGCAGATTGGACATTCCATGCCTGAGTTACAGCAAATTCCTATTTATTTGCAATAATAGCATGCTTTAGCACTTAGCTAAGAGTTTGCTAGCATGTTTTAGCATGCTTCTAGTATGTTGTTAGCATGTTTAGCACTTGCTGGCACTTTTTTATATGTTATTAGGAGTCCATAACAGTGTTAAACATGTCACTTCCTGTTGCCAGCAGGTGGCGCTATGACTATAACTGAATATGAGCATGGTCATGTGTTCAGGACAGAACGCTTATCAAAAGTGTGAAGTTTGGGGCAGATTGGACATTCCATGCCTGAGTTACAGCAACTTCCTGTTTCATGGCGAAACATCGAAATTTGTCAGGCCGCCGAGGACCCGCCCTTCGACGAAAACTCAAGATCTTCGCAATTTAACGTCGCAAAGGCCTTAAGATTACACTCACCAAATTTGAAGATGATCAGATTAAAACTCTAGGAGGAGTTCGTTAAAGTACGAGGCCTGAAAATGGCAAAAACTGCACAAAAATCTGAGAGGAAGTTCAAAATGGCTGACTTCCTGTTGTGTTTAGGGCTATGCTCCAAGAGACTTTTTTGTAGGTATTAGGTCATTACATGTATGTACCGAATTTCGTGCACGTACGTGGAACGTTGCAGGAGGCGCACTCCGTTGAACTTTTATAGGTGGCGCTATCGAGCCATTTTGCCCCGTCCAATTCTGAAACCTATATCAGATGTAAATTTTCGCCAGTTCTGACGCGTGTGCAAAGTTTTGTGACTTTTCGAGCATGTTTAGGCCCTCAAAAATGCAATTAAATGCGGAGAATAATAATAATAATAATAATAATAATAAACAGAGCAATTCCAAGAGGGTCCTCACACCATCGGTGCTCGGGCCCTAAATATATATATATATATATATATATATATATATATATATATATATATATATATATATATATAAATATAGCTGCGAGCAGCGATTGCGGGGCCAAGCCGGTGGCACCGCCACCCTGGTGCCTTTAGTTACACTAAAGGCACCGGGGTGGCGGTGTCACCGGCTTGGGCCCTCCATCGCTGCTCGCAGCTATATTTATATATATATATATATATATATATATATATATATATATATATATATATATATATATATATATATATATATATATATATATATATATATATACACACACATATATATATATATGTGTGTGTATATATATATATATACACACACACATATATTTATATATATTATATATATATATATATATATATTTATATATGTGTGTGTATATATATATATATATATATATATATATATATACATATATAAATGTAACAATACATATATATATATATATATATATATATTTTCATTCCTACTTCCATAGGAATTCATTGAAAACGCTCGCTCTGCTCCGCACCATTATCAATGTCTGTGTGGACGATCATATTTTACTTTCGTTTTTAAGTTAGCGATTCAAAAGCCCCCAGCGGTGTCACACGTTGATTAACCGGTGGGGAAATATTCTCACCGTCACAAACCTAGTATATTTTCATATAGATACAATAGGCCTACCTGATTTTGAACACAAGAGGGCAGTATAGCACTATGAATTACATAATTTATTTTTTGGACTAAAAAAACATTCTGGATGTTTTTAAACTTAAACAATTATTGAATATAAAAAAAAAAAGAATAAAATGGCTTTAGTTCTGATATTTGTATAATTTTATATAGAAATACATGGTGTATAATTACATTTTTAGAAGATAGGAGGTTTTTAGTGTTTCCTTTTTTGACATTACTTTAATCCCTCGCCATAGCAAAACCGTTTGAGATATTTATTATTCGTTTACAATTTAGCATCTTTAATGTATTTTCATCATGTTGAAAAAGTTTTGTGGGAATAAAATAAACCACTTAAGAGGACTGGGTAAAAATTCAGAGGCTGATTTTGCAAAGAAATCCACATTCAAACCAAAATATCTGACTTCCTGTTGGTCTGAGCTAATGACTGTAAATTAGAAAGTTGTCCGGCTTGATGAGACCAATATACGTACTGATTTTTATAACTGTGGGTAAAACTAACCCCCCCACTTTTGTCAAAAGCATTTTGAAAGTGACACACTTCCTGCTACCAGTTGGTGGCGCTATAACTTTGACTCACAATAGTTACATCCATCTGATCGGCCTCTTACCACGTACACACTGCTGAAGTTTCATCAAGATCAGTTAATGTGTGCAGAAGTTATAACACTTCGTGTTTCTCTTTTCTCGCCATAAATTCGTTTCCTCGCCACGGCCAAACCGTTCGAGATATCAAAAATCCGTCCGCAATTTAGCATCCTCAATGTCTTGACTTCATGCTGACCGAGTTTTGTGGGGATTGGACGAATTCTCTAGGAGGAGTATTTCACATTCCACAGCAAGCGTTTTCCAAACAACCCATAATAGCCGACTTCCTGTTTGGGCTGGCGCAAAACTTAGAGCACGAAAGTTGTTCGGCCCGATGAGATCTATATGTGTGCTGAGTTTCATATTAATTCATGCAAGCTAGTTTGATCTATGGACCAAGTTTTCGGACCCCATTCCAGGGGGCGCTGTTGAGCCCCCCTGCCACGCCCGGGTACCAGCTTCAACCCGTCCCTGATGGCAGGGGGTTCCGACTTGTATGTAAAGTTTCAAGAGTTTTTGAGCACGTTAAGGACCCCAAAAGCCCCTGAAACCTTGATTAACAATATAAAAGCAATAGTCAAATCCCCCCTCCCCTCACACACACAGAGACACAGAGAGAGGGAGAGAAAATTCTTCAGAAAATACACATTCAAACCAAAATATCTCTCTTCCTGTTGGTCGGAGATCGTTAATGTAAATTAGAAAGTTGTCCGTCTTGATGAGAACAATACACATACCAAGTTTTGTTGCTGTTGATAAAACTAACCCCCCCACTTATGACTAAAGGTGGCGCTACTGAGCCCCTCACCACGCCCGTTTCTGAAACTTTGCACATGTCTACGGGCTAATAAATGTGATGTGTCTGTCGAGTTTCATCCAATTTCAAGTATGTTAAGAGTCTCAAAAGCATCAAAAAAGAATATTAAAGTTTGAAGCGTTGCCATGGCAACAGTATTAAAGATATCAAAAATCCTTTCACAGGTCTACATCTGCCGTGTGTTTACATTATACACATAAAGTTTGAAGCAAATCGGGTAAAAATAAGAGGGTGATTTCAAAGCATTTTGAAAGGGACACACTTCCTGCTGCCAGTTGGTGGCGCTATAACTTTGACTCACAATAGTCACATCCATGTGATCGGCCTCTTACAACGAACACACTGCTGAAGTTTAATCAAGATCAGTTAATGTATGCAGAAGTTATAACACACTTCCTGTTTCCATTATTCGCCATCACTTCGTGTCCTCGCCACGGCCAAACCGTTCGAGATATCAAAAATCTGTTCGCAATTTAGCGTCCTCAATGTCTTGACTTCATGCTGACTGAGTTTGGAGGCGAATGGATGAATTCCCTAGGAGGAGTACATTCAATTCCACAGCATGCGTTTCCAAACAACCCATAATAGCCGACTTCCTGTTGGGCTGGCGTAAAAAGTAAAAGTACGAAAGTTGTTTGGCCCGATGAGATCTATATGTGTATTGAGTTTCATATTATTACATGCAAGCGTGTCTGATTTATGGACCAAACTTTCGGACCCCGTTCAAGGGGGCGCTGTTGAGCCCCCCTGCCACGCCCGGGTACCAGCTTCAGCCCGGCCCTGATGGCCGCAGGTTCTGACCTGTGTGCAAAATTTCAAGAGTTTTCGAGCATGTTAAAGGCCCCAAAAATGCCCGAAAGGTTGACAGAAAAATAATAATAATAATAATAATAATAATAATAATAATAAATAATCCTACCGGAAACAATAGGGCCTTCGCCCTTTCAGGGCTTGGGCCCTAATAAATAATCCTACCGAAAACAATAGGGCCTTCGCCCTTTCAGGGCTTGGGCCCTAATAATAATAAATAATCCTACCGGAAACAATAGGGCCTTCGCCCTTTCAGGGCTTGGGCCCTAATAAATAATCCTACCGGAAACAATAGGGCCTTCGCCCTTTCAGGGCTTGGGCCCTAATAATAAATAATCCTACCGGAAACAATAGGGCCTTCGCCCTTTCAGGGCTTGGGCCCTAATAATAAATATAGCTGCGAGCAGCGATTGCGGGCCCAAGCCGGTGGCACCGCCACCCTGGTGCCTTTAGTTACACTAAAGGCACCGGGGTGGCGGTGTCACCGGCTTGGGCCCTCCATCGCTGCTCGCAGCTATATTTATATATATATATATATATATATATATATATATATATATATATATATAAATGTAAAAAAAAAAAAAAAAAAAAAAAAACATTATATATATGTAACAAAAAAAAAATAAATATATATATATATATATATATATATATATATATATATATATATATATATATATATATATATATATATATATATATATATATGGTGTGCGTCCACGGCGAGGAACGGGCAGAGAAGAGCAAACGTTTTTTAGTTAATTCCTACTTCCATAGGAATTCATTGAAAACGCTCACTCTGCACCATTATCCATTACAGTGCAGACGAACATATTTTACTTTCGTTTTTAAGTTAGTAATTCAAAAGTCCCCAGCGGTGTCACACGTTGATTAACTGGTGGTAAAATATTCCTCACCATCACATACGGGTACCTAGTATATTTTATATTTTACATAGATACAATAGGCCTACCTGACTTTGAACACAAGAGGGCAGTATAGCACAATGAATGACATATATATATATATTTTTTTTTTTTTTTTTTGGACTAAAAAAACATTCTGGATGTTTTTAAACTTAAGGCGAGACACGGCAGGCAAAAACATCGTTTTTTTTTTTTTACTGGTCAATTTTGAGATTTTTGGATATTTGTCTTCAATAACACGTCTTCTTTCAGACTTGTGGTGAAAAAAAGTCTGAAATACACATTTAGGTCTTTATTTTACTACACTTTGTCTGTTGGCGTCTGTAGATTTCTCATAAATTCAACAGAAGTTGGCGTTCTTAATCCTCCCGCTGCTCCGCGATCTCTGTCTTCTTCCTGTCATCACACGCACGTCTGGATAGCTCTCTCTCTCCTGTACAATGCTGTCGGATCCAAATATGGTAATTTCCTTTTTATCAGCAACCAATCGTGAAAGTAAAAGGGCTGAATGCGCAATCTCATTGGCTGATGATAAATCTTTAAAGCCCGTTTTCTCAAAATGACCTTTCTCTCATACTCCAAGTACGAAATCTTCACTTCAGTAGCACCTATATACACCAAACTTTCCAGTCTTGTACCTAGTTATATTATGAAGACATTTACAGAGGGATTTGTAAATATATTATTCCTAGCCTGATTTATATAACATTTTATTCCAAAAAACATGGCGAAAATCATTTTTTTAAGGCTATTGACAGTATATTCTGATTTACAGGATAACTAAAGTAGATATCCATAAATCCCTCTGTAATTCTTTTCCCATCTAATATGTGAACACAATGAAAAAATTATTTTTAACCTGGCTTTATCCAATACTCAGATTTCGTTTTTTAAAATATATGCAAAATAGCGCATATTTAATTAGATATTGCCTCATTTGCATATTTAAACATTAAATTATAGAAAACTTGTAATACATTTTCTTCTCATCTTAATGTAGGTAATCAACTGGGAAAGTTTCATGGTGATATCTGCTAGTTAAAAATGTTACCCTATTCACCTGTAGTGTCTCGCCTTAAACAATTATTAAATTGAAAAAACAGAATAAAATGGGGTTAGATCTGATATTTGTATAATTATATATAGAAATAAATGGAGTATAATTACATGTTTAGAAGATAGGTTTTAGGGATATTTATTATCTGTTTACAATTTAGCTTCTTTAAAGTATTTTCATCATTTTGAAAAAGTTTCGTGGGAATTAAATAAACCACTTAAGAGGAGTGGGTAAAAAATCAGAGGCTGATTTTGCCAAAAGTCCACATTCAGACCAAAATATCTGACTTCCTGTTGATCCAAGCTAATGACTGTTTTTGTTTTTTTTAATGGTAGTATTATTTTATACAAAAATGTATAATTCTGATGAGAATAAAGTTAGTGTTGATTAAAATTTTAAGGAAAACATATATATTGATCTAATATATATAGCACATTAATTTTAAATTCATTCAGCTTGAATCACCAAACATACAATATTAATTTTATTTAAAGCAAACAATACATTTAAAAGATATGTTCTATGCATATTTTGTCATTTTAAAAATATCCATAAAGTGCTATGCAAAAAGACAAGACCTTAGATATTTCTTTATCCTTTTAATGCAGGACTAATTTTAAACAAACTAAGTGCACAGCTGCATGGTCATTCATGACGGTGCGCGTCCACGGCGAGGAGCGAGCAGAACAAAGCGAACGTTTTTTAGTTAATTACTTCCATAGCAAATAATGGAAAACCCTCGCCCTGCTCCGAAGCATTATCAATGTCGGTGCGGACGGGAGTATTTTACTTTCATATTAGCGATTTAAAAGCCCTCGCCGGTGTCTCACATCGATTAACCGGTGGGAAAATATCCTCAGTCACATACCTAATATATATTTATATATACATATAATTTTTATATATAAATATTTTATATATAAAAAAGCAAGGCCTTAGATAATTATTTATCATTTAATGCAGAACAAATGAATTAAATGGTTAAGCTCTTTTCACTGTAACAGACAGACAGCCACACACACACAAACACAGAGAGAGTGAGAGCCCCTCCTCCTCCTTGCCACACACACACAGACACCCCCCTCCCCTCCCCACACAGACACACACACACACACAGAATGGCAGAGGGCACTCTCTCTGTCAGAGAAAATCCACATTCAAACCAAAATATCTGACTTTCTGTTGATCCGAGCTAATGACTGTAAATTAGAAAGTTGTCCGGCTCGACGAGAACAATATATGTGGCGAGTTTTGTAACTGTAAGTAAAACGGACTAAGTTATAACACACATTTTGTTTCTCTTTTCTCGCCATAAATTCATTTCCTCGCCACGGCCAAACCGTTCGAGATATCAAAAATCCGCTGGCAATTTATCATCCTCAATGTCTTGACTTCATGCTGACCGAGTTTGGTGGCAATCCGATCAATTCCCAAGGAGAAGTATATCGAAATCCAGGGGCATGCGTTTCCAAACAACCCATAATAGCCGACTTCCTGTTGGGCTGGCGTAAAACTTAGAGCACGAAAGTTGTTCAAGCCGATGAGATCTATATGTGTACCGAGTTTCATATTATTACATGCAAGCGTGTTTGATTTATGGACAAGTGTTCGAATCCCATTCCAGGGGGCGCTGTCGAGCCCCCCTGCCACGCCCGGGTACCAGCTTCAGCCCGGCCCTAATGGCTGCGGGTTCTGACCTGTGTGCAAAGTTTCAAGAGTTTCCGAGCATGTTAAGGGCCCCAAATGCCCCTGAAACCATGAAAACCAATAATTCAAAGTATTCTCACTCAAAGAAAAATCTCTCCCCCCCCTCTCCCTCTCCCTCTCACAGAGAGAGAGAAAATTCTTCGAAACATCCACATTCAAACCAAAATATCTGACTTCCTGTTGGTCGGAGGTAATGAATGTAAATTAGAAAGTTGTCCGGCTCGACGAGAACAATATACGTACTGAGTTTTATCATTGTAGATAAAAGTATAGACCTAACTCCCCCTCTTTTGTCAAAAGGTGGCGCTACTGAGCCCCTGCACCACGCCCGTTTCTGAAACTTTGCACATGTCTACTGGCTAATAAATGTGATGTGTCTGTCGAGTTTCATGCAATTTCAAGTATGTTAAGAGTCTCAAAAGCATCAAAAAAGAATATTAAAGTTTGATGCGTTGCCACGGCAACAGTATCTAAGATATCAATAATCCTTTCACAGGTCTACATCTGCCGTGTGTCTACATTATACACATAAAGTTTGAAGCAAATCGGTTAAAAATAAGAGGGTGATTTCAAAGCATTTTGAAAGTGACACATGTCCTGCTGCCAGTTGGTGGCGCTATAACTTTGACTCACAATAGTCACATCCATGTGATCGGCCTCTTACAATGAACACACTGTGGAAGTTTCATCAAGATCAGTTAATGTATGCTGAAGTTATAATACACTTCCTGTGACCCTTTATTCGCCATAAATTTGTTTCCTCGCCACGGCCAAACCGTTCGAGATATCAAAAATCCCCTGGCAATTTTTCATCCTCAATGTCTTGACTTCATGCACACCGAGTTTGGAGGCAATTGGATCAATTCTCTAGGAGGAGTAGATCACATTCCACAGCATGCGTTTCCAAACAACCCATAATAGCCGACTTCCTGTTGGGCTGGCGTAAAAAGTAAAAGTAGGAAAGTTGTTCGGCCCGATGAGATCTATATATGTACCGAGTTTCATATTATTACATGCAAGCGTGTCTGATTTATGGACCAAGTTTTCGGACCCCGTTCAAGGGGGCGCTGTTGAGCCCCACTGCCACGCCCGGGTACCAGCTTCAGCCCGGCCCTGATGGCCGCGGGTTCTGACCGGTGTGCAAAGTTTCAAGAGTTTTCGAGCACGTTAAGGGTCTCAAAAGTGCCCGAAAGGTTGACAGAAAAATAATAATAATAATAATAATAATAAATAATCCTACCGAAAACAATAGGGCCTTCGCCCTTTCAGGGCTTGGGCCCTAATAATATATATATATATATATATATATATATATATATATATATAAAAATGTAACAAAATATATATATATATATATATATATATATATATATATATATATATATATCAGACAAGTAATATTCTCTGTCTTGTCACAAAAAAAAAAAAATATATATATGTAATGAAGATGAAGTTGAAATATGGTGAAATATGTTCACAATCCCCTATGATGTCTTTATGTCCTATGTATGTATTCTGAGTGGCAGTTTCTAGATGATGAGGTTATGATCCGTGATAGCATTGGAAATAATTAGCCAAAATGTAGGCCTACAGTATGAGCCCTTTAACGTGTTAAAGTGATATAAAGCCATAGAATAGCTTTAATATTTTTTTTGTGACTGGGTATGTTTAGGCATAAAATAATATAAAAATATATATATAAAAAATCTAACTTATTTAAAAAACACTGTGTGAGAGAGAGAGAAAATTCTCCAAAAAACCCACTTCAAACCAAAATATCTGACTTCCTGTTGGTCGGAGATAATGACTGTAAATTAGAAAGTTGTCCGGCTCGATCAGACCAATATACGTACTGATTTTTGTAACTGTGGGTAAAACTAACCCCCCCACTTTTGTCAAAAGCATTTAGAAAGTGACACACTTCCTGCTGCCAGTTGGTGGCGCTACAACTTTGACTCACAATAGTTACATCCATCTGATCGGCCTCTTACCACAAACACACTGCTAAAGTTTCATCAAGATCAGTTAATGTATGCAGAAGTTATAACACTTCGTTTTTCTCTTTTCTCGCCATAAATTCGTTTCCTCGCCACGGCCAAACCGTTTGAGATATCAAAAATCCGTCCGCAATTTAGCATCCTCAATGTCTTGACTTCATGCTGCCCGAGTTTCGAGGCGACTGAATTAATTCTCTAGGACGAGTGTTTCAAATTCCACAGCAAGCGTTTTCCAAACAACCCATAATAGCCGACTTCCTGTTGGGCGGAGCTAATAACTTAGAGTGCGGAAGTTGTTCGGCCCGAAGAGATCTATATGTGTACCGAGTTTCATATTAATTCATGCAAGCGTGTTTGATATATGGACCAAGTTTTCAGACCGTGTTCAAGGGGGCGCTGTTGAGCCCCCCTGCCACGCCCGGGTACCAGCTTCAGCCCGGCCCTGATGACCGTGGGTTCTGACCTGTGTGAAAAGTTTCAAGAGTTTTTGAGCACGTTAAGGGCCCCAAAAGCCCCTGAAACCTTGAAAAACAAAGATTAAGTGGAATAGACACCCCCCCCCCCCCCCCCCCACACACACACACACAGAGAGAGAGAGAAAATTCTCCAGAAAGTCCACATTCAAACCAAAATATCTGACTTCCTGCTGGTCTGAGCTAATGACTGTAAATTAGAAAGTTGTCCGGCTTGATGAGAACAATATACGTACCAAGTTTTGTGATTTTAGGAAAAACTAAGCCCCCATTTTTGACTAAAGGTGGCGCTACTGAGCCATTCCACCACGCTCGTTTCTGAAACTTTGCACATGTCTACTGGATAATAAATGTGATGTGTCTGTCGAGTTTCATGCATTTTCAAGCATGTGAATAGTCTCAAAAGCATCCGAAAAGAATCTTAAAGTTTGATTCGTTGCCACGGCAACAGTATCTAAGATATCAATAATCCTTTCACAGGTCTACATCTGCCGTGTGTCTACATTATACACATAAAGTTTTAAGCAAATCGGGTAAAAAATAAGAGGATGATTTCAAAGCATTTTGAAAGTGACACACTTCCTGTTGCAAGTTGGTTGCGCTATAACTTTGACTCACAATAGTCACATCCATGTGATCGGCCTCTTACCACGAACACACTGCTGAAGTTTCATCAAGATCAGTTAATGTATGCAGAAGTTATAAAGCACTTCCTGTTTCTCTTTTCTCGCCATAAATTCGTTTCCTCGCCACGGCCAAACCGTTCGAGATATCAAAAATCCGTCCGCAATTTAGCATCCTCAATGTCTTGACTTTATGCTGACCGAGTTTGGAGGCGAATGGATGAATTTCCTAGGAGGAGTATTTTAAATTCCAGAGCGTACGTTTTTCAAACAACGCATAATAGCTGACTTCCTGTTGGGCTGGCGTAAAACTTAAAGCACGAATATTGTTTGGCCCGATAAGATCTATATGTGTACCGAGTTTCATACTAATTCATGCAAGCGTGTTTGATATATGGACCAAGTTTTCGGACGCCGTTCAAGGGGGCGCTGTCGAGCCCCCCTGCCACGCCCGGGTACCAGCTTCAGCCCGGCCCTGATGGCCGCGGGTTCTGACTCATGTGCAAAGTTTCAAGAGTTTTTGAGCATGTTAAGGGCCCCAAAAGTGCCTGAATAGTCGTAAGAAAAATAATAATAAATATATATATATATATATATATAAATATAGCTGCGAGCAGCGATTACGGGCCCAAGCCGGTGGCACCGCAACCCCGGTGCCTTTAGTTACCTAAAGGCACCGGGGTGGCGGTACCGCCGGCTTTGGCCCTCCATCGCTGCTCGCAGCTATATTTATATATATATATATATATATATATATATATATATATATATATATATATATATTATACAAACCTATATATATATATATATATATATATATATATATATATATATGTATTTATATATGTGTATATATATATATATACACCGTTCAAAAGTTTGGGGTCAGGAAGATTTTTAATGTTTTTAGGAGAAGTCTCTTCTGCTCACCAAGGCTGCATTTATTTGATTAAAAATACAAACAAAAACAGTAATATTGTGAAATATTATTCCAATTTACAACAGCTGTTTTCTATTTTAAAATATTTTACACTGTAATTAATTTATGTGATCAAAGCTGAGTTTTCAGCATCATTACTCCCGTCTTCAGTGTCACATGATCCTTCAGAAACCATTCTAATATGATGATTGATGGTCAATAAATATTAATTATTATTTTCAATGTTGAAAACAGTTGTGTACAGATTTTTTTTCAAAATGCGTTGATGAATGTAAAGTTCAAAAGAACAGCATTTATTTCAAATATAATTTTTTTAACATTATAAATGTCTGTACTGTAACTTTTAATCAGTTTAACTCATTCTCGATGAATAAAAGTATTGATTTATTTTATTTCTTTTCCCCAAAAATAAAATTAAAATTATTACTGACCCCAAACTTCTGAACGGTAGTGTTTAATGTTACAAAAGCTTTAGATTCCAGATAAATGCTGTTCTTTTGAACTTTCTATTCATCAAAGACTGTACACAACTGTTTTCGACATTTAAAATAATAATGAATGTTTCTTGAGCATCAATCATCATATTAGAATAATTTCTGAAGGATCATGTGACAGTGACGACTGGAGTAATGATGCTGAAAACTCAGCTTTGATCACAGGAATAAATAACAGTTTAAAATATATTAAAATAGAAAGCAGCTGTTTTAAACTGGAATAATATTTTACAATATTACTGTTTTTGTTTGTATTTTTAATCAAATAAATGCAGCCTTGGTGAGCAGAAGAAACTTCGCTTAAAAATCTTACTGACGCCAAATTTTTGAACAGTAGTGTATATATATTATATAAAAATGTAAGGGATAAGACACAGATAATTTTACTTGCCTGACCTGATTAGAACAATGAAAAAAACTTAAATGAAAAAATAACTTGGGAATCAATAAAACGGGGGCGCGATTGAACAGTGGACACATAAAAACATACTCTGTCATTTTGTTCAGAACATCATTCAAACTGCAAAGTGTTAACTTATATTTTTGTACAGTAGCAATAAAACACAACATTGTGCTTTTTTTAAATACATTCAAGCAATCCGCCCCGAAAATGAAACTAAAATGCTCACGGCTGCACAGGCATTCATAATGGTGCGCGTCCTCAGCGAGGAACGAGCAGAACAGAGTCAACGTTTTTTAGGTCATTCCTCCTTCCATAGGAATTTATTGAAAACGCTCGCTCTGCTCCGCACCATTATCAATGTCCGTGCAGACGAACATATTTTACTTTCGTTTTTAAGTTAGCGATTAAAAAGCCCCCAGCGGTGTCACACGTCAGTTAACCAGTGGTAAAATATTCTCACCGTCACATACCTAGTATATTTTTATATAGATATAATAGGCCTACCTGATTTTGAACACAAGAGGGCAGTATAGCACTATGTTTGACTTTATTTATTTATTGTTTAGACTAAACAACCATTCTGGCAGTTTTTAAACTTAAACATTCTTAAATTGAAAAAAAAGAATAAAATGAGTTAAGTTCTGATATTTGTATACTTTTATATAGTAATAAATGGTGTATAATTACATTTTTAGAATATATGAGCCTTTGAGTGTTTCCTTTTTAGACAATACTTTAATCCCTCGCCATAGCAAAACCGTTTGAGATATTTATTATCCGTTCACAATTTAGCATCATTAATATATTTTTATCATGTTGAAAAAGTTTGGTGGGAATAAAATAAACCACTTAGATAAAGGTGGCTAAAAATTCAGAGGCTGATTTAGCAAAAAAATCCACATTCAGACCAAAATATCTGACTTCCTGATGGTCAGAGCTAATGACTTTAAATTAGAAAGTTGTCCGGCTCGATGAGACCAATATACGTACTGATTTTTGTAATTGTGGGTAAAACTAACCCCCCCACTTTTGTCAAAAACATTTTGAAAGTGACACACTTCCTGCTGCCAGTTGGTGGCGCTATAACTTTGACTCACAATAGTTACATCCATCTGATCGGCCTCTTACCACGAACACACTGCTGAAGTTTCATCAAGATCAGTTAATGCATGCAGAAGTTATTCCACTTCGTGTTTCTCTTTTCTCGCCATAAATTCGATTCCTCGCCACGGCCAAACCGTTCGAGATATCAAAAATCCGTCCGCAATTTAGAATCCTCAATGTCTTGACTACATGCACACCGAGTTTGGTGGGGATTGGATGAATTCTCTAGGAGGAGTACTTCGCATTCCACAGCAAGCGTTTTCCAAACAACCCATAATAGCCGACTTCCTGTTGGGCTGGCGTAAAACTTAGAGCACGAAAGTTGTTCGGCCCGATGATATCTATATGTGTACTGAGTTTCAAATTAATTCATGCAAGCGTGTTTGATCTATGGACCAAGTTTTGTGACCCCGTTCAAGGGGGCGCTGTTGAGCCCCCCTGCCACGCCCGGGTACCAGCTTCAACCCGTCCCTGATGGCAGGGGGTTCCGACTTGTATGTAAATTTTCAAGAGTTTTTGAGCACGTTAAGGACCCCAAAAGCCCCTGAAACCTTGATTAACAATATAAAAGCAATAGTCAAATCCCCCCTCCCCTCACACACACAGAGACACAGAGAGAGGGAGAGAAAATTCTTCAGAAAATCCACATTCAAACCAAAATATCTCTCTTCCTGTTGGTCGGAGATCGTTAATGTAAATTAGAAAGTTGTCCGTCTTGATGAGACCAATACACATACCAAGTTTTGTTGTTGTTGATAAAACTAACCCCCCCACTTATGACTAAAGGTGGCGCTACTGAGCCCCTCACCACGCCCGTTTCTGAAACTTTGCACATGTCTACGGGCTAATAAATGTGATGTGTCTGTCGAGTTTCATCCAATTTCAAGTATGTTAAGAGTCTCAAAAGCATCAAAAAAGAATATTAAAGTTTGAAGCGTTGCCATGGCAACAGTATTAAAGATATCAAAAATCCTTTCACAGGTCTACATCTGCCGTGTGTTTACATTATACACATAAACTTTGAAGCAAATTGGGTAAAAATAAGAGGGTGATTTCAAAGCATTTTGAAAGGGACACACTTCCTGCTGCCAGTTGGTGGCGCTATAACTTTGACTCACAATAGTCACATCCATGTGATCGGCCTCTTACAACGAACACACTGCTGAAGTTTAATCAAGATCAGTTAATGTATGCAGAAGTTATAACACACTTCCTGTTTCCATTATTCGCCATCAATTCGTGTCCTCGCCACGGCCAAACCGTTCGAGATATCAAAAATCTGTCCGCAATTTAGCATCCTCAATGTCTTGACTTCATGCTGACTGAGTTTGGAGGCGAATGGATGAATTCCCTAGGAGGAGTACATTAAATTCCACAGCATGCGTTTCCAAACAACCCATAATAGCCGACTTCCTGTTGGGCTGGCGTAAAAAGTAAAAGTACGAAAGTTGTTCGGCCCGATGAGATCTATATGTGTACCGAGTTTCATATTATTACATGCAAGCGTGTCTGATTTATGGACCAAGTTTTCGGACCCCGTTCAAGGGGGCGCTGTCGAGCCCCCCTGCCACGCCCGGGTACCAGCTTCAGCCCGGCCCTGATGGCCGCGGGTTCTGACCCGTGTGCAAAGTTTCAAGAGTTTTCGAGCACGTTAAGGGTCTCAAAAGTGCCCGAAAGGTTGACAGAAAAATAAGAATAAGAATAATAATAAATAATTCTACCGAAAACAATAGGGCCTTCGCCCTTTCAGGGCTTGGGCCCTAATAATCCTACCGGAAACAATAGGGCCTTCGCCCTTTCAGGGCTTGGGCCCTAATAAATAATCCTACCGAAAACAATAGGGCCTTCGCCCTTTCAGGGCTTGGGCCCTAATAATAATCCTAACGAAAACAATAGGGCCTTCGCCCCTTCAGGGCTTGGGCCCTAATAATAATAATAAATAATCCTACCGAAAACAATAGGGCCTTCGCCCTTTCAGGGCTTGGGCCCTAATAATAAATAATCCTACCGAAAACAATAGGGCCTTCGCCCTTTCAGGGCTTGGGCCCTAATAAATAATCCTACCGAAAACAATAGGGCCTTCGCCCTTTCAGGGCTTGGGCCCTAATAATAATAATAATAATAAATAATCCTACCGAAAACAATAGGGCCTTCGCCCTTTCAGGGCTTGGGCCCTAATAAATAATCCTACCGAAAACAATAGGGCCTTCGCCCTTTCAGGGCTTGGGCCCTAATAATCCTACCGAAAACAATAGGGCCTTCGCCCTTTCAGGGCTTGGGCCCTAATAATAAACAGAGCAATTCCAAGAGGGTCCTCACACCATCGGTGCTCGGGCCCTAATAATCCTACCGAAAACAATAGGGCCTTCGCCCTTTCAGGGCTTGGGCCCTAATAATAATAATAAATAATCCTACCGAAAACAATAGGGCCTTCGCCCTTTCAGGGCTTGGGCCCTAATAATTAGGGATGCACCGAAATGAAAATTCTTGGCCGAAACCGAAAACCGAAAAAGAGGAAACTAAGGCCGAAAACCGAAAACCGAAACACCGAAATAAATTATGCCAATTATTAGTACCATGGCATTTATGGCTATGCCTGTGTACTAACTTTACTATAATCAAGGCATTGCATAAATTAATATTAAAGTTTC
Source organism: Leuciscus leuciscus (assembly GCF_965113295.1). Taxonomy (NCBI): domain Eukaryota; kingdom Metazoa; phylum Chordata; class Actinopteri; order Cypriniformes; family Leuciscidae; genus Leuciscus; species Leuciscus leuciscus. The sequence goes on from NC_138745.1 coordinate 14,142,425, forward strand.
AAAGAATAAATCAATAAAAATTTTATGCAAATATTTATTTAGCACATTGCAAAGTATAAAATTAAATGTTTAACTTGACCCCACTCATGTGTACATTAAATAATAATGTAAAAGCCTACTGGCCTGCAGAAAGGTTTAAAAATGAAATGTTCTCTCATAAAAACAAAGTGCATTTAGGTCAATACTGCCATAGCCCATAATAATATCTGCAGCTATATGCTCATGGACGTGAGTTGCAAAAACCATAAACAGCTAAGGTAAACGCACACACCTCTGATAAATGACGGCTGCTCTGCACACACACGCAAGGTCTCTCGCTCCCTCTCTCTGCCGCGCGCGCGCTACGTCTGCGCGCTCATGTTCGCTCGCGATTCCGGGAGATTTAAACTAATTTGCGGGCATCAGGGAGTCGCTATCAATATGCGGGAGACTCCCGGAACTTCCGGAAGACTTGGGATGTCTGTGTTTTGAAAATCGCTGTCCGTGGGTCACTCTCAGATATATTGAAATACGTCCACACCGCAGATATGTTGCTTCAGACAAGCACGTGCAGGTCGCGGTATCTGCTGTTTGCCCTTTCAGGGCTTGGGCCCTAATAATGTTTAAATGGTATAACAATATGTTGGCTTAAGAAGCTAGTAGCTACAGTCTGTGAACAAACTTTGATGTTGGCTTGAGAAGCCTGATGGTAATATTGTAATCTGTTCATTTACTTATCCAATACATTTTTAAAGTCTTTATTTAATGACAAATATAGTAATAATATGAGCAGCCTTCATTGTTTGTTACCAAGGCAACCGCTTCATTTACTTATCCAATCAATTTTTAAAGCCTTTGTTTAATGAAAAATATAGTAATAATATGAGCAGTCTTCATTGTTTGTTACCAAAGCAACGCTGCATTCCATGCCACTTTTTGTGTTTATGGAAAAGTGCCTGTACACTTGAGAGCCAACAAGATCACAAAGAAAGCTTGCTGGTGTGATTTATTCACCTCAGGGAAGCTGCTGCCCTCACTGCTATTCGACTGTTTATTCGCTGTTACTGTCACTAATGGAGCTGAACAAAAAAAGACAAGTCAAACTCAATCTACTTTTTAATGGAATGACATAATTTATCTTACTCTGTAAAGAGACCAGTTTACAGTGGTGTAGTGCTGTATGGTCATACCCGTGAGCTCATGGATGGTCATTCTGTCCAAGACGTTGAAGGATGTGTCGAGCTTCAGTGGCTGACTGCAGCGCTGACAAACAAAACTCACCTGCATGGTGTTGCTAGAAAACTTCAATCCCTCCATGCTGCTGCAGAAACATAACACACACACACTGTTACAGGAGCTTTTTGGACATTCATCTAGGCAGTGTCCTAAATACAATACAGTTTTGTTCTGAAGTTTACATACCCTCTGCAGATTATTCAATCTTAATCATTTTAACAAAATAAGAGGTATCATTAAAATTGCAACATGTATTATTTAGTACTGTCCTGAATAAGCCATTTCACATAACAGATGTAAGTATTTTGTGGAGCTTCAAAAGGGCAGTACTAAATGGAAATAATATTACCTTAAACAAAATAAGAAAAATGTACACATCACTGTTCAAAAAGTTTTCACCCCATCTCTTAATGCATTATTTCTTCTTCTTGGGCATCGGTGAATGTTTTCACCTTTTCAATGAGTTGTTTATGAGTTCCTCAATTGTCCAGTTTGAAAAAATGGATCTCAAAATCATAGTCACTGTTGGAAAGGTGTCAAATATGCCGAAGATGCAAGAAAACCATTGAACGTGCAGGGTCAGAAGGCTTTTTCTGAAAAACAGTGCCCTGTTTAACTGCTCAGGACAAAAAAGGGACTCATGAACTACTATCACAAAACATAAAAACAGTCCAGGTAAGAACACACAATATTAAGATTTAAGGGTATGTAAACTTTTGAACAGGGTCATTTTTATATGTAAACATCTGTTATATTAAACAGCTTATTCAGCACAGTATAATATGCATGTGTGTTGTGTGTGTATCCTATGCTGGCAGAATGAGTCGTAATCAGAGGTGGAAAGTAACCAATTACAAAAACTTTCGTAGAGTAGATTTTTCAATTTGAGTATAATAAAATTTTGGTACTTTGGTTTTGGTATAAAATATTCAACTTGGCTACATTTATTTTTCACAGAAAGTACAAAGTACTTTGACAAAGGTGCCGACGGAGCAACAGGGTAAGCTAAAATTTGAAACTACTTTTCAAACTACTGCGTTGGAGCCTTGTGTATGGAGCTAATAATATGACAAAATGATTTGAATTTGAATTGTGTAAATTGGAATTATTGACAAGTGTAATCTAACAAAATTGAATATTATGTAGATTTTTAAATAGTTCTGAATTAGATTTTTTTAAACGAATATTGAACATTTGAAATGTAAAAAAAAATTTGTTCTGAATTCTTAGACTGCAAATATCCAGTTTAAAAAAAAAATACAGATTCAAGTTTAAGATGAAGAAATTTGGAACTTCAAATTCAGTTTTCTAAAATTGGTGGTTCAAAAGAATCCGTGTATCATTCGTTCTTCAGTAGTTTTTTAAATTTAATATTAAGAGTAGAAAAATTAGAAAACAGCTTGAATATTAGATTTCTAATATTCTAATAATTCTAATATAATGATTTGATGCTTCAAAGTCATCTAAAGCCATTTCATAGCTTAATGTGAGGGACAGAAGAATATTTACATTGTTAAATTAAAGTTCTCGGAAACTCGTCTTCCCTCCGATGTGGCTGTCATTCATTTGTTCAGCATTCAAACCGCGTTGCGTTCAGTTTCGACAGTCAGCATGGTAAATTCTCTCGAATTTGATATTCCCATTATAATACTTGATCTGTAGATAAAAGGGCTGTGCACTTGCATAAAATTATTATCTTGCTGGAGTTTATTGCTATTTCTAAACTCTGTCGTACTCGCTACCGGGTGCCTGTTAGATCACACAACACTATATGAATGACTATATGAATTTGCATCACAATAACTGGAATTTAAAACTGAATAAACAAATGATCAATAAACTGTTGAATAGATTAAGATTTGTGTGCTCAACATATCCTCTCTTTTTGCAGTTATTAGGGTTTATCTGGTGTAAGACTGGAAAAACTAGAAGAGAGAGCTACTCTCTGAGAGAAAAAAGGAAAGTAACATTTGAACTCACTCTTGTGAAGTTACTATCACCATTTGAGACGCAAAATCTCACCTCAGAATACATCTTCCCCTCTTCCCCCACTCTCATGCTGAGATCATATGAAATTCACCCAGAAATCTATATGGTTTAATGTGAATAATTATCATTGAGTATTATACATGCTTGGTATCATTTGAAATGTCTCGGTGTGACTGGTACAAAGGTCTCATTCCCAAAGTAGTAAACCAAAAGGTAATAAGGTTAAGAGTTTAGAGATAACTGGCATACAAAGGAGGGTGGGTCTTCAGGCATATGGCCTCCTGCTCTTGAAAGGTGTTAACTCCGAATGCAAATTCTCATTGTTAGCAAATGATTCCATGTGAAAAGAAGTTTCTGTCTATATAAAGAAATGCAACGAGAAGATCAGGCCGATTCTGTACCTCAGATTCTGTACCCCCTTGAATGTCGTTGGGACGTCAGGTTCGCATCTCTTCTCTTTATTCCAGAGCATTTGATGTTTTGTATTGATTATCTTTGAACTGATTCCAAAAAGTGCATGATATATTTACCTGACATAATAAATTGTAAACATTTTATTCTAACGGACTCAGGCATTATTTTCAGTAAAGAGTTAAAAAGAATAGTCAAACATTCGCTCACATTTAATGATGCACAGATATCACGTAATTTTCCGTCATGAAAATGTGTCTGCCATTTTTAATTCTTCTACATTCTTAATTCTACTTTTTCAAATTCCTCCTAGGCCATTGTTCCGATTTTCATGAAAATGGAACCAGATCATCTTCAGACCATGCCAACAAAAAGTTGGCAACGCTCCGCAACGTTTCGTTTGTTAAATAAGAGGCGATCTAGCGCTGAAATGTGTTGTTTTTGAAATCAAGTGATCAAAGTGTTGGTTGCCGCTGTGATCAGTGGCGCGGATACTGTGTTTGTTTGTGGCTCGCGCACAGTCTTCATTCAGACGCGCGCTTCATTCTCTCTCTATTCGTTCCGGTGAAATTACAAAACAAACTGCACACAAACGTGTCCCTGCCGGACCATATACAATCACTGATAAACACTGTCTGTCTGTCTGTCTGTCTGTCTGTCTGTCTGTCTGTCTGTCTGTCTGTCTGTCTGTCTGTCTGTCTGTCTGTCTGTCTGTCTGTCTGTCTGTCTGTCTGTCTGTCTGTCTGTCTGTCTGTCTGTCTGTCTGTCTGTCTGTCTGAATGAATGAATGAATGAATGAATGAATGAATGAATGAATGAATGAATGAATGAATGAATGAATGAATGAATGAATGAATGAATGAATGAATGAATGAATGAATGAATGAAAATATATATATATATATTAGGGCTGGGAATCGATTAAAAAAAATTAACTAATTAATTGCACAATTTCTGTAATTAATTGCAATTAATTGCGCTTCCCCCAAGCTTGTAATCATCAATATTTAAACTTAGAATCACCTAATTAAACAACACAGGAAAAAAAGGGAACAGAAAATAGCCCTATATTAAAATATTAAACATCAATATATCAATATATTATTCTTTTTCAATAATCAATCAACATAATCAATTTAACAGATTATTATTATTATTATTATTATTTTATTAATTATTAAAACAAAATATAGTCCTACAAAGCTATTATTACCAGAGCATGTGATCAGAGCAGGTCATTTTACCATTGTTGCCCAGCATGGCTATACCAGCTCAGCAAACAGAAGTCAACAGAGAAATTTCACGTTACTTGAGTGGACTTTACTTTTCCAGTGCTTAGTACATGATTGAAGCCTTTGGGCCGTTAACGACAGAGCCGCCGACACACACACACGGAACGGAGAGCTCGCCGCTGCTGGGCCATTAACGACAGAGCGAGCCGACACACACACACGCGCACGGAGCACAGAGCGCGCCGACCGACCGACCGACCGACACACACACACACACACACACACACACACACACACACACACACACACACACACACACACACACACACACACACACACACACGCACACACGCGCGCGGAGCACAGAGCGCGACGCACATACCGAGCGGAAAAGACCCGCTCATGAAAGCTGCCCGAGAATGAAACCTGACCGCCGAACATGGAGGGGCGGGACGGCATATTTCGGCCTTTTTAATAGCAGACGCAACAGGAAATCATTAAAACGAGGCAAAAAAAAAAAGTGCTGCGTCAATTGCGTTATTTTTTTTTAACGCGTTAAACATTTCAAATTAATCGCAAAGATTAACGCGTTAATTCCCCCAGCCCTAATATATATATATATATATATGAGAGCGGATTAGAACCCAGAACCTCTGACACGCTTGGCAAAAGTTCTGCCCCTGCACCATTTAAATACACACTTAAAATAGTCGGATCAACATATAATATCATTGAATGCCAGGATTGGTAGTTCGGTAGCAGCGGACAGAGGCTGGAAGTACGCATCAGGTATCGCGTAGGGATCACACCCTAACGATATTATTTAACGATAACGACATTTAATAACATGCATTTACTCCAAACTCATAACGACAGCTGAGCTCCTCCTTCTGTGAGATGATGTGCCTTCTTACACAGGCAGTCGTGTATTTATAAGTCATGTTTAATCAAAGCGTTTCAATCTTCTGTTTATTCAGCTACAGCGATAGGGATTTCCTGGAATGATGCGCATTATTGTACTTCTGTGGCGGGGCATATTTATCGTGTTTGCATGAGAACGCCCTCTGGCGTTCAAATGGGGCAGTATTTACTACCAATCAGCCACACTCCACTGACAAGCTGTGCATAAAATAATCGCAAATCGCGTGCGGTTTTGTTGCGATTAATCGTTCAGCCCTACTTGTCAGTACCATAGACAGTACTCGGTAGGTACTCAAGATAGCGGCAGTCAACTGGAAAAAGAGCGGATGACGTAAGAGGTCACGTGAGTGATATTCATGAATAGTAAAAACATGGTAGCCTACATTTTCGTCAGAGACATATGTCTCATTTGATGACTGTAATTGGCCTAACGTTATTAGGGGCCAAGCCCCGAAGGGGCTGAGGCACCTATTGTATCTGTTAGTTTTCTTATTATTATTCTTCTTCCTCCTCTTGAAGTCTATGGCAGCCCTATGAACCGTACATAGGAAAATGATGAAATTTGGCACACTTGTATGGATAGTAGGGGTGGAGCCGAACCCGAATACGGTATTCGGAAAGCACAAATAATGTGTTTTTTACGAATACTTATTTCGAACAAATACTTTTAAAAATATTTGTATTCGGGAACAAGAAAAACTTTATATCAAAAAGCTACGTTTCCTCATGAGACATGGCGACCGGCGGTGCTGCTGATGTGGTGGCTGAAATATTTTGGATTAGGCTAATGTCACGTTGTCATAAGGGGTAGTTCACATAGCGCGTTTTTTGCGCGTGCAGATTTCAAATGTAGGCGCGCGGCAAGCGCGCTGCATAGCAACGACAGACGCCACGGGAGGGCAAGCGCTTGTGGAAAGGAGAAAGCGTGCGAACTGCGCTCTTCATGATTACGAAGTATCAGCAAAGAATTAATTGATTTCTAGCCCTTGCATTAGCTTTAGATATATTTATGGAGATGAGAAATGAAATAAAAAAGCCGTCATTTTGTCATTAATATCAGTCCGTCAGAAAAGCAGTTCTAGGCTTATTCTTGGCTGGATAACTCTTAGCAGGTTTAAAAAGCTCTTTTAAAATTAAATATGAATGCAGTTTTGGATTAAATATAAGTACAGTCAAGTCAAATAAAACATGTTTTATCTCCTGTTTGGTAACACTACAATAAGATACCATTCATTAACATTACTTAATGCGCATCTAACATCAACACATTGAGTGAACAATATATTTTTACAACATTAATGTTTGTGAATGTTATTTAATACAAACACTTGATTGGTCATGTTTGTTCACTTCATTCATTGTGCATTAAATAATGTTAACATAAATAATGTTAACTTTTGATTTTAAAAATGTATTTTTAAATGAACCCCAAGGAGAATAATTGCGACAGTATATAGCCTAACTATTGTTTATTGTTAGGTCATTTTATCTATTGTTATCTAACAAATGTAATATTAATGTAGTGTTTTTAATACTACAGTTTCCATCTTTGTAACCGTGATATAAACTTTAATATATGTAAATTTAATCTAAATTAAGCTTTACCGAAATTGTTACCGAGAACCGTGGATGTTCACAGGTATTGGTACCGAATACTGAAATTTTGGCACCGTGACAACACTAGTAGCTCTGTTAGCTTGGTAATTTAGACAATATGCTGTTGACAGAGTAACATTAACGTAGGTAATGGCTGTTATGTTATTTTCTTTTCAATGACGTTCCTTGTTACATGTTCATTGCTGGATTTATGGAAAAACATCAACCAATATTGCATATCCATAATTATTATAATTGATATATAATTAAAGAATACTTACACTATAACGTAAATTAGAAGTGTAACGCAAAAAAAAATGGATTTTTACACCTATTTTGAAATTTACTCGAATACAAATACAAATACAAATACTTTTCCTCTCTCAACAAATACAAATACAGATACAAATACCGGCTGCTTTGCACACCCCTAATGGATAGTAATGAAAAGTAATTGTAGCAATTTTTGAGTCTCTATGACCAACTCTATAGCGCCACCAGCAGTTCAAAAATTCAACATTGAAATGGTTATAACTTTTGAACCCTTTGATCTAGAAAAATGAAACTTAGTACACCTGATTCATCTCATCATGCTGATCAGAACCAATATCTTACATTAAGACTCCGCCCATTACAGTAGTGGCCATTTTGAAAAGTACAGTATGCAGTTCTTTTGCTACTCCTTCAAAATTGGTCTAATTTTGTCCAAACATGTGCTCAAATGATCTTCGGACTGAGCCGCATAAAAGTACTGTCCCCGATTTTTTTGCTATACTGAAAAAAAAAAAAAGTTATGATGTCGCAAACTTCCAATAACTGGCCAATAACTTGTGAACGGTTTGTCAGAAAATTATAAACTTGGTGTCTATCGATTCCTTGGGTCAAGACGAATCCGTGGATATCGATTTTGCCATGATGGGATGTACCACGTGTCCGCCATTTTGAATGTTGTCATAATTTGCAATATCTTTTAAACTATTTGAAATTTCTTCACCAAATTTGGTATGGATCATCATTAGCATGGCCCGAAGGTACCTGAGAAGTTTGATCACAGCGCCACCTAGTGTTCCAGAGATATCATTGTTTTTTGAAAAAACGCTTATAACTTTTGCTAACATTGCTTGAAATTTGATTTCTTTATGTCAATATATTCCTTGGCTTATGCCGATTTCAACGATATCTCATATGTTATTTTTCAACAATGTGACTGGCCGCCATATTGGAGCGAATGTAAAACAGTTTTTTTGCTACTCCTCCTTCAAAATTGGTCTAATTTTGTCCAAACTTGTGCTCAAATGATCTTCGGACCGTGCCGCATAAAAGTACTGTCCCCGATTTTTTTGCTATACTGGAAAAAAAAAAGTTATGATGTCGCAAACTTAATGAGGTCGACCCATAATTGGTTCAGAGGCTGTAACTTGTGAAAAGTTTGTCACAAAATCATAAAATTGGTGTCTATCGATTCCTTGCGTCATGTCGAATCCGAGGATATCTATTTTGCAGGATTGGATGTACCATGTCATAAGCTACATTAGCATTAAGCTATCTTAGCATGCTAATCTGGTTAACTTGCTTTTGTGTGCTCATTCTTACACTGAAGGCTCTCCTCTGCAGTTTGTGATTGTATGTCCTCTGAGTGGCGCAGTCTGCTAAACCATGTGTTACTAATCCCGAGCCGTTCTTGTTGTGGGTTCGAACCCCGTGTTGGATGATTATAAAAATTGTGTCGATTCCTGCATTGTTCAAGCATTGTTCTAATCTTTTGCTCTGCATTGCATTGCGGCTTGTTTTGATTTCATCCATAATGTACATTCTATTTACATTTACATTTAGTCATTTAGCAGACGCTTTTGTCCAAAGCGACTTACAAATTGGGACTAAATTAAGCAAGTCATCGTGAAGAGGCAAAAAACAACGCAAGAAGTGCTCAAAATACGAAGTTCAGGCATTATTCAGAGTATACATATATATATATATTTTTTTTTTTTTTTATGAGGTTAAGTGCTCGCGGAAGAGAAGAGTTTTCAGCTCTTTTTTGAATGTTGTCATGGATTCTGCATTCCGGATGCCGGTGGGGAGATCATTCCACCAGCATGGAACTGTGAATGAGAATGTTCTGGAAAGTGATTTTTTGGCTCTTTGTGATGGGACCACGAGACGTCGCTCGTTGACCGATCGAAGGCTTCTGGTAGGGATGTAGACTTGTAGGAGTGAGTGAAAGTAGGACGGAGCTGAGCCTGTGACAGATCTGTAAGCAAGCGTCAGTGCCTTGAACTTGATGCGAGCAGAGAGAGGTAGCCAGTGCTATTTCTGCTCTTTTTGTTCTTCTGGCTCCGCACTGCTGTTGGTGCTTAAATGCTTGCTGCGCTCCAGTGCTTACAGTACTTGCTGTGCTTGATGTACATTCAATTTCTGATGTTTTGCTCTTCTGGCTCCGCATTGCGCTACAGCGGCTTTTGCTTGCGGTTAGGGCTGGGATAAACGATTATTTTTTAAACGATTAATCTAGCGATAATTTTTTCGATGCATCGATTAATCTATCGATTAATTTTTTCAGACCGATTCGATTTCGATTCGATTCGATTATCGATTATCTCCCCATTAATTGACTACTAACAATTTATACATGTTGATTTACATATCTGAATGAAAAAACATGAATTCCTTAACATTGCAATATATGTTTATTGCTCTTAAAATTACAAAATAAAAGACTATACAAGTGCAAAGTAATGCATTCTTAGTCAGAGATAGCATTCAATAAAACCTTGAAGCCTTGAAAACACATAGCTTACTGAAACAAGCTTACTGAACACATAGGGCCTAGCTTACTGAAAAAAAGTTATTTCAGATGAAAATAACAACAACTTGATGACTAGCATTCAATAAAAAAATAAAAAAGGTCACCCAAAATACTTGTTTAGAGCAACTGAAAGAATACAGTAACCAATGTAAACTTGAGGGCTTTAAGCTAATACAGAGAGTGCTTTTCCAACAAAAAATAAATAAAAATTAACAGTGGGAGCCAGCAGCCTGTCATGGAGAAAAAAAAAAATCTCTGAATGCTCCACGTGAAACTTTGGTGTTCCGCCCTTTTTCTATGGTGTCTAATGATTTTGGTTAATATGCACGAGGGAGAGAGAGAGAGAGAGCAAGACAGCGCTCGTGTAGTTTGAAGACTGTGAGTGCGCGAGCGCGCGTGAAACTTTGGTGTTTCGCCCTTTTTCTATCGTGTTTAATGATTTTGATTAATATGCACGAGGGAGAGAGAGAGCAAGCAGCGCTCGTGTTGTTTGAAGACTGTGAGTGCGCGCGCGCGGCCGGGGCTCTCTCTCTGCCCCAGCAGTCATTCTATTCTACATCACTCACCGATCAAATAAGGCTTTGACAGCCGCCAAAAAAAAGATCAATGCAGAAAAACCCCTGGATTGGTTATATAACGTTGGACAGAATGTTGATCCGGCCATCGCGTATATTCAGCGCACATAAGGTAAACGTTTTGCAAACGTTTTTTAGAGAAATAAAAACAGGTCGACGAATCGATGCGCATATTTTGCGTCGACGTATTTTTTGCGTCGACGTCATCGATGACCTCGACGCGTTGTCCCAGCCCTACTTGCGGTGCGTTTAAGGGCTTGGCCCCTGTATTGCTGCTTGCAGCTATATTATTCACGTTGTTTTTGTCATTTTCTCGTAGAATTACTTTGGAAACATGTGACTTCATTTATTTATTTAAAGGAACACGCCGACTTTTTGGGACTTTAGCTTATTCACCGTATCCCCCAGAGTTAGATAAGTCCATACATACCATTTTCATCTCCGTGCGTGCAGTAACTCTGTCTGACGCACCCACCGCTAGCCTAGCTTAGCACAAAGACTGGAGGTAAACGGCTCCAGCTAGCATACTGCTTAGAGCCCTGCACGGGGCAAAAAATCCAGCCCTAACCGAGACCTGGCCCGTGGTGTTCAAGACCTAATCCGGCCCCAGCCCGAAAACATCTGCAATTTTTCAGCCCGACCCAAGACCAACATCAATATCACTTTAAGCTCTCTCTGACGCGCGCTCTCTGATGCACGCTGTCTCTGCTAGACGCACGCACATACACACACGCTACTAGGTAACATTTTATTATAGGCCTCCTCAAACATAACTACCACCACCGACAATTATGCCCACAAATATTAATAAAGACTGTCTATTACAGAGAAGCATAAGCATGCAGTAGAGAATATTATATAGCCAAATGTGATCCAGCAGTAAACAAAGATTTACGGCCTACCTTTTTTTGATGTCAAGTAACTTAAAGCAGGGCTCAGTAGTTTCGGTATTTCTTCGCTGTATTCTCGCTTTTTGCTCGCAGGTTTCTCTCTAGAGCTCCCCCACAGCTTCGGAATAGATATTTGACAACACTGTTGTAAAAACTCGTTGGCGATTCTCAGACACCATGGCTAGTAGATCAACGACATCAAAGCAGATGGGACATTCTTTCAAACGTCTTCTTCATTCGGGTTCGAACAGCGTGAGGGAGCGCAATAATAGCCGCTTTCCGATCGGAGGAACCTTTTCACAGTTCCTAGAACTATTGGCTAAAGTACCCGGATGTCGGCGTGTTCGCACCGCACGAACTAGGAACGATTTTAGTTCTAGGAACTCCATTTGGAGGAACTAATTTAGGTCCTACTTCAGAGTAGGGTCTAAACCAGCACTATAGGAACTACCCGTGACGTAAGTGTACGCTGATTGACCGAACGCACGTGGAACACCAACACCCGCCATTTTTAAAACAGCTATAATGTAAACACACAGATTATAGCCTATATATTTACTCCAGAAACTAACTATACAAACATGGAAAACAGTGATAGATGGGTCTCTAAACCTTTATGCTGAAGAGAAAATCCAACGCAACTTTGAGGGGACCAAGCCAAACATGATTATGTTTATCTGCCCAGCTAGCAACACTGGACATCAACCACACGGCATAATAACCTTTTTTTCATATACTGTCTACTTTCTATAACAGTTCTATCTAATAACATATTAAACAGTACTGTTAGACAGATCGCTAACTAATAAACACAGAGAATGCGAGCATTGATTGCTCTGGCGTTCTCAGCGCCGACAAAATAAAGGTCCGTCGCGCCGTCAAAATAAAAGTCACCGTGCTTGCGTCACTCCCTTACCCCTCCTACCAGTTCCTATGGCCACTTGGCCAGTCCGAACGCAAACAGCAAAACTGAGTTTGGGGGAGAGTAGTTCATAGAACTGTTTAGAAGTGGACAGTTCCTATAACTAAGTTCCTGTAACTACTTGGTTGGAAAGCGGCTAATGACAGCATTTTAGCAGATTTCTTTTGGCCGTAAAGCAATTGTTTACATCGCAAGACCTGATATCACGCGATACTTCCTGACGCGGCGGCTCGCCGGCTCAAAGTTGCAAGTGCGGATTTTCCGCTCACGGGCACCATTCAACCCGAAATAAGTAATATAACCATTCCAATGACTCCGAAGCTGTTCAGTTAAGGTAAAAAAGTTACTTAGATCACCTTTAACTGAAGAACAAAGTTTCAAAGAACTCTTCGCCAACTGGCTAACGTTAAATAATAATAAAAATATAATAAAGAAAAAAAAAATCCGTTTAGAATAGCATCCACTGTTGAAGGCTTCAGCCTCGGTAATCAAATCAAAACTCTTTCAAAATGCAGATTTTCCTGAAGTATTGGGAACTTTTAGTAACTCCCCACGCTCCAACTTCTCCCTGAAGCTCTGCATGGTCAACTGTCATCTAATGCATTGCATGCGCGCCGCGTTACTCGCGTAATCGCATATTTATAATATTATCAATATAACAATATTTCATACAGTAGCCTGCGCTCTGCACGTATATTATGGGCACGATGAAAGGAGAAAAGCTAAATGAGCCCGAGTCCGACCAAAGCCCGATCTGTAAAAAAAGAAAAGAAAAAAATTACCCGACTGCTTCCAATAAGTGACAAAATAACGCAAAATAACATTTTCTAATTTACATGTTGTGATTTGTATTAGGGGTGGGCGATATGGCAAAAATATCATATCACGATTTTTTTCAGGAAAATCACGATTCACGATTTTGTCACGATTCTTTTTTATGTTGGTTTTACTATTTTATGACTGAGCATTACAGCCAAACTAATGTCCATATTTTAAAAACAAAGCCTTAGGTAACAAACTATAAATAAATAAAAAGAATGGCAGACAGGGGCGAAGATAAAAATATTTGTCATTATTTTCTTTGTTATTAAATATTGAGACCAAAGATACACATTACACATACACAACTTAATATACAAATTAAATCAACAGTGCTTTATGTTTTCAGCTACAGTAGGTGTATTTAACAGTAGGGCAATTCCAGCGTTATGGATGTGACATTTGAACTCATAATGACAGGTGAAGTGTCTCAGAAAAAAAAAACTTCTTACAATATTTAAATTGGAAATGCATATTCTCAGAGCACCCAATCTGGGGAATTGACAGGCAAAATATGTTTTTCTAAAATATATTTAAGCACCCCCAAAAAAGGAAAATATGCATGCGTTATGGATGTGACGGGAAATGACAGATTTTTTGGTATACTGTTCGATTTCCTTTAAAGTCTGTGAACTTTTAAGTCCAATGTATAAATATTGCTATTGAAATACATAGAATCTGTTTGGAAAATCAACAATCAAACCATCATGGCACTTTTGTTGATGCATAATGGCTGTTTTGACATTAAGAAGACTGTCTGAAATGATTCTGAAGATTGAATATTTATGAATATTTTTCATTCATTCATTCTTCCAGTACAGCCTCTTTGAAATCTTCTCGACTAGGACGTGAATAGGCTACTATAAACAGACGGAACATTAAAGCAGAGACTATTACGGAAGACAGTCAAGATTAAAATACATTAACAATTAATGTTTGTCATATAGGAGTTCAAATCACAGGTTTCCTCCACAGTCAGGTGAACCGATGGACATTATTGTCCGTAGATGTGAGTCACTAGCAATCATGTAGCCTACGTTTTTTGTGTCTAAATGATCGCACGGTTTTCGGCCAGTTTATGGATTTTAATGCACAGTCGCGAGTCAAAATCATCACATTTTATTTAGTATAAAAATGATTTGACAAAATAATTGACACGCAATATTATTAGCCTATTATTATTATTATTTTGTAAGCGTGATCGTACCGAGCCTCTAAAGGGACGTGGTGGTGGAAAAAGCACATTTCATACGGATTACACAATCAGAGAGTTGCCTATTTCTTTTCGTTTTGATCTTTCAATATTTCTATAGATAGGCTATATTTCTGAGAGGCATACGTTGAGTTTCTGTTCAGTTATGAGACGCGCTCAAGTTCACGTGTTGCAAGTGATCGTGCCTGCACCTCCATGTCTGCTATATTCTTATTTATTAAATTCAGGCAATTGGTTGATGAAACTTTGATTTAAAATTAAAATACAATTTATACAAAACGAAATTCACTTTAAAGAAAGTCTTTCTACAAAACAAAACTTTAATGAAGTGGCCAAAATCATTTCTGTCTTGAAACAGATCACAATAGTCATATGCATGATTTAATATGAAGCGTCCGTAACGGTCACGTCCGTAACGCATTATTATGGTTGTTCAGAGCAAAGTAGTGAGATGAATTGTCGATCCTAAGGGCTCTTACAGAGTCAACGCATCGATACGCATACGCGCCTGCAAGTCTACGCATCGCTACGCTTCGGCCGCCATTATGCGTCTATGCGTAGCAAAATGTGTCGTCCCAGTTTTTGATTCGCGACGCACCGTTGCATGCGGTTGCATGCAATACTATGCGTTGTTGGTGGGGGCGATACTGCAAGTTGCTTGCGTCCTACGTGTAGACTATGAAAGGGAGCACGTCGCTCACGTTGCTCGCGTTGACTCTGTCAGAGCCCTAATAAGCATAAACATAATTAACTTTGTAAATAAAGTTTCAAGTTATTTGCATTTATAATTGTCATATTAAATAAACTAAACCTTTAAAACGTTATGGACGTGACAGTGCACTGAAGCGTCAAGACCTCTTTATTATAGCCCTTATAAATTCAACAGGGAGTGCTGTTATGACCAAATTAGTATATTTATTTCTCAGGCATGCCTCCATCTTTCTGCAAAATGCTTACTGTTAAAATAAAGTTTAAAAAGGGGGGTCTTTGATACCTTTTTTTGAAAGCATGAAATATGGCTGGTTGAAAATGTAATTTAAGCATTGTTGCTCACCTCATATCTGGTGGATAAACAAGGCAATTTTCTTAAAATTTTTGTTAAAGCACATTAATACAGTATATTACAGACCTAAATGGACAACTTAAAAAGGGTTTTGTTCTTTTGGTTAAAACTTAATTTTTTCATGGTGAAGATGACCTTTGCATGGAATTGCCCAGTAGCATTGAAGAAAGTAATTAAATGAACAAATATGAAAATAAAACAAAACAGACTTCACTGTATAAATCATACATTGATACTTATTAAAGCTACTATTAAAGTTATCAGTCAAGAGAAGTGAGTGATTTTCTCTTTGCATTTTGTTGTTTTATTAACATTAAAGGGATAGTTCTCCTAAAAATTCAAATTGTTATAATTTACTCTCTCAAGTTGTTTTAAACTCGAATAACTTTCTTTCTTCTGTTGAAAATAAAAGTTATTTGGAAGAATGTGGGTAACCAAACAGTTGTTGTACCCCAGTGACTTCCATAGTATATTTTTATCCTATGGAAGTCAATGGGGACCAGCTACTGTTTAGATAGCCACATTCTTCAAAATATTAATATTAGAAAAATATTAGAAGGAAATTAATACAGGTTTGGAACAACATTAGAGTGCATTAATAATGAGATCATTTTTATTTTTGGGTGAACTATCCCTTTAAGGACAAGCAGCAGCGAGTGTGATTTCACTTTTCTAACTTTAGTTAGTGTGTAATGTTGCTGTTTGAGCATAAACAACATCTGCAAAGTTACAACGCTCAAAGTTCAAAGCAAAGGGAGATATTTGCTTTTAAAGAAAAGGACTACAACAAAAGGCTGGTTGGGACTACACGACATTCCTCTCGGGTTAATGACATCACTAACCCTAGAATTTACATAAACCCCGCCCCCGGGAACACGCAGTCCATGTTGAGAAGAGGAAAAGTTGTTGTATAAGAGTACATTTGTGAGTCAGCTCAAACTTTAGCATCCATCTTTTCACATGCAATAGAAAGTCACTCTGTGTGCATCTCACAACAGTTCATATATGAGCAATTTATAGATTTATCATGACAGAATATCCTAATTGAAGATAGTTAACTCCACATCAGCAACATAAATTCATCAACTAGGCCTAACCATTCAGAGACGTCCTGTTGCATTCTACATGTTGTCACTTCTTCTTGAGTCTCTCCATCCTTATCTGACTCCGTTTAACATTAAAGGCAGAACAGTTTCTGTAATTTTAGTGCGTTTGCGTGAGGTAATAGCAGCTGCTAACAGACATGAGCTCTTGAAACCCCGCCCTCTGCAGCAGCTCATTTGCATTTAAAGGGCCAGGCACAAAACGGTGCGTTTTTGCAAACCCTCAAAAATGACAACTTTAACTTGCTATATAAAAATATCTGTGGGGTATTTTGCGCTAAAACTTCACACACACAATCTGGGGACATCATAGATATATTTTACATCTTTATCTTCCAGCATTATACCACCCCTTTAACCCTCTGAGGTCGAGAAACACGCCGACGCGTTTTGCTGGATTTTTTTCACATAGCAGCAACATAAACTTAAATTACTCCGTCATTTACGGTTATACAGAAAAAAGAAATATAAAAAAATAATCTGTGATATTTCTACTTTTGTATGTGTCCACTTACAATCAAATCAAAACATTGTGCTTTTGTAAAATAAAGAAAATAAACAGGGTGTGCGTTCTGCCTCTCCGTCGCGGTGAACTTTTTTTTCTTGAGCACGTCTATAAACTGAATCAAAACTCAGCGAATACTTCTCACACATTTATGAGCCATATACCTTTATACACATTTAAGTGTGTACTTTTAAATGATCTGATTCAAACTGAAAACAAATATTCTCTGTTTAAGTAATTTGTATAAAACCAACAGGATGTCCAGTATCTCAAACGCTTGCTAATTACTTTTTAATTCGACACGCCCACTCGCGCAAAAGAGATTCACATGCAAATCGTCCACATGGAACGCGAACGCCCTCGTTACCTCAAACACAAAACACTTCACAAGTCTCTGCTTTTCGTCGAGTTTGGAAGACACGTCTGAGCTTATATTGGATTTACCTCAGAAGAAGAAGAACGCGATTTGAAGACAAGAAAGATGTAAGGTAAGAAATTCTTACTTATTAGTTTATGGTATTGTTGCATAAACTTCACATTGCAGTTGAACTGTTGCTAGATATACGGTGAATATTATACTATTTAGACCCGTGTTTCCTGTTAAATACTGTTTGTGGATATCTGCTCAAACATAGATATGTATAACCATAATGTTTAATATTTTGGAGCGCGATGGCGTTTGAATGTATCATATTTTGGAGCGCGCTGTGGGTTTTAATGTATCATATTTTGGAGCGCGCTGTGGGTTTTAATGTATCATATTTTGGAGCGCGATTGCGTTTGAAAGGAAAAATGCACCAAACATTAGGCTTTATGTTTTTACTATTATCTCATTTCATATCATCATAACGAATGGAAACATTTGAAGTAACATATGATAATCAATATATTTTTCTCTAGCGTAGGCTAGTTGTTCTTGAAATCTTTTGGAAGATTTAATTTATTGTTATTATTATTTTATGCAGCACTGCGTAGCCTATGCCTACAAGGCACAACAAACCTGGTGTTCATTATATATTGTTGGAAACGTGTGTGTGTGTGTATTCTGTGAATTTTAAAAAGAAATTTTAACCAGAAAAATCTAAAATCTATTCCCAAAATCGTGCAGCCCTATAGTTTCTCTTGATATCAGTATGTTCACAGTTTTTTCTTTTTCTTTTTTCTTTCAGGGACCAGATGCAACTGAGTCCTGCTGACTTCAACATTCACATGAGTCTCTGTACATGAACATGGTAAAGTGAAAATCAAACATGGTAAAGTGAAAATCAAACACCTTGGAAATGAAAGGTATGTACAATGTTTTTAGGAATGGCACAAAGGTCTCTGTCTTTGGATCATTGTTTTCAATGTGCTCTTTTGTCATTTGTATTTTTGGATTGTGTTGTGTTGTAAATAAATCCAAACAATCTAAAAGCCATTCTTTTTTTAAATCTCCTCATTCTTTGTGCAAGGTTGCTCTGAATGACAGGGCCTGATCGCTCCTAATAGGGAAGTTAGGGGAGTGTCTTTGTCTTTCTCAGGTGTTAAAGCCTTACATATGCATGAGATGATCACGCCTCTTCGCATATGGCTTTGTCACACAAAACACGTCTTAGAAATTTTAAATCAATATATTGTCTTATCTGAATGAGCAGTCAGGGTGATTTTCACATAGTTTTGGAGCAAATATTCTAGGCTATGTCATACAATTTTCAAAAGTCTTGTGAAGAAATAATCAGTATGGGTTTCATGGCCTTATTTCAGTGAGAATTTTTTTTTGTATTTTCACAAACCACGCATAAATGTCATTATCTCAAAACTACAAACTTTTACATACATGCTGCTGATATATTATTGTAGCAGAGTTTGTGCTGAATACAGTGTAATTAGACTTTAGCCATGAAAATGTCACTAGTAACAGAAAAAAACACAAATGTCAGAACACCTCCAGAGCCCAGAAAACAGCTCAGACCTCAGAGGGTTAAGAGCTGCGCGCAACGCGTCTAATATACACGCATTTGACAAGCAGATTTTCTCTCAATTTTCTCAAGTTTGCTTTCACTTTAGACATAACCGACTTTGTTAATGTAAACCTTGTGTGTATTTGACGGTATTAGCACAATAAGACTCGAAAGATAACTTAGTCCAGTATCCAGGCGCTGGTAGACAGGCTTTTAGTGCATGTGAGCTTCAAGGGATAGTTCACTTTGAAATAAAATTTTGGTATGTTTTAGCTTACCTCAAGGGCATCCAAGATGTAGGTGTCTTTTTTTCAGTGACTGACAGACAAGAACGGTTTAACCTAAAAATATCAAAATTGAAACTACTGCGGAAAAAAAGACACAACAAAAGGACTACAACGCTAAAGGACAAAAAAAAAAGACACCTACATCTTGGATGCCCTTGAGGTAAGCTAAAACATACCAAAATTTAATT
Organism: Leuciscus leuciscus; assembly: GCF_965113295.1. Lineage (NCBI taxonomy): Eukaryota > Metazoa > Chordata > Actinopteri > Cypriniformes > Leuciscidae > Leuciscus > Leuciscus leuciscus. Next base: position 14,162,097 of record NC_138745.1, read on the forward strand.
TCAAAGTGAACTATCCCTTTCACATGTACGCGCTGAGAAACGCACACGTTAGAACAGCGCATCAGCACGCAAATTAAATGTTTAACCGACAAGGCATTAAAGCACATGCAAATTATAAACTTTTGTGAACTGCAGTGTCCCGTTCCGCTGCGTTAACATTTTATGTGAATATACGTCGCATTGTTCAGTATGTTGGGAAAGAGGCGCCAGAACAGCATCTGATAGAATGCACGATACTACAATATTTCTTCAAAAGCAGATCATGGAGACATTTTAATTGTCCACGATCAAAAATAGTCATATCGCAC